>NC_090222.1:32307500-32907500 GCF_024489055.1 Chanodichthys erythropterus
TCTTTTATAGTCCATATGTGATGGAGAGACCTTGATGTTGTCTTCCATCACTGTTTTTGCGTTCTCACTGTTGCATTTTATAATATTTATGCAGGGTTTGCATTTCCTGTTTTAGCTGAGTGGGCATGGCCTTAAAGAAAGCGTGAACGTGTAGGGGAGTGCGCATTTTAGCGAATTTATGGAAATGTTTGTGCAAATGTATGTTTTGGTTTTATCCATCTTTTTTTATAGTATTTCCTGATGTTGGTTTTAACTCTTGTTCTTAATCTTTTGTATTTATGTATTTATTTAGGCAAGAGTTAACTTTAAAAAAAATGGTATGTTCCAAATCAGTAAGTTAGTAGTATGATGTCACTATGCATTTCTTTCATGACTCAGTGTCATGTTATTTCAATAAAACATACAAGTCATTTGTGTAAACACATACATTCAAATAAAGTTATTTTTGTGAACACATATTGCTGATTATTACCTTTTATTCACTTAAGATAATGGAGTTAGTGGTCACAGTTTAATTCACTGACCCTTCATGTCGGATACGACTGACCTACATCTTGGATAAGATTCCTAAAAGTTTCGGACCTACAGCACATATTACAGTCAGTAATATGTCCTGTATTACTGCAATTGCGGATATATTCTACATGTCTAAAGTATAAAGAAAGAATAAACCAGTCCATAAACCATAAACCAGAATAAACCATAAACTCCTTTATTTAAGCAACTTAAAATATAATCCGCATGCACAATAAACCGAGGTAAAATTTATTTACATCTCGACAGTTTTGGAAGGTTTTAATAAAATGTTATTTAATAATAGTAGTCATAATCAGAGTTACAAATAACGAGAGTTACGTAATCAGATTACTTTTTTCTTAATATAATCTAAAATAATGGATTACTGTTAAATTTACAACAAAATATCTGAGTTACTTTTTCAAATAGGTAACACAATATACCTAAAAGGTTTGTTTGAGCTGCGCCCTCTACTGTACAGCCGTGAATTTGCATTTCCTTCAGCCTGAGTCTTTATTTCACTTTTGGTGTGAAGAAAAACAAACAAGCAAGTCGAGCCCAGATGAGAAAAAGTAACGCAAAAGTAACACATTACTTTCTATAAAAAGTAACTAAGTAATGCAATTAGTTACTTTTTTAGGGAGTAACGCAATATTGTAATACATTACTTTTAAAAGTAACTTTCCCCAACACTTAGTATAGTATTATCAATTTACTCCTCGGTAATCTTCGGGAAACCTCGACAGTTGGTTGAACCGGCTCATTCGGTTCTTTTTGATTCATCCGTGCTTCTTGTATCAACCCGGAACTAAAGTTTGATTCAGTTTGATTTTGTGAACCAGGTTGACCTTTTACTTCTTGAGAACTGGCTCAAAATAATTATTTGTTTTAAGAATCAAACATCACTAGTGTTTATATCGCGGTGTGATTCTTCTTGTGACCGCCCAAGCCCCTATCACACCATACTAGGGCTGGGCGATATATCACATGCGATTGTCACGCACATTTCGTCAGTGAAGCCGGTTCCCTGATTACCACTAAATCGCCATCACCTGCTTTCAAATGGAGCGGCATTTAATAGACAGAGCCGTAGATCACTGACAAACCACGCAATATCCTGTTTATTATCGCAGATGAATCGCCTTCGATAATGAACGCGATATTGCTGACGAAATGCGCGTGACAATCACATGCGATATATCGCCCAGCCCTACACCATACAACGAAAGTCAATGGGCTCCAGTGTTGTTTGGACAGAAGAATGTTATGTTCTATACAGGTTGGGAACAACATGAAGGGAGTAAATGACAGAATTTTCATTTTTTAAGTGAGCTATCCCTTTAACCAAGCAAAATTTTCTTGATCATCCAACATCATCTTAAAAAGACCATTCGTTAATACCATGACTATGCTAGCGCACCTGGAAATGTTGGTCTAAGCTAGATGAGGGTTGAATATGGGCAGTCTACAAAGCTGCCGTGTGGACAGATGGTGCGGCTAAGACTGTGTTTGTGTGCACATGTGTGTGTGTTACATTGAATGTTGAGATGGATGGATGCCAAACAGCCCCAGCTGAGCAGTAGCAAGCAGTAGTTGAAACAGATGTAGTGATGACATGCCATTCCATCACTAATATCTCTCTTAAGACCAAACCTCTCCTCTGTTCCCCTCCATTTCACCATTTCTCTTTCTTTCTCTGCTCTGTTATCTCTTCCTCTTTCAAGAACAACATAAATACAGATATAGTTTTTCCTGTTGTAATAAAAATGTCAAGAAACCTTTTCTGTTCTCAAAAATATGCATGAGTGTGGTTATACACCATATTTTACATGTCGTAAAATGCTGCAAATCAATCGAAAGTCAATCATACAAACAATATTTCCCAAGACCAATGAAAATTTAGTAATCTCTAGGTCTAGTAATCCAATTCACAAATTTTCCACAGATAACACTAGATAATGAATTTATTATAATCAAATGAAGATATTATTAAAAACATTAACACCATGATTTCTGTAAAAATGCGTTTTTTTAAAGTGTATTGTGAAAAGCGTCTAACTTGACAGCCTCAAAATGCATCTTAAATTTTCATATTCATCAAAATTTTCCATCTAAGCTTGTCTCTAATGTATAGTTTCCTTAAATATACAAATCAGGGCAAGGTACGGTAGTGAGGAATCATCAATTGTCAGCAATATCTGCATCCTCACTGGCAGTGCTAACAACATTTTTAGCAGATGCATTCTTACTAAAATGACTAACAATAAACCCAGGTTTTACTCTAATGGTTATTTTACACAGTAAACTGACAGGGGTACAAGATTTTTCTTATTAAATATGAATTGGGAACTCATGGTGACCATGTAAAATTGTCTTTAGGCAGATCTGCTAAAACTTGGCACTTCACCATCTCTTAATTGTGTCAGTACAGCTTGTCATCTAAACACAGCCACACTATGAGCAGCAACCCTTCATTAACTCTAAACATGTGGTTTAACCACTGACGCCGCAATCATCACTCCTCAGTTCCTGAATAAAACCCCCAAATTACCAGGGTTACAAATGTTTGCAATATTCAGCTGACAGGGCTTTGAGATGCTGCGGCCCACTTGATCCCCCCCCGGATCCCTGGGGTGGTATAAGGGTGATCCCAGATGGAGAACGCTCTTACTCGGAGACCACCAATGGTAATAACCCAGTGACTGAGAAGGATCAGGACTGGATTAGACCAATCATTAATCAGGTCCAACTGTGTCTGTCACAACAACACTATGTATCTAGAAAATGAAGCATTTGCTGATCTTCAAAATCTAAATGAACTTTTATTATTTAATAAAACAGAACAACCGGGATCCTTATTAGTGCGACAAACTTCAGACAATCGAATTTGATGATATTTTTTCATAACATCATAAAAATTAGTAATTTCAATGAACCAATTCACTGAAAAAAGGCTAAATTACAGGAGGCTGAATTACATATATAAATTTATGTTTTCTGAGAAAGAATATTAAAGCCTACATGCCCTCTGTGCCACACAGTCTAACATGGGAGGTTTGCAACAAACTTTTGAGAAAAACAGTCAGGGACAAAACCTTAATTTTGCTTGAATATTACATTATCTCATACATTGACAAAAACGTGTGTGTGTGTCTCTCTGTGTGTGTGTGAATATGTTTCCATGCTGGCATGTCGAAAAAAGTGACTCACAGATTATTTTTTTTCCCTCTAAACTCCACATATCTCACTTCTCTGAACTCTCTGAAAATGTTTTCCATGTCCTCTTGTGGATGACTAACTCCGCATAGGAAGGAAAAATCCCATGTGAAATCTCTTTAAGATCTCAGTTTCTTTTAGACAGCAAAATAATAAATAAATAAAAAAATAAAAGCTGAAAAAAATGAACGAGACAGTTCAGAAGTTGTAGGCAGCAGATTTTTAACTCTGCTTCCTATTGCCTCACCTTCTTCTGGCATTTTGGCAACTTCACTGGCTCATTGCAGCTCGCCAATGCACAGGTGCTCGGATTTCATAGCATCTTTGAGTAGAAGTAACGTGACTCTGTATGCTAACAATTAAATTCATTTCTATTTTTATTTTAGAATAAATATTTCATACAAAGTTTATACTTAGTTTGGGGTTGGTAAGATTTTTAAATGTCTTTGAAAGATGTCTCATGCTCACCAAGGCTGCATTTTTTTGATCAGTAAAAACCATAATACTAGAAAATAATAATACAATTTGAAATAACTATTTATGCTTGTAATGGCAAAGCTGAATTTTCAGCATCATTACTCCAGTCTTCAGTGTCACATGATCCTTCAGGAATCATTCTAATAAATTGATTTGGGGGAAATAATATTATGCTGATTTCTTGGTTGTGCTACTTAATAATGTTTGTGAAAACCATGATACTATTTAAAATAGAAAGTTCAAAAGAAGAGCATTTATTTGAAATAGAAAGTCTATAGTGTCAATTTAATGGATCCTTGATGAATAAAAGCATTTCTTGAATCCTCAGGTGCTTTTCAGTCACTTTTGACCCCCCCATATATTTTTTATATATATATATATATATATATATATATATATATATATATATATATATATATATATATATATATATATATATATATATATATATATATATATTTATTATATATATATATATATATATATATATATATATATATATATATATATATATATATATATATATATATATATATATATATATATATATATATATATATATATATATATATATATATATATATATATATATATATATATATATATATATATATATATATATATATATATATATATATATATATATATATATATATTTTTTTTTTATATATATATATATATAAATAAGAGTTCAGATGCAAAAGCCTCTAAGTGCCATCTGAAATGTTCTTCTAAAATGAGCATTTTTATCAAGCTTGTATGTTTATGTTCAGTTATTTCACTTTTATGGCAATGAAAATGACCTATTAACTGCCATTAAAGTGAAATAACTAAAAAATAAACATACAAGCTTGATAAAAATGCTCTTTTTAGAAGAAAAATTCAGATGGCACTTAGAGGCTATAAATATAACAAAAAAAGAAAAAAATGATTAATTGTATAAATAGTTAACAATGGACCATAATTATTGCATAAATGTTACTTAGTACCACAAAAGTCCCTTGAAATACAAAATATTACATTAAAAATATTACTGAACAAAAATATATTGATTTTACTTAAAAAAAAAAAAAAAAAAAGTTTAAAGGATGCATTCAGGTGTTTGGTCACTTTTAACCAGGAAGAGTATAAGTTTGACCCCTTAATGAGGAGCACCAGAGGGTTTAAAAAACATCATCTTCCTGACCCCAAACCTTTGAATGGTAGTGTAATTGAGAACTCCATTAGGTCTGTTGAGCTATGAAAGAGCATAAAAAGGCCTCTGGGATGTTAACATTAACTTTCACTGTCTAGAATCACAGTTAAAAACATGTTTTCTAACTGAAATGAAAGCACAGCTGTCATATGTCCACACTTACTTACAGAAAGCTCTTGATAGATCACTAAAAGAGAGGCGCATGCACAGGGGAGGGGGAAGGACGGTGTTCTGAAAAGAAGTCTGAGCCATTAACATTCATCCTCTAATAAGATTGCAGTGGGGAATAAATCAGTGTGTTCAGGCTAGCCTCATATAAACAAAGCCAACATGGGACACAGCTGCCCAGAGCTCCACTGACCCACTTTGACTAGGCCTGTTTTGGGGAGTCAGTAGGGGAGCCAGTCCCAAAGGGGGGGTTACTGGTAGGGCAAACGTCTGTTTATAATACAAGTACATGAGCATGGTGAGGAAGGCTCAGAAAAATTACATTTGATTACATTTAGCAGATGCTCTTATTCAGAGATGTAATCAATTACACTGGTAATTATGATGACTAGGTGAGGAGTATTTGGGAGTAAGTTTTCAGCAAGATCATTTAATACATATTAGGTTACTGCGGTATTATTTAGAGGGGAAAAGGAAGGAAAAAAAAGATTTTTAATCCAGCACAACTGGCATAAAGACAATTGTTTGTTCCCCTTCTTAGAGTTTTCTGCTGAGGACCCCAGTAATCTCACATATGTCTCCTCTATGAGATAGATTTCAACAAAGTTTCAAACTGTACTCAATCATCAATCGAAAACCAGAGGTTTCAATATGCACTCAAACATTTCCCACATTCTAACAAAATCAAATGATCTATTTACTCATACATATAGCTCTATATTTATTGCAAACAGCAACCATCCTAAATTCACACATCTGAGACAAAATTTTTGTATGAAGCATAACTGAGAAATCTCATGAGCTATGATAGAGCAACCTCAGAGGAATAAAATGTTCAGTGTGGAATGAAATTCATAATAATAAATGCGATTAAATCTGAAATTTACTGCTAACCATGACCTCTGGACTGACAAAGGGTGGGGATACAGTCAGGGTCATTGCACAAATCCAAAAATAGGGAGGGGCGAGAGATTTATGACCATGAAGAGGTTGTTAATAGTCACTGGCTGGCAAGGGGATCGTCTTAGATCTTAATCACAGTGTGAATTAACCGATGTGTGTTAGGAAGAGTTGTGGAGGGAGAATGACGATCAATTTCACATTTCTGAAGTACTGAGATCACCTGAACCCATGACAGCATAATACCCAAGTTCTACCCTACTAAAACCCAAAAAATATCATCAATGTGTGACATTTCTGTAAAGAAAATATGGTAGTTGCTTTTCAGGAAGCAGTTAGCTTGGTTTCTTAAACATCCTCCCCCAGTTTTGACCTAATCTACCGTTGAACAAGCTGAATTTCATATCTCCTCATACTTATTTTCAGCTTAAGCATAATCCTCATGATGACCTCTTTATAGCAGTTCGAGGCCCTGCGTTTGCTTTCATGGTAAATGTATTTGCAGTGATAGTGAAGTCAATAAACCCAGTGTATTATTGTAATTTTTCTAAACTGGACTTTTAATAATATTTTTCTAGTAAAAGAGAGGATTGTAGGCATAATGCAAGACACATGAAAACAAACCAGGTTTCATAACAAACTTGTGTGACTAGACTAGTGTGCATGTTTCATGTTTGGTCACATGTTTGGGCAAAAACAGTTGTTCAAAATAATCTGGCAGCAAGAGGGAAGTTTCCTAATAAACTTTCCTCATAAAGAATCTGGGAAAACATGTGGTACTTTCTGGTCCGCAGCACTCGGCCTTTCTTGTGCAAGGCCTCAGTTCCCTTTGTGACCAGATGTGCCATGAGGGAAGGCCAATCTTCTTGAGAGGTTCCCTCCATTTCATTCCAATTTTAGAACTTGATTTTTCCAAAGAAAATACCAGTGGTGTTTGCTCATGTAAAAACTAGGGCGTTTTTGGGGTGGAGGTGGGGGCACTGTTGTGTAGAGTTGAATGTGCAAAATTCATAATTCAGATTGGTTTCCTTTCAGAGTTCAGATTGGCCCCCTTTCAATATATATGATTGTGAATTTGAATCGAAATTTGCCACAAATGGACGACGCAACGCCGTTTCCTTCCATTGTAATGAACTGATCGTAAAACATACGACGATGGGCCTTGACATGTTATGCAAAAACGTCTGTTTGGAGCCTGGGCATGCGCAGAAGGAACCGTCAGCGGAGCCCGCAGGCGGAGTTGCGGTATCAAACTTCTGCCCAGACGTCTGCGTCATCAAGATCAGATCACCTAATTGTTTTATTATCTGTTGTTTATTATATTTTTCTTTTCCTCCTTCCTTTTTTTCATTTGGCTTAAACAATGGCTTAATCTGGCAAAGAGGAATTTACATTTATTTGAAAGTTTATTAATGTCGTTTTCAAATAAATTACTAGTGATAACTACAATACATTGGGATAGGTCAAAACAACATATCGTAATTGTGTATAATTTACATATTTAAAATACATAAATTTTAAATTCTACCTGTAAAATAATATTCTTTTTCTAGAGGAATAATATATTTGAAACAGCAAATTCAGTAGATAAACTCAATAATATGCCAAACAACTAAAATGTCAGAAACGGTCCTGCCATTTTAAATCAAGTTACAGGAGATCGATTGCTTTAGACAGTGCTCTATAATTTATTAGAGTAGATTATCATTAGTTTTGTCCTGCTAATTATTTTATACCCATTAAAATAATTAGTAGCCTAACTGCCACATAACAATCACCTGCTTTTTCCCGTCATGGCTAACGTTAGACGTGTTATCTTAGCTAATTTCATTAGCTTATAAAGCCCACATTTAACGCTACCGAAAAAAACTTCAGTGATCCGTCAGATCCTGTAGGTCGGTTAGTACAGTTTACTGCTGAACAACTCATTTTGTTGTTGTGAAATAACACAGAAATCGAAAACTAATAGTTAGTTATATATCTTCAATCTCCCCTGGAAGCTCCAACAGTCCTCAGAGAAGCTGTCAATCACAACTGTCAATCATAACGCCACGCCACGTTTCTATAGCATCAAATTGCTAGCTAAAATTAAACTTATCACAAAAACGAACAATTGAACATATATCAGACTGATAACTACCTTAAATTACCAAAACCATCTTTCGGAAAATTTTATTGGAAGTGTAATTTATTTTTTTAAAATTTTGACTCAAATCCCGTTCGTTTGTATGGAGAGGGCACGGTTTATGACCTGTACTGCATCCAGCCACCAGGGGGCGATCAAAGAGCCTGCAGCTTCACTTTTCAGGAGTATGAGGCACATCCGGTCTAAACTCGGCCCTAGAGGGCCACTGTCCTGCAGAGTTTAGCTCCAACTTGCCTCAACTTGCCTAATCAAGGTCTTACTAGGCGTACTAGAAACTTCCAGGCGGATGGAATTATCTGGAAAAGTATGCCTAGTAAGACTTTGATTAGCTGATTCAAGTGTGTTTAATTGGGGTTGGAGCTAAACTTTGCAGGACAGTGGCCCTCCAGGAGCAGGATTGGACACCCCTGCTCTAAACCTTTAAAGTTCAAGGTTTTCAACATTGTTTCTAATAATGTTTTGTAAAGCCAATATTAAAATTGACAAACTTTGTTTTTCTAGTTAAAATATATAGTTTCTAGTATAATTACAGTTGAATTTCTTTCCAATTACATTTCAATTCTGTATCCCATTCTCTACATTAGGAATTGAATTGGAATTTGAAAGACACTCTCGATTCAATTCTGAATGGCACACAGCCATGTTGCTAAGGTGCTGTGAATGTTTGCTGTGAAGTTGTTAGGGTGTTTTGGGTGATTGCCAAGTGGTTGCTTACTGGCCCAAGTCAGAAGAGCCGACCCTCAAGTACTCTGGCCGCTAGATATGGATCGAGTCACACCTTCAATGTAAGCCTAATACAGAGATTCTTGCCTTATGGCTCGTTTCCAACAAGCGATACGGTTCATTTCAATCCCTAATTCTGAAAGGTACCATACCACTTTTTGAGACCCTTCTGTTGGGGTACCAAGCACAATAGTACCGGCGCCAAAAGGGTGGAGCTACACTTGCTGCAGAACACTGATTGGTTGACAGAGAATGGTCGCTTGTACCATGCTACACGGAGAATAACAACACAATACTGTTGCAACACAATGTGTGTATTTCTGCTGTTTTTCCTTATAGCCTTCAGCTCAAACAAAGCTGCTGTATGTCCTCCGTTGTTGTTTACTGTCACTTTCATCTTCACATGAGAATGTGGATCGCTACTTTCCGGCATACACCATGCCTATCAAGTAAGGGTAGTGTTGGAAGTGGAAACACAAGCCAGATCAAGGTTTACCGCCCTGAATCGTGCTGTACTGTACCACACCATACCACTCGGTGGAAATGAGCCATTAGTGAATAATCTGGTTCTTCTAAACCAGGAGTGTAAAGTTCGATCCTGGAGAGCCGCTGTCCTGCTGAGTTTAGCTCCAACCTTAATCAAACACACCTGAACAAGCTAATCAAGCTCTTCAGGATTACTAAGGCTATAGGCAGCTGAAGGGTTGGAGCTAAACTCTGCAGGACAGCGGCTCTCTAGGACTGAACCCCTGTTCTAAACACTTACCTGCAGAGCAATTGAGTTCCTTCCAGGACGTAGCACTGTCCCCCGTTGAAGCAGTAGTTGGGCTGCAGATCACATGGGGACTTGCAGGTGCCATTGGTGCGGACAAAGCCCTGCCGACAGTCTGAGCCATTAGCTGATTCGATCACACCAGGGGGGGCACGGGGATCTTCCTCCACAGTGGCTCCTTTGGGAAACATGAAACCAGGGTTGGAGGGCAATCGAGGAGGGAAGCGTTTGGGAGGAGGGGTAGTGGAGACTTCTTCTTCGAAAGACTCAGTAGTGCTGCTGTAGGAGTAATCGTCATTAGTGGGAGACACACTATCATCGTAGGGCGTCATGTAGTCATAGTTGTTGGGCATGGCCCAGGAGGTGGAGTCGCGACCCTGAAGCTCGTGCGGTGTCAGAGACGGTGGGTCTAGGTTCTTGCGGCGGGAGCTGGAGTCAACGAAATCTACGGTGATGTCAGAGGGGGAAGGTGGATGAGTTTGGGACAGGGTCGTGGGAGAGGTCTCATCGTCAAGGTCAACCACAGTTTCTACTGTAGGATCTTGCCAGGGTGATTGTGTAGGCACTAGCTGCCTCATATCCTCTGTCACTTCCTGTTCCTCTTCCTCCGAAGTATTAACAGCCTCATGGGGAATCAAGTGGTCGGTCTCAGCAGAGTCGGGGCTGATTTCAGGGCTTGCCACAGTGGATGTGGCACCCTCACTGGAAGTTGGAGTTCCTGGAGTTGGCGAGAAGACTTCATCCTGCATACCACTACCTACTTCTTCTTCATCACTGAGCTTTCGTCCGGTGCGAGTCAGGTTTGAGGTGCTGGACAAGCTGGTGAACTGTGACGCATCCTCTATATTCTCCTCCTCACCCGCAGTAGACAAGGAGGTCACATTAACAGCACTATCAGCCTTAGTTTCATTTCCCACCACAGAGTTACCTGTTGAAATGAGCAGATTACAGTTAGGAGAACTCAACAAATCAATGAAAACCTTAACATTCATCCAAACAATGCAATGTATTTAACTCCTTGCTTATTTTCTTCTCAGTGGTAGGTCTCCTAATATGTTTAAAAAGCTCCTTTAGCAAGCCTTGAGATTAGGTGCTATTATTTTATTAATGTACATGGTTCTCATAGACAGGATTAGGGATTAGGGGTTGAGACTTGATTCATAGGGGCTCCCAGCAGAGTAACGATTAGCTAAAAAGACACACCATCTTTGACCACTAGAAAAGCCATCTTCTATCTTATCGGGTCCGATCCAACAACACTGTAATTTTCATTAAAGTTAACACAGTGTTCATAATCAATTTCCCAGCCATAATGTGAATATTATATTCAGTTGAGTAAAGAGAGACTTTATTTTATCCATTGAGTTGACTGGATTGTGAAAAATGTCACTGTATGTCAGGTCTTTGAGAAATAACACTGTTTGGTGATAATGTATGAATAAGTTTTTTCAGAGATAAGAATAAATTACATATTGATAACTAAAAAAAATAATACAATTATTCACTAAAACTCATTAAGTAATCATTTTTTTGCAGTGATGAAGGTTTACATTTCTTTCCTTGGAATAACATGAACAAATCAATCTTACACAATATGCCCAGAAACAATACTACAAGCATATATTCTCCCAATGAATTAGTAAAACAATTCTATAACAGTTGAACACGAACAAAGATACAGCACTTGTGTACTGAAAGCTCAGAAATATGTTGTGGCTTCCACTACACAGGAAATTGTACAAATTTCTGGAATGGCAAAAGCATATTTTGTGAACAATATATGGACTCAGTCAACAGTGTGCTTTAAAACACAGTGGATTTGTGATCCTGCTTTCCTCTCGCACAAAGCAAAATTCTAAGCAAATTACATGGCAGTCTCTCTTTCTTGAAGACGGTTGTTTCCAAAGATGACTGTTTTGCATTGATTTTTCCTGTGCCATTATCTGACCGCTCTATTGATGATGAGTTTATTTACTTCTGTACTGCCAGGACATTTTTGTTCCAAGAACATCTGTGTTTTTTCACTTAAAACCAGCGACTAATAAAGAAACAAACTGAGTATATAGTCGGAGACATAACAAGTGACAGTGGAGACTAAGATCTTTGGCACAGAGATGTTCCTCCAGAAAGAGTCTCCCAAAAATGGCCAGATGTGCTAGGTCTGGATTTTATTAGTGAGTGTGTATCACTAATGTAGTATTTATGTGACAAATCTGATGGAGATGAATCTGATACAGTTCCTTTGTGGTAACATTAGACATTAGCGAATCTACAAATTAGCATTTAGATTAATATGCATTTCAAACACAAATCAGTTATTGAAGAATAAACACCACACCCAACATAACAAACAATGCAACTTTGTCCATTTCATTTTCTGTAGACTGAACAGAAAAGAAACATGTAAAATCAGATAGTTAGACACCTCTTCACCAAGGCCGCATTTATTTGATTAAAAATATATTTTAAATATTATATTAAATATTTTTTAAGTTTATTAAATTGTGCTGTTAGTATACTTCATTTAAACTTAAAAATAAGAGTATATTTTCAGTCTACTTTTTATGTACTTCTCAGAAAATATATACTTAAGTATACTTGACTTATACTGACAGAAAAGTCTAAGTATATTTGATAGGGATGCACCGATATGAAAATTTTGGCCAATACCGATAACCAATAATTCTTTATATTCGAAAGCCGATAGCCGATATATTAGCAGATATATCCAAATCCACATTTTTATATAATTTTTGAGAGCCTGATTACAATGACAAAAGTTTCACCATTATAAGTCATTTCCCAAGCACATGATTAAAATTCTCTCATTATAACTTTATGTAGCCTATATGACAGACTTGCGCTGCACATGTTGTACTTAACTGTATTTTCCTTTTTGAAGTGACTCAGCTGAAGGAAATAACCCATTATTTATAGGTTTTGATATATCGGCCAAATTTTCTTTTTGGGCCGATAACAATAACATTAATATTGGGCCGATATATCGTGCATCCCTAATATTTGGTCAAAACTTGTACTCAATCTTTTGATTGAGAAATACTTAAAAGTATAATTAAGTATTCTAAGTATACTTTGAAGTTGTTTACTCTTGAGTAGCATATTAAATAATTTTTCCACATAGTTTTACATACTGTCTTATTAACTTACACGGTTTGAAAATATTGATTTATAAAGAAAACAGATATGTTCCTAATTCTGATTATGTGAATTTTTGTGTAGTCCACTAGTTGTATACATAGAAATTTACTTCAAATCTACTTAAAGTACAGTTAAAGGTATATTTCAAGTATAAAAATTTATACCTAAATAGGAACATAGTAGAATACATAATGCAAAAATATATAAATAGTATATTAAGCATGAAGTTAAGTTTGCTTAAAGAAAAATTACAAGTTGCATAATAAAACTACTAAAATAGTAGTTTACTGAGAATATACTTCAAAGCGTACTTTTATAAACTTAAAAAAATGTACTACAAGTATTTAATTTGTATTATAGTTGCAGTACAAATGAAAAACTTAGTTGTAAACTAGTTATACTCAAAGTTTACTACTGTTAGACTTAAAGTATACTTAAAAGTATACTTTTATGTACTACAAATGGACCAATTTAGTCCCAAGTAGTATTGAAATAGTAGCACACATCCTAGAACATTGATATCAGTATACTTACTACATAAAGTGTACTTAAAAATATACTTGAACTACTTCAATTCAAGTATACTTAATAAAATGAATACTTAAGTATACTTTTTTTTTGGTATGGAAACAGTAATATAACACAGTCAGTCCTAAAAATTTGATTTAAAAATCACGTGTGTTAATAATGAAACTAAAGGTACAAATATACAGTTCTCTGTGGACAAATATATTTAGCTTCTAATATAATTTAACAAAACATGCACAGAGCAAAAAACTAAATCCAATGTTTATTTTCATACAAAAGTAGTTTTAAATATGATGACTAATACAGGAAGACATCATCAATCTGACTAGATAGAAACCAGATGTGTGGTTAAAGAGCTCTACATTTAATGTTTTGCACCATTAACATGGCCAATGCTAAGTAATAAAGCTCTCATCTGAGTAGCATAATCATATTTTCAGTATATTGTATCTGCTAAATTGTATAATGGTGTTTCAGTGTGACTCATGTAGAGAACAGCTGATTAAACTATGGATAGAAAACAAAACTCTGCTGTGGAAGGTCTGAATTTGATAAGTGCAAACAGTTAACGCACAACGTCCTTCAACTGTTAGCAGACGTGTCATGGATACTTGCCGGTAACCAAATTAAGGAGCAGGATTTTCAGATACGCTTTCATGTATCTCGTTTTCTTTTTGCAGAATATGCCAAATTGGTCAGTCAGTCAAGACTATTTGTTCTGTAAAAGCATTTGACACTAGCTGGAATGCTGGTTTTGCAGATTATGTGGGTTAAATAGCCAGATCTGGGTCAGATCTTTACAGCCATGGCATTATCAAAGATCTCCTGCCATAATGCGTCTCCCAGACGGGACGCACTACAGAAGCGAGGAACCGGGGGGGCCCAGGCAAAGCGGATACAAAAGGGTCCTTGTGTTTCCCCTTTTTTCTCAGATGGTCAAATCTTGTTACATAATACTCAGTTACCCCTTTTTCTCTCAGGCACCCCAATGCAGCCCAGAGGGGAGGAGGTAATTTGGGGTTTGGCACTTGTTATTTGGTGGCCAGACTTGGAGGAATGATGGCCACGGGTCTTGGTTGCATGACTTTGGGGAGTCGCCAAACTCTTTGTTTGTGCAGCACTGCAGACAGTGAAGGGAGGACAGCGAAGAGCCCTGACAGCTCGTCTGTATCTCAGATGGTTTTCTGATGGCAGACTGCCTGAGCAAGAACTGTGGGAGGTACAAGTCAGAAACCATGGACCCAACAGCTTCATTTAATGTTTTTTCTGTCATCTATAGGTCTAGTGTAACATTGTGATTTCTATAAAGCCAGCATTAAATGTTGGCTTTTATTTCCAGTTTACAACCAATTTTACCTCCAAATGACCTAGACGGGATATTTAAAGAAAAAAAAAATCTAGTTTAATGCATCAGGAACTGATTGGATCATGAAAAGTGGTGGAGGGAAGGGCATGAATATTAAATATTAAAATCTGGAAGAAAAAAAAAAAGTTTCTTTGGAATAACAAGAAATGTTTAAATAAGATTGGAAATGTGTATTAATTACATAAAAGGTTTCTTATGCTCACCAAAGCTATTTATTTGATCAAAGATGCAGTAAAACAGTAATATTGTGAAATATTATTACAAGTTAAAATAACTGTCTTCTATGTTAATAGATTTTAAAACGTCATTTATTCCTATGATTCCAGCAGCCATTACTCCAGTCTTCAGTGTCACATGATCCTTCAGAAATCTTTCTAATATGCTGATTTGCTGCTCAAGAAACATTCTTATTATTTCAATTTCAATTTAGATTTTTGCGGAAACAAATACATACTTTTCAGGATTCTGAAAAGAAAGTTCAAAAGAACAGCATTTATTTGAAATAGAAAACCTTAGTAACAATATAAATGTTATTACTGTGATTTTTGATCAATTTAATGCATCCTTGCTGAATAAAAATTGTAATTTCTTTACTTTAATTTAGATTTCATGTTGACATAGAAACTAAAATAGTACTAAATTCAGTAACAACGATTGTAAGATTATATAAAGAATGACCACAGAGACTATTGAGAGGATTCCTGTAACAAAAGGGCTTTTCACCCCTGAAATAGTTAACCCTGGGTCATTCTAAACCCTGGGTAAACAGAATCCTGGGTTATCTTGCTTCATGTTTCACACGGCTCATAATTTACCCCGGGTTAACAATTAATCCTGGATATTCATAAGGTTACATCTCAAACTGTACATGCCTAAACCCTGATTTAACGTTCTTATTTGCATATTTGCGGTGTCAGTGTCATTGATTGGATAAACGCAGCATGTGACCCATTTACATAACAGCTCCAGCATTGCGCATCCTCGTATAAAGGTAAGAATGAAAAGTTCAGGCAATTATGAGTATGCGATTAGATGTCTGTTGCTAGGCATCTAGATGTAACATTCTACTAATCGCGCTTCTAAATTTACAAGTGTGAAACGTTCCATGGTTAAAAACGGTGTTTAGATCGTCAATAACCCGGGGTTAACATAGTGTGGAAAGCCCTTTAGGGTACGTTTACACAACAAAGATGTACTAAAAATGGAAAAGTTTTTCCTTTGCGTTTTCGTGTACATGACCACATTGTCAAAACGATCCAGATCCGCAAAAATGACTAAAAATGCTGTATTATAAATGCCAGGCCAGTAGTTGGCGATGTCAATTAGTAAAGAAACACTATGTGCCTATAAACCTTATTTACCAGAGAAACAAGCGCGCCGCCATCTTTAAAAAATTGTCTTTGAACTTCCGTTTTGCGGTAGCTCTGTATATTTCTATGGCAAGGCTGTCAAAGAATAATTAGTTGGTTAAGTGGATTTACTTGTTGTAGAGTTAATGAAAGTTATCACGAGCATTGTTATGTTTAAAGCAGATGTCTTAACAAATGTCAGTAGATCGGGATGATTTTAAAACGAGCAGTTCATCCATAAATGTAATATCGCTGTGTAAATACAAACTGGAAGTCAAAAGACAACGAGCACAACGCTGAAAAGGGGCGGGGCTACATGAGGTCTATAGACTGAATACCGAATACGCATGCACATGACCTCAACGTTTTCACAAATTTGCACTTTTGTAGTTTACACGGAGACGATAATGGTATCATTTTCAAAAACTTGCACTTTGAAGCCGGTTTTCAAAAGCTTGCGTTTTCAGGCCCCTAAAATTATATTGCCGTGTAAATCAACAACCAAAACGCATAAAAAGTTTACCATTTTTAGTTAATGGTGTCATGTAAATGGACCCTAAAACAGCATACCAAGCTAATGAATTTGTAAATAAGATATCAGTGTGACTGGTCTGAGACAATAGAGACCTGCATGTTATTGAGGAATTCTGGCCTTAACCTCTATGTCCATCTGTACATCCAGGAGCTGATGCCAAAAGTGAATGATTACCTGATGATCAATCATCGAGTGAAGCGCCTTAATCACTGTATCCCTCAAGAAATTCCCAAAGAATAAAAAGAATTAAGTACATATGTGAAATATAAATAAAGAAGGATGGAGAGTACATTGATGCAATGGAATGGAAAACAAAGGGATTTTTCTCGATTGCCTCCATTCAATAGGTTTTTGAGAAATGCCTTAATTTCCTGTGCAAAAAACAGGGGGTGAATTTTGATTCAGTCCTTCCATGGAATATTTTACCTTTACTAATCAGGCAGGTATTAACAGTCAGATCTTTTGACCTTGAGACGTAGACCGATACCACTGGACGTCTCTCCACCTCCCAATGCATAAATCTTTCCATTTCTGTACTCAACAGGTGGTTGGATGGAGGAGGGATGTGTTGCCATGGGAACCAGCTTGCCCTCACTGTGCAGAGCGAATGCAACGGCAGAGCTTGAACGCGCCGTGTGAAAAACCATAATCACAAATTCAAGTAAAAGAAACACCCAAATATGTGCTAAGTCTTTAACAAAAAATATTTTAGACTACTCAATTTTCTAGCATCTGCACAACCCCTGATTTTTAATGTATATCTTCTCAGACATTTTTCTACTTTGATAAGCTAATTAAATAAGCTAATGATGTCTTTTCATTACATGTATGAATTCACACGGTAGATACATTAGGGGTGGGGTGATCGGTTTCTGTTGAAACACAAAATGGCAGCAGCCCACATTAACACAGCACATCTTTATAATTCACTCTGCTTCTTTTGGTTGCTTTAAATTGATTAATTTTAAAAGAATCAAGGCATCGAAGATTAAAGTAAATAAATGCCTTCAAAAGAAGGAGGTGGAGAGATTACTCAAACAAATGAATCTAATCACCAATAATGCATTTTTTTCCTTCCTCTGAAAACAGATTGCACTGACTTTGTTTGTCAGCAAACGATTATGAATGAATGCAAATCTGATTACCCTCACCTAAAACCATCTAAAATGTGTAAGCTGTTGTTTTTGAGTACATTGCAACAGATTCATCTGAAAAGACACAGCCCTTTTGCATACAAATCCATCCAATTCATATGCCTCCACACAACAACCATAATTTCATGTCAAAAAAAATAAAGGTTCCTGCTTTCACAGTGATACCACAGAAGAAACATTTTGGGTTCCACAAAGAACCTTTCAGTGAACCATTTTTACTTATTGTGTAGAACATTTGAATAATCTAAAAGAACCTTGAAAGGATCCATGGATGTTAAAGGTTCTTCATGGAACCATCAATGACAATAAAAAAAACTTTATTTTTTTATGTAGCTGTACATGACATCATATCCCTGGAACAAAGAACTGCAATCCTTGAAAAACTCAGGATTGGACATGTTACATTGAAAATGACTGAAACTGCATGTCTTAGCACATTTGGGAAAATATAGTAGGCTACATTCAGAATGGTGGATTTCATTTAGCATTACATCAATTCAAGCAAGGGTTACAATGTCAGAGTCTCTCAATGTCCTCCTCAATCAAGGGGATTGAGATCAGAATCCTGCTTTAGTGTTCATGGCTTTTGGATTGATGCACAGTAACAGGTGGCACATACATATAGATACTATTAATCATACATGGGTCAATGTATGAAAAAATGGCTTAAAATCGGATTAAAATCAAGGCAAGATTAAGCGGGCAACACCTTTTTTTCCCTAGCAGCAGCTGAATGGCAAGTGTGTCCATTGGGCTCTTGTGACAATGAAAAGGCGATTCAGCAAATACTGATCAGAGCATTGAAAGTGAATACATAATCAAATCACTTACTGGCACAAATCAAATATTCCCACAAGGTTTCACCGCACCAATAAGGAACTAATGGATTGGAAAAGGCTTTCTTTGATGGCCAGTGGCAGTGTCTTCAACTCTTCTTCTACTCAAATGACCATTTTCTAGCATTCAGCAAAGACTACAAAAAATTGCTTTTTAATTTAGAAAAATTCCTTTTTGTTCACATGAAAAAACAACTAAAATCCCAAGCAGGTACATGCATGAAGCTAACAAAGGGCATGGCCACCGGTGACATCATTTTACCTGACCACACTAACCGCCATCACAGCAGCTTTAACAAAGGTGTACAGCTGATCTACTGCATCGTCAAGTAAAATGTGATGAAAGAAAGAACATATACTAGTATAGATAAAAGACATCAATATTTCTATTAACAGATTCAAGAACACCATATTTTCCCTGTCCTGTTGCTGGGCGACAAAATGTAGATAATGAGCATCCACCTAGATGGACAATACACCTTCTAACCACCAATATAGTTTATATTATTTAATGAAAAGACCAGCTTATTTACATAGAACACAGAGCGCGTCTCTGAAATCATCTCTAATGCTCAGTGATCTATCGGAATTTTAAACACACCACTGGTCGAGCAGTCGCTCCCATTGGGCTGGTCCTCCATCCTTCCCTTGCTGAACGACACAATCTCTTAAATAACCCAAGTGTCTGACCATTACAACTACAAAGACATTCTTGTTCTGTGCATAAAATCAAACTACACGGCTAAATAGTGTGATTTGCTGCGCGAGAATGTCCAAGCATAAATTATTTGGTGCTCTAATCCTGCCTTTGTGCACCTCCATCATTGCCATAGTGACAACAGCTGCACTGTGGAGTAATCACAGCGCAGTAACTCTACACTACTACTACTACTACTACAGATACCACTGCACAATATGGCCAGGAGGGAAAAGAAATGTGCACATTATGAGCAATTATTTAAGATCAAAAATGGTTTGGAAATTGCTTGCAGATGTTTTCTGTGATGTCCTTCCTTTTAATGTGGGTTAATTAATGATGTGCATTTTGGACTAGTCCCCAAATATCCCAGTTCGACATTTAACCTACATTTCCACGGCGCTGGTCCAGGCACATCAGCAGCAGCCGGCGCGCAGTCATGATTTACGCGCTGCAAAAACCCAGCAGCGGCTGCACTACTGACCGACATTCTTATTTTGTGATGCTGTTCTGTCATGCCTCCTCGTGTTTGAAGGCTACTGAGTCTTAACTATCAGCTGATTTGATATGCATGTAAAAATCTTACCATGTGCAAACAGCGGTGTCAAGAAGACAACCAGGAGGATAGAGAGCATCGGCACGCTCCAGCATCTCGAACACAACCTCTTCTCTTTTCGGCTCATGCTTGCGTTTAAGTAAGAAATCTAACAGAATAAAATTTTTATAACCTCCTGGAAACCAAAAATGTTCAATTCGAGAAGTAAATCCTTTTTGTGTTTTGTCCGTTCTGTTATATCGTATCCCCTCTGCGCTTCTCCATGTCCACTTCTTTTGTGAGGTGTCTTCTCTGGTCGTATTTGTTTACTTCTATTTTTTCTCAGTGCGATGGAATTTGTTCCTTTATGGTTCCATTGCCACAGACCAGATGTAAGTCGGTGATCTTGCCGAGAACCGGACGGACGGACGCTGGCCGAATCAATCGGGTTCTGAAACCAAACCAACGCGCGTCCACTTGGAGAGATGCGATTCTACGCGTTCTCACAGTGTGAGAGGGAAAATGATTTCGGCTCCCACTGTCTCCCCACCCCCTCTTCTCCCCAACCCCTCCCCAAGTTCTTACTCCTTTCAATAATGTTCAACTACTGACAGACACGAAAACAGCCCTCCATTGTACAAGCTCGATTTTTTTGCTTTGCTCATCCAATGGGTTTTTATCTTGGATAGTTGGAACCACTGATGGTTATAGATCAGTGGTTGGAACTGATTTTGCTGCTTGGGGCTTAGTCTTTCATTTTCAAATATTCGCACATATGTTGAATATGTATATAAAATGGTACATTTTGTAAATTACTTATAATAATAATACTAGTATATTATTAATAGTTATTTGTAACATTATTATTTAACTATTTTAAATATTAAATACCAAGCCGCTTAGCCAAAGGCAACAGACAGATGACTGAATGAATGAATGAGGGGTGTCAAATGATTAATTGCATCCAAAATAATAGTTTGTTTTTACATAATGTGTACTGTGTATAATTATTATATAAATACACACACACATAATATTATATTATATTATATATATATATATATATATATTATATATATATTATATATATATATATATATATATATATATAATATTAGCATATTATATATTAACATTATATAAATATTTTATATAGAAATAATTGTTTCTTAAATATATATGCATGTGTGTATTTATTTATGTGTACATAATAATTATACACAGTACACATATATTATGTAAAAAATATATATTTTGGATAAGTTTTGACAGCAATAAAATAAAATAAAATAAAATAAAATAAAATAAAATAAAATAAAATAAAATAAAATAAAATAAAATAAAATAAAATAAAATAAAATAAAATAAAATAAAATAAAATAAAATAAAATAAAATAAAATAAATAAAATAAAATAAAATAAAATAAAATAAAATAAAATAAAATAAAATAAAATAAAATAAATAAAATAAAATAAAATAAAAGTTTCAACCAACCTGGATTTTACCGCTTGTGGCTTAATTTTTTTTTTTTCTTCTAAAAACCTTAAGACTAAATTTGGATTTACCTTTTCAAAAGTTCTCTCAAAGGAAGTATTACAGTCCAACAAAATCATATTCAAATATTACCATACATGTTGAAAATATAATTGTATATACATTGAGATGTATGTATAAATTTAAGAGATTTCGGAAGATGAGGTAAGATGCCCCCTTAAAAATAAATAGGAGATGCATGTGTTATCTAGGGCTGTGATATGGTCCAGATTGTTTACGGGTTGATGGTTTAAGGCGAGAAGAATGGGACAATAAAGCAGAGGAGGGGCGGGAGGCATGAGATACACTCCTCCGGCAGTGGTGATGAATGCATGAGGGCTGGAGGTGTCGGTGGGGGTCGGCAGCATTCTTCCACACAGCACCATTGAGAAACACAAGGGACCAGCAACAGGCGGTTCACCAATGCCTCGGGTTTGTGCTCTATGTGTGTGTGTGCTAATAGCGTTCACTTTGACCAAAATTTTTGATTTCACTCTTCTGGTGGGCAAAATAACTAATAATGCTATCAGCAAAAAAAAAAATTCACTGCATTATCAACAATTGGTAAATCAACTGACTGTCCTTTAGTAACGTATAATGGGACAAATGAACCATAATGCCCCTCACTTTACAATGTGAATTTCATCTACACCCATTCAGCTATCACAAGTTTGATGAAGCTGAGGTATAGAGAATTTTTTTTTTTTTTTCAATGAATAAGTTTCTGCAGACAGCAATTTCTAGTCAGTTATATCATTCATAAAAGAAAAGGCTTTAAAATAAGCAGAAAGTTTCACTGGGTGGCTTTTTTCTTTTTCTTTTTTGCACTTCCTGAACCTACAGGGGTCATATACTGTATTACTGCATAAATATTTCAGACAGGATATATGATTTTTTCTGGTCACTGAGCAGTATTACGAGCGGTATATTAGTACGGCATTATTGTAGCGAGTTTTTGAAATAATAATATAGAGACAGCAACAAAAAAAATCATATATAAAATAAAAACAAGTATTCAAAATTATAAATTTAATTATATAATACATTATTCTTAAGACAATCTTTTAAAATGATAACGGTCCCATAGAACTGATATTCTCCCACAGACTCATTAACCCTGTCTCTATGCCTCCTTTTACCCCCTACTGGTTCCCACACTGCTCTCCGAGTGCAAGATTTGGGTTAAGTGCCAACAGGCTCAGCTTCAAAGGGACTGTGGAAGAGAAGAGCTGGTGTACTGTGGCCTCCAACCAGCACTCTTATAATAATACAAATATACAACCGTATACATTTCCCTTATAGGTGCTGGGAGAAAAACAGTTTGACAGTACCAGTCAAAGGTTTGGATGCACTTGACTGAATTTATGCTTCAGATCTTAAAATCCTTTTGATCGCTTATATGCTTAAAGGGACAGTTCAAAAAAAATAAAAAAATAAAAAAATCTGCTATCATTTACTCACTCTCTTGTGATTCTAAACCCAGCCTTGTTACATCATAAGTGTTTCGAAATTTCAATGGTTCACGTGACTTTGGCATTTTGATTCACACTCTGAACCTCTGATTCGAATCAAAAGATTCGTTAAGCTTCAAAACTTCATGAAGCAGTGTTTTGAACTTGCTCATCACTAGATATTGTTGAATAAAGTCGTTATTTAGTTTTTTTTGGTGCACAAAGTAGCTCATAACATTAAGGTTGAGCCACTGTAGTCACATGATCTGTTTTAAATACATCTTTAGCAGATTTCTGGGTACTGAAAGTGTTAATTATCTTGCTGGCAATGGAAGCCTCACTGAGCCATCGGATTTTATCAAAAATATCTTAATTTGTGTTCTGAAGATGAATGAAGGTCTTGCGGTTGTGCAACGACAGGAGGGTGAGTAATTAATGACAGAATTTTCATTTTTGGGTGCTTCCGGTTTGGGGAACTTCCACTCAAAAAGACTGAAAACAATGATTTCAGTTAATAAGGTTACGCTACAAATAATCTTTATCAGCCAGTTTGACTGAATGAGCTGTCAATTTCCCTTCATGTTTTATTTTCAGACATCAGAAGAATAAAATAACACTTGGTGTTTTAATGTGACAAGAATATCTGAAGCAAAAGCTCATTCAGTCACTGCATTCTTGTCCTCCTGATTATTATTTTTTCTTCTTTGTATTCCACTGCAACAGTATGAAAAAAATAGAACATACACTACGCATTTGTGGTCTGCCATCCCAATTTAATTTACGATATATTCCATGAATGAATCACTGGAATTTATTAATAATCTCTCGAGTTTTTTCTCCCCATATCCTCACGTCTCTTTTCAGGTTTGTTTTCACATGGATGCTTTAAATATCCCTACTAGCAGTGCTTACTATAATGTTTCTAGGTAAATACAATATTTGTTATCTGTCAAAATGACGGAAAGCACTTAATATGAAATATTATCACTCTATGCTAAAGAAAATTTTTGATTAAAGCAATGCAAATTACATAATGTACCTACAGTGATATTTAACATGTCCATAATTTTGCTGCAGTTGTAGTAATTTGCAAATGCTTTTACCATTTTAATTTCCTTTTAATGTTCGATGGTTGAAGGCTGAGGAAGTTACTCCCATAATTCATGAAAAGCATCATGGGGCGAAGGATATATTTACATTTAGATTTCAAATGTAATACATTTTACATTTATTATATTATAAGTAGGCCTAATAATAATAATAATTTAAAAAAAATTATATAACAGCAAAAATACAAAACTGTTTATAGTTTTGGAGTCGGTAAGATTTTGTAATGTTTTTGAAAGAAGTCTCTTATGCTCATCAAGGCTTTTGTAACATAAATGTCTTAAATGCTCAAAAGTTTGGGGTCAGTTTATTAAAGAAAATAATTTTAAGAATACATTGAATTAGATTCCAAAAAAAAAACAGTAGTGTACATACATATTAGTAAAGTAAGACACTTGCCTGAGAGATAAAACTTCACCTGTTTTCCCTGCTGAACATACACATATCTGGTTATGAATGAATGCTGTATAGTCTTCTTTTACTGCACTCATGAGAAATGAGTATTATTAATAAGGTTAGGTTTAAAAATAGAGTCACAATGGGAATGCCTATTAAAAATGAATAATAGTGATCATCCATCTGTTTGAAAGGTTAAAGGCATGCAGTGCACTGATGAAGCTGAACACATATGAGATGTTACTGCTCAACCTTATTCTAACGCTATTGTGCCTTACATATGGTTGAGGAAATGTTAATGTTGGTGTACACATTTATGCAGGATTACATTCTGAATGCTGTAAACAGCCTATTTGTAATTGATGATCCATTATTGATTGGGTGGTGGAGTGTTAAAGCAGTAAAGAACAAGGCTCCTGGATGAGCACTGCTGGCACTACGCCTTCTATGCCTTTTCTTCTTTCAAAGCTAAAACACCCCACTGGGAAAACACACATCCACACAACAAGACACAAATAGATCCGGTGGTTCACTTTGTCCTTGGACTTGTTGAAAGCTCTAACCACTACACAAACAAACACATGTCCTCAAAAAATAGTAAACAGGATTTGTTACACTTTCAGTATACCTGCCTAACCTGAAAAGTCTTTTATAACCCTAAGTAAAGGCCGCTTTTGACTCTGTGTTATGACACCCTTCTCTAGAGCTACTCTGAATTGTGGTGACAAAAGTATACTTTGAAACAATGTGGCAACCAACCAAACACTAGACAACCAAGCATAAATGCATACATTAAATATTTTTGCACTTTGTGCGATCACAGAAGCATTCACACATTGTTGTTTCGGCATCTGAGGATATTTCAGTGACGCACTTTCTTTTGTCAATAATTAGAGTTGATTTAAATGACGATATTTCCACAGATGGATAGGCAGTTATCAAAACAAGTTGTGTTAACAATTCCAAGAGTGAAAAGCCCAAACATATAGATTACATACAAACCTACAAAAATAATAAGGTCACAATAACAATATGGGTAGTCAAGAAAAAATATTTAGGTTAAAGATCCATCATAATCCTCTAATCTCTTCAGCATGATAGTGTTGTTTTGATAGCCGTAGCTCTGTTGTTTGAATTCAAATGGAACAAGACATGGAACATATTTAATCCCAAAAATAACAAAAACAGTTGCAAAGTACAATTTTGTCCCAAGAACTGAGTTTCCTCTTGGAAATCATCTTGATCCATCTTTCACCTCTTGACCCATGCTTCCTATTTTGCTGACAAAAAAAGGCCTAAGAAAAAAACAAAACAAACTTCTTTTGTTAGCTCCAACTAATGGATATTGTCCATAGACTGATGTAAAAAAGGTTTGACGGCATGTCTCCACTTCCTTCTACTGAAGAAAAATGAAGCCAAAATGTCCCAGAAAAGGCTGTTAACATCTTGGGGTGATAATGTAATTTAGAGCCTGACACTGCATCCGAAATCGAATACTTCTCTACCACATAGTATCTGAAAAACAGTATGCGAAAAGTACCTGGATGACTTACTACTTCCGAGATTCTGAAGTGCGCATATGGACACTTTACTATCCCATGAGGGCACAGGAGAGGATTTGTGAATGGAGTTGAAGGAACGTAACGGACGCTGGGAGGTCATGTTACAGTAACAACATGGCAGATGTAGTACGTCCGAATTAGGGCTGTCAAACGATTAATCGCATACAAAATAAAAGTTTGAGTTTGCATAATATATGTGTGAGTACTGTGCGTAATTAATATGCATATATAAATACACAAGTTAATGTATATATTTAAGAGAAATATGTTATTTATGTACAAAATAATTGTGTTTATATATAATATAAATTATATAAAAATATAAATACATATACTTGTAAATATTTCTCAAATATATACATGAATGTGTTTATACATAATAATTACACACAGTAAACCCACATATATTAGCCAAACTTAAACTCTTAGTTTGTATGCGTTTGTATCCCTAGTCCGAATTCATTCATACTACACGCATTCGTACAATATAGAACATACTTTTTCAGCAGTCGTGAAGTTAATTTAAATTCAAATGTAGTCCCTACTCAACAGTACATGATTTCGGATGCAGCTTGAGTCTGTGCAGTCGTGATCGTGAAGTGGAGCCGCGGTATCAAGGTCCCGCCCATACTCCTGCAGACTCACTTGCAAGCACAGCTTTCAATGATGACATTACACCTGGTTTTTATAGCATCATAAAACTAAAACCAAACTTATTTGTAAAATGAACACTTGAACTTAAATCAGTGTAATGACTATCAAAAATGACAGAAACCATCTTTGAAAAATAAAGTATTTGAAGTGTAATTTTTTAGTTTCACTCCCATCACATTCAGTTACATGAGAGGGTGGGGTTTATGACATATACTGCAGCCAGCCACCAGGGGGCGACTGAAATGTTTTGGCTTCACTTTTCAGAACATGTGTGGCATATTAGCGCTACATATGAAATCGAATACTTCCCTAATATATATTACGTGAACAGTACGGCAAAAGAGTAGTATGTCTGATTAGTATTCAAAAAAACAGTATGCCAATAGAGTAGTATGCTTGAATACTTAGTATTCAAAAAACAGTAGGCGAAAATAGTATGCTCGAATACAAACCCGATTCCAAAAAAGTTGGGACACTGTACAAATTGTGAATAAAAAAGGAATGCAATAATTTACAAATCTCATAAACTTATATTTTTATTCACAATAGAATATAGATAACATATCAAATGTTGAAAGTGAGACATTTTGAAATGTCATGCCAAATATTGGCTCATGTTGGATTTCATGAGAGCTACACATTCCAAAAAAGTTGGGACAGGTAGCAATAAGAGGCCGGAAAAGTTAAATGTACATAAGGAACAACTGGAGGACCAATTTGCTACTTATTAGGTCAATTGGCAACATGATTGGGTATAAAAAGAGCCTCTCAGAGTGGCAGTGTCTCTCAGAAGTCAAGATGGGCAGAGGATCACCAATTCCCCCAATGCTGCAGCGAAAAATAGTGGAGCAATATCAGAAAAGAGTTTGTCAGAGAAAAATTGCAAAGAGTTTGAAGTTATCATCATCTACAGTGCATAATATCCAAAGATTCAGAGAATCTGGAACAATCTCTGTGCGTAAGGGTCAAGGCCGGAAAGCCATACTGGATGCCCGTGATCTACGGGCCCTTAGACGGCACTGCATCACATACAGGAATGCTACTGTAATGGAAATCACAACATGGGCTCAGGAATACTTCCTGAAAACATTGTTGGTGAACACAATCCACCGTGCCATTCGCCGTTGCCAGCTAAAACTCTATAGGTCAAATAAGAAGCCATAGCTAAACATGATCCAGAAGTGCAGGCGTTTTCTCTGGGCCAAGGCTAATTTAAAATGGACTGTGGCAAAGTGGAAAACTGTTCTGTGGTCAGACGAATCAAAATTTGAAGTTCTTTTTGGAAAACTGGTACGCCATGTCATCTGGACTAAAGAGGACAAGGACAACCCAAGTTGTCATCAGCGCTCAGTTCAGAAGCCTGCATCTCTGATGGTATGGGGTTGCATGAGTGCGTGTGGCATGGGCAGCTTACACATCTGGAAAGGCACCATCAATGCTGAAAGGTATGTCCAAGTTCTAGAACAACATATGCTCCCGTCCAGACGTCGTCTCTTTCAGGGAAGACCTTGCATTTTCCAACATGACAATGCCAGACCACATACTGCATCAATTACAACATCATGGCTGTGTAGAAGAAGGATCCGGGTACTGAAATGGCCAGCCTGCAGTCCAGATCTTTCACCCATAAAAAACATTTGGTGCATCATAAAGAGGAAGATGCGACAAAGAAGACCTAAGACAGTTGAGCAACTAGAAGCCTGTATTAGACAAGAATGGGACAACATTCCTATTCCTAAACTTGAGCAACTTGTCTCCTCAGTCCCCAGACATTTGCAGACTTATAAAAAGAAGAGGGAATGCCACACAGTGGTAAACATGGCCTTGTCCCAACTTTGAGATGTGCGTTGATGCCATGAAATTTAAAATCAACTTATTTTTCCCTTAAAATGATACATTTTCTCAGTTTAAACATTTGATATGTCATCTATGTTGTATTCTGAATAAAATATTGAAATTTGAAACTTCCACATCATTGCATTCTGTTTTTATTCACAATTTGTAGTGACCCAACTTTTTTGAAATCGGGTTTGTACATAGTATTTGAAAAACAGTAGGTGAAAAGTCTGAATGACCTACTACTTCCGCCAAGATTCTGAAGAATTTTCCAAATTTCATTCATACTAACCATATATGTACTATATACAGTATACTTTTTCAACAGTCGTGAAGTAAATTCAAATGTAGTACCTACACAGACAGTACGTGATTTCTGATGCAGCACTGGTCTTGCCACTCACAAAACCTTAGTAAACGCATAGCAACACTCTTGTAAACACCTTGCAATGCCCTGGCAACCACTCAGATATGCTCGGCAACCACATAACAACAAGCTACTATGTAACATAGCAACAAGAAAAAAGCCACTTAGAAAACCTAAACAACCCTGGTAGCAGCACTCTAGTAACCACTCAGATGAACCCAGCAACTGCATAGCAACACCCTAAAAGCAAGCAACACAGAACACCTTAGCAACCACATTGCAACACTCTGGTAACCACCCAGATGCACCCTGCAACTGTATAGCAACGTCCTAAAAGCCACACTCTAATAAACACCCAGCATTATCCTGGAAACTATTCAGAACAATTTAGAAACTGCATAACAATATCATGGCAACCACCCACAACAACTTTGCAGGGTGGTAATGACGTTTTGGTTTCAAAAAACGTAAAAACAATATCATATTACCTCCAGTATTAAGAATTAGATCAGTTATATGTATGAGGTATGAAAACAAACTACTTTGTTCAGGAGTCTGTTTTTATTGGCAGGTAAAAACTTTCTC
The DNA here is from genome assembly GCF_024489055.1 of Chanodichthys erythropterus. Lineage (NCBI taxonomy): Eukaryota > Metazoa > Chordata > Actinopteri > Cypriniformes > Xenocyprididae > Chanodichthys > Chanodichthys erythropterus. The sequence goes on from NC_090222.1 coordinate 32,337,265, forward strand.
CTGATGTATTTCCCTCAGATTTACATTCACATATAAACTCACAGTCTATATGCAAGATATATTATAATCCAGTTCCTCTGGCCATGTGACAGATCTAAGCCCCTCCTCCGTTTTCTCCTACACCTTCTTCAGCACTTTTATTTCCCTTTATTCAAGTGCCATTAGCACACTGCTGCTATTCCTGGCTCTGGACAGGCTGGAGCTTGGATCATACAGGCTTATATGCTGCCAACCAGAGCAGAACTAAACTGTTTGTGCAGCCCCCCTCCCCACCACCATCAGCAGTGGCCCATCCCCCCGTCTGTGCTCCCTGAATGCTCGCTCTCTCGGCTGTGCTCCATTGCTATACAGCGGACAGTGTGTTTATTTCATACACACTCATGTTGACTTGTGCGAGTGGTGACATATTAATACCATATTAACAGATTACAGGAACATGATCACTGGTTCCATGCATTTATTGACAAGCCTGAATCACAGCAGTGTGGATTAGCATGATGATCAATGATATCACTCCGTTCCATTTATGTACCAATATGCTGAGCAGAAAAATGGAAACAATATGAACAGGCTGTTCTCCAAAAAGTGGCCCTGCACAGCATTAGCAATGCCACGGTCAAGACTTAAATTCTCAAGGAACATTACATATTTTAAGGGTCAGTAAGATTTTTTTACCGTTTTTGAAAGAAGTCTTTTCTGCTCATCAAGGCAGCAATTATTTGATCAAAAATACAGTAAAACAGTAATATTGTGAATATTATTACAATCATTTTTTTCAGGATTCTTTCATGAAAAAAAACAAAAACAAAACATACTGACCCCTGTCTTTTGAATGGTAGTGCAAATGTTTTAAATACATAATTACATACACAAACATACAAACAGTCAAACCAATATTTATTCAGACACCTTGAACATTGTATTCATTAATTCAGTTTATTCACTATAAAAAAAAATGGTAATAAAATATAACAAGATCTCAGAGTTAAACTGTCAGAAAAAAATTAATCTTAATTATGTCAGTCAATTATGATGTCAATTAGGTCAAAACATGGTCAGGTCAAAGTGTCTGAATAATTTTCGGTTCCAAATTATAAATTTTACTGGTAGTCCACTGTATGAAGAATTTTTGGGTATAACATTTCAGTAGACTTTATTTTGCTATCCTCACTTACATAAATGAACTACAGTGTCCTGCACCCACTAGTAAAAATATATCAAAAATATCAAAAATGTCTGAATAATTTTTGGTTTGACTTTGATATTATATTATATATATATATATATATAAATAAAAAAATCTAATATACAACAGCATATTGATATTGTTGCAAATATTTTGCTCAGTGTGCACATACATTAAAAAAAAAAAAAAAAATCCAATTAAAAATTTGGAAACATTTCATTCTAAATAGTCCTTTCGGATTAGTGTTCAAATGCATTATTTTTTGTTCTCTTTTTTGCTATAATCTGAACTCTAAGAAATTTGCTATTTATTCAATAGTGAAAAAGTGGATGGTTTTAAATGCAGTATATGCAGCAATGTGTAAAATATTATAAATATTATAATGTAAAACATCCAGATTTCTGTCTGCTTGTGCCATACTGACAGCCACTCTTGACTGATGCGAAAGAAAGCCTCTTGGCGTCATGCTGACACTTTAGTCATTACTATGGCAACAAATATATATATATCAGATATTGACTACACCTACAAAATGACATGCAGACAGTCATATTTGAAAATCAAATCAGAACTGAGCTCAATCACAACAAAGCGTTTACATAAAAGTGTTAGCTAACTGCATACATTTAAGTTAATGAGAAATTGAAAAAAATTGAAATTTTTTAAGGTATAAATCTTCAGGCAAGAAACAAATTCCTTTTGGGAACAAATGATGACAGACCAGCAAGGACAACATATGGTTTATGTGAATCATAACCAATCAGAAGCCTGTCAGATCCAGATGTCAGACTCAACAGCAATGGGAACGGGCTGATACAGGCAGGCTAAGTGTGCTTTAGCTGTGGCATTAAACCAATGAGGCTGGCAGGAGAGGTGACATCAAATATAAGAGAGACAGCAGGAGAAAGAGGCTGTTATGATGCTCCTACCGCAGACTTTAGAACAAATAAAGACACTTGAATAGGAATAGAACACGGTACACACTGCAAGCTAATCGTGGCACATGGTACACAGACCATTTACTGAATAGACACTTGGCAGAACACTGGAGAGTGGAATCTCAATATTGGACTGTAGGAATATTGCAGTCCAATTTCAACAGTGCTAGTGTTAAGCAGTGCTGCGTTCTGTTACTAGTTGGCAAAATGTTAAGGACAAATATGAGAAGAGCAAAACGAGGTTTAATTGCTGCAAAACGCCAACAGTACAGGCCGTATGTACATTAAACCAAAAAATACACAGTCGTTTTTCCATATACAAATACCACGAAACAAATTAAACAGATCTTTTCGTCCTGCGCGGTGCAGTCTTGTTGCCAGCAATGGCCCACGCAGCTAAACAGATGCCTATATTAACTCTCACTAAGTCACAAAATGGCAGAGAAAACAATAAAGTCCATTGTTATGTAACACGCTAAAGCTTCTAATGAAGGTTTCAGATAATTGGGAATGAAGGTAATGAGACAATCAAAGCACAATGGCATGTTTGTCACTTTTTGTTCAGCTAAAGGGCATTCAGCCTTGCCATATGCAGATTATAATACTCAGAAAATGAGGATGGTCAAATAAGTTCACTTCACTCGTGTTCATTAATATTTTGGTCTGCTCTGGCAATAGTGTCCAGTTTTTTCCCCCCAATTAGTAAGTATAAATCAATAACAAAACCTTGCTAACTGCACTTACTTAATCCATTAGGAGGCAAATGTAAATCAAAAGGGCAGCTTAGAGCTTTAAGCATGTTTCCGGGTGTTCACATTATTATAATAATTAGCCAAGTCTGAAACTCTGGCTTATTCATATTTCTTTTTACTGAGGCAAATCCATTAGTCCCCCCATCAAGGACAAGGCATTCTTTTAAATCTGCCTTCCCGTCATATCTTAATCAGGCAGAATCTGCTGGAATGTTTCTTGCAAAGAAATCTACACGTTCTCTCTGGTCTGCTGGAAATTCTAACAATTCTTAGGAGCCATTTACAATTTACAATTTTTTTGCATTACAATGCATTGCCCTCCCATTCTTTTTCTATGTAAATACACCCTAAAATGACGTCTTTAACCGTTAATCTTGCATCTTTTTCAATGCCGTGCACAAATAATGGCTTTCTAAACTCTGTGTTCAAGTTAAAACGCATCTCAAGACTTCCCATTTTTTTCCTCATTCCAATACCCTGTATCTTACGTTTTTAAATGCAAAAGCGCATTTCGGGGAAATCGGCCCTTTTATTTACATTGATGTATTCGGAAAGAGACATACATTGCATTCATGGTATACAGTTTATCAGTTTCATCATGAATAAAACCCATTACGCTTGCTAACACCATGTTCTACTGAAGTTATTTTTCATCAACAGCATTTCATGGTGAATAAACATCTTTGTTGATCCCGGAATAACATTCCAATCAGATTTGAGGGACAAGTTCACAGTTTATGTCAAGTTTAGGCTTACATCCAGGTGCTTCTACATCAGTGTTATTCAGCCATCATTTCCCTCTTTTTAGAGAGAAATTATGAGTTGGGGTAGGTTTAGGGGTAGGGATAGGTTTAGGACTACATTTTTGGACAGGAATGTTGTTGATCCAGGAACATTTCTTACTTGGCAAAATCACAATGACCACTTCATAGATGCCGTTTTGAACCAAGAAAATTCATTTAAGTAAACAGATATGGTAAGTAGCCCTCATCTTGAAGGAATTTATACAACAAAATTTGACCTTTGGCAGACCCAGAACTAAACTTAATTCATCAGCTTCAAAAAAAGAAACTGGCTTCAATATTTGGAGATCTTAGAGCAGTGATAAATAATGCAGTGACTATTCTCCTGTTGTCTCAAGGCACTCAAAACAGAGAAGGCTTTAATTCTCACTCTTAACAGTGCAAGTTGTTTGTATGAGATGTTGTTTTACTAGTAGTAATTGGGAAAAGAGAGATACCAACCTCTTCATGCAGAGAATGGACCAAGAGAAGACAATGACATGGGATAAGCGATGGAGAACTGGGAACTGCTTTTCTTTCTCTTTACCCATTGCCTCCACATCAGTAAACCGCTGGCCTACTTTCACAGCTTCCATTTTTAATGAGTTCCTCCAACACCCGCACCGGAGCTCACCAATCAACAACCTGTCACATCCACAAGAAATCCAGGTGAAAGGAACACAGGGTAATTGTAATGAATATTGAAAGACTACTGGTTTAGTGGATTCCAGACATGCCAACAGCTGGTTCCCGGCTCCTTATGAAATTTATGCGAGTGACTATTGGAAATGCCATCAGAGTATCTGGATGGGATTACGTAAATGTATTTCATTAAGGAATATGGTTGACCTTTAGTGCTCCAGATGTGTGGAATGAAGTCAGTCCATCTCTTTGTTTTCCTGATTTTCCTACATGCAAGAAATAACCAAAAACAGATTTACACCAACATGCAACTGAGAGCAACAGGGTAATTCAAGAAAAATGAGGCCATGAAACATGGTGAATTAACAGCCATAAAGAAAGACTTCACACTTACCTTTACACTTAAACACTGCGGCACAAGTTCAATCTCCTGCTGGAAGCGTAGCATTGGATGTCATTTCTTTTCTGCAGGCAGGCTGGAGGTCCCACCTGCACTTCTCACGTGTCCAGCACAGAACTTCAGGGCAAAAGAACCTCTCCAGGAAAACATTACTCAATCCCAGAATCTTCTTTAGCTAAGAGGGTGTCATGTTCTTGCTCTCACCCATCAAAAATGAAAGAAATGTGTTTTTCTGGGAGGAGCATGACGTGTTCACAGAGCATGACTCAGGCGGTGAGTTGGGAAACTAAACTACAATGAGTCATAAACAAAAACAGACCATCACAAGCTTATCAATGTCTGGTATTTTGAACCATTGAGCAAAACTATAAGGGTACAATATCTAACACTTTCGATCAAGAGATGCTTCCAAAAAAACATTTTAACACTGGAAGATCTCTTTGGTTATAATTATTGTATTGTTTCATCTGGCCGTGTGACTTCAGCAACTGAGACAGAATAGAGGGCCACTGTCTTGAAGAATTTAGCTCCCACTTGTCTCAAAATACCTGCATGGAAGCTTCTAGTATGCCTAGTAAGAGCATGATTAGCTGGTTCAGATGTGTTTAATTTGGGATGATTCCAATGTTTGTTTTTTTTAACAAGTTTTTGGTTAAATGCCTGGAATAAAACACAAGCTCAAGATCTTTTCTTTTTATTCTACAACATAAAATACACTGGTAATAAAGCATGTTTTACTCCATTTGCTAATGTGGTTAATTGGGCTACAGTGGTTGTCAGGGACAATAAACATCATCACACAGAAGAAGAAAACGCATCTAATCACTAGACCATTTTACAGCCTCGTTGTGTTTATACTTGCACTTTTGCAAGCTAGGATAATTGGAACTTTCCAACTTCTTTATTTTAAATAAAGATTGAAAGAGCTGTGGGAAGATTAGAGGAGGTGATATTAAAGTTGTGTATCTGTAGTGTAGTTTGTTTGTAGTCTAAATTTAGCTTTTAATTCTGGCCATTGTATTTAGGCTTCTAAATTCATATAAGGCCGTTTTATTTGTCAAGTTAATCTTCACAGTACTTAATGTGGGATTGTCATTTGTTGGCTCCATTTTGGACAAGAGTCATTCAGACCATTGAAAAGTGGATGGACCTTGCTCTCCAAGATTTTGTCTTCTTGGAGACAAAACTGTTCTACGGAAGGAAATATCTCAAGCGTAGGCTGGTCTAGCTGTTGTTGGATGCCAGAGTGGTGCTGTGAAATTGGAAGAACTCCCTCTTTCAAGGATTGTATTGAGCGTATGACTTCTAATGCATCATGTGAACAAATGCTGGCAAAACTTATGGACACCACCTATGCTTTCAATCAGAGATGAGGTAGCTTTCTGAATTATTTGGAAAACAAGTAGAGATATAATTTTGCTGTCTTTTTTTTTTTTTTTTTTTTTTTTGTGCAACAAGTTTAAATAAAAAAAATTTAAATGACAAAAAAAAAAAAGAAAAAAAAAAAGAGATAATTCAAGTCAAGGGCTTCCTTCTGGGTTGGCCTAAAAAAAAAATTGACGTCATCCAGGGGTGCGTTTGCCAAAAGCAACTATGGTCCCAAGTTCTGTTGTTACCAACAGAGATCAACGGAACTTGCGACTATAATTGGCTAACGATGCTTTTGGGAAGCATACCCCAGCATGGCTCATATAGAAAGTTGAGACTAGGAATTGTACCTTAAAGGATCAGTTCACTTTCAAATGAAGATAACCCCGAGCTATATTCACCCTCAAGCCATCCTAGGTGTATATGACTTTCTTCTTCCTGATGAACACAATCTGAGATATTTAATAAATATCCTGACACATCCGAGCTATATAACGGCAGTGAACGGGATCAACGAGTATGAGCTGGTTTACACTTTCTTCGTACGTTGAATATGGAAGGCAGTCTGGCGGAAACTAGATATTTAACTTCATAACTTGTTAAATATGGATTTTTTTTTTTTATGCTTCGCTTCACTTCAGAGGGCCTTTATTAACTCTGTGGAGCCGTGTGGAGTATTTTTATGATGGACGGATGTGGATGAAAGCACTTTCTTCAGCTCATACTTGTTGGTCCCACTAACTACCATTATAAAGCTTGGATGCGTCAGGATATTTAAAATATCTCCGACTGTGTTCATCAGAAAGAAGAAAGTCATATACACCTAGTATGGCTTGAGGGTGAGTAAAGCTTGGGTTAATTTTGATTTGAAAGTGAGCTAATCGTTTAAGGTAAGCAATTTTCCCCCACTCAAACTCTCCTTTACAATTAAAGAAACAAATGGTGAGCTCAGTAGGCTTTAATTATGTCAGAGGCCTAGAAAACCAATTTTAGACTACACAATGCAGGTTACCCTCTCATGTTGGCCACCATGTTAAACACACATGACCATATATGTCTTGCCATTCAACAAACATTACCAAATTTGTTACTTAATTTACCTTAAACTCCAACATTTTCCAATGAACGTCAACTTTTGTCAAGTAGCTTTAATAAATCGCATGGATGCTCCGGACCTACTGGCTAAGAGATGCTTATGTTGTAGAATCTGATGTTTAGTAAGACGAAAGAAACAATTAGCATACTTTCGTGCACACAATAATTGGTTCCCTAAGTGCTATTAAACTACTAGATATGATGGTTGATGGAGTGTAATAGTTATAGCTTATGGCTGCTAACTGTAAGGTTGCTGGTTCAAATCTGCAAAGATTGAACCATAAGACATTACAATTGACCCATTGAAAATACAAGTAAACAAATCTCAATCGAGTCAAGTGCACACCCAATATCAGGTGGAGCAAAAGCTCCAGATTTTTGCAGAATTGAAACGTTAAACCATACTGGGATTCCAACGCCCAAAGTTCTATCTATTTTTGCGGCAGACATTACTTTTGCACAAGCAAGCGGGATGCCAAATGCCCATGGCGCAAACACAGAATGTGCCTAATTGAGAGGTTGTTGACAGCCGGTGGTGGAGCAGTCCCAGTTTTACTCATTTTAATCTGAAAGGCTAGACATCTATGCTTACTTCTCTTATTCAGTGAATAAACCAAGTCTCTCAGAATGGAGCTGAAATCAAGACCAAAGAGTGACTTGAATGTGAACTCAATGAACCTCAAGCTGACTCGAATGTGAACTCAATGAACCTCAAGCTGAATATTTTAAGTCATGCAGATGGAACTCAACACAAGGAATGCTGATTAGGGGGTAATTAATTTTGCGTTACAAATACAGTCACAGCTCTGTGTGACTAGAGAGGGCGGCTACCATCTCAGACAGTAACTCTCCCGGTAATGGAGTCTCCGGCGTGAGATTCACCGGAGCCCTTGCTTTAACATTCAATCTTTAAAGCACAAAACAGCCCCTCCTCTCCAGCTACTCTTCATGCAGAACCATGAGACCTGTTACCATGGAAACGTCCTCAGAGAGATAGTGCGGGTGCACAAACATGAAATGCTTAAATGCCTCCATCAAGCACGTATCGCACAGAAACGATGGTGCTTGGAATACAAGGAAAGTATCCTTTATATTCGATTGAGAATGCACAGGCACCAACTGTTTCTGGCAGCCCAAGAGATCGAGCCATCTGCACATCACACACAGGCTGTCAATATTTGTTGTTTTAATTCAAAGTCTTTACAATTGGGGGTTTTGCAGTTCCACAGGGAGTAACGCAAACAATTTGAAATACAGAAGACATTGAAGAACATATCGTACATTTAGCCTTCTGTACTAGCTGTAACTATAAACCGGGCAGGTTTGATCTAAATCTGGAGATGCATTCAAGGTATACAGCATTTATGCTTCCTGGGAATCAACCCCATAATCTTCCAGGAACAAGTCATAGCATTATTTGAACATAAACATGACTAGCCGAATATGGGCTTTGCCAAGCTGTCCTCGTTCCTTCCGTGCAGCGACACAGCCTGTGGCATTGAGCAGAGCACCCCCCCCCTTTTTTTTTTTTCTTTTTTTTATTCACACATCTCTGGATCTGCCACCATGGTTACGGTGGTGAAGGATGAAGACTGATGGAAGAACACACAAGCAAGAAGATGTGAGGGAGAGAGATGGAGAGAGAAGAAAAGAACCAGGGCAGAAAATGAAGTCATAGAAGAGGAAACCTGCTAAAAAAAATTGGGGAAAGGAAATGGGTTGAAAAGAGGGAGATGATGAGAGAGAAATGAAGTGACAAGTTCGCCTGAGCGGCTGTGGAGTGACCTCATCGTTTCATCTGTGATGACAGGACTGCTGAAGCTCAATAAAATAAGTGTTTTTTAAACATCTGAACAACCAATATGGGATTGATACGTTATCTTGAAAGTTGGGAGGTTTATATATGTAAAGCCAACATGACATTTGAGCTGATTTACTTTATTAAAGGTATAAGTTGCTCAAAAATGAAAATTCTGCCATCATTTACTACATTTCTTTCTTCTGCAGAACACAAAAGTTGATATTTTGAAGAATGTCAGTAACCAAACAGCGGAAAGATCTCATTGACTTCCATAGTATTTTTTTCCCCCATACTATTGAAGTCAATGTGGTCCATCCACTGTTTGGTTACTGACAATCTTCAAAATATCTTTTGTGTTCAGCAGAAAAAAAGAAAAGTCATACAGGTTTGAGGGTGAGTAAATTTTCACTTTTGGAAAAAACTTTCAGTTTGCACAAAAATATTAAGCAGCCCAACTGTTTTCAACATTGATAAGAAATGTTTCTTGAGCAGCAGATCAGCATATTAGAATGATTTCTGAAGGATCACGTGACACTGAAGACTGGAGCAATGATGCTGAAAATTCAGCTTTGCATCACAGGAATGACATTTTAAAATATATTCAAATAGAAAACTTATTTTAAAAATTGTAATAATATTCCACAATATTACTATTTTTTTTTTTTTTTTTTGTATTTTTGTTCAAATAAAAATGCAGCCTCGGTGAGCTTAAGATAAATCTGAATGTTTTTGAAAAAAAGTACCTGCCCCAAACTTTTGAACATATATATGAAACTGAAACTAAGCAAAAAGGAAATTTCCCCAGTAACAAGCCATCAAGCTGATAATCTTGCAATGGCAGATATTGACAAATTAATCAGTCTATCACTAATCTGAACACTTAATAAGCTCTAACATTTTTTCAAAACAGCATTCCCCACCATTTATTCTCATTCAGGCAGTATGTAAGAAATGAAAGTGAAAACTAGAAGGAGCCACACTTTATCACAACCAATAGGGAAATCTGTGCCTTGAGCTCATCTTTACCAAAGCATAAGGGCTGTCAAAGAGGGCTGCAAGACCAGCCTGTATCTGAGTGGAGGAGGTGTTTGATATTTCCCAAAAATCACTGGGCGTTTAGGTACGCCTCAAGCTCAATTTTATGACTGGGCCTCATCTGGTATCATTACACCAAATGTAAATAACAGCTGTAAATGTTGCACATGGAGGCAGTGAGGTGCTCAAACACCAAGGTGGCAAACCCCAATATATATATATATATATATATATATATATTATATATAGAAACAATATTAGGTTAGGTATATTAGGTGGCATCCAAATATTATAAAAAAAAAAAAACTAGAAATCTCACATTCAAAATGAATGGATAAAAAATGTCAAATTCCCCATACATGTGAAAATAGTTGTTTTGAACCTAAGATCACAAATTCAAAATCAATATAATTGCAGTTCTCAGCCCAAAGCCTAGGGGTTTCCAATAATGATTTTTGTTTTAAAATTACTTTTTCCAGATCAAAGAAAATGTATTAAAACCTTTGAAACTGCCACCAAAATTAGATTATCCAAACAGAATCATGTCAGATAGAAGCATGTATGAAAACACATATTGTGATAAATTGTTACATAAAAACTGCAGACAGGCTACAATTAGTCTAATGAAATATATAAATTATAAAAAAAATTTAAACAACTATTAACCCTGCTGTTGTTCGGTCATTTTAGACCCCATTTTTTAATTGTTGATGACAAAAATGTAAATGTAAAATAGCAAGAGTGCAAAACAGACATTTTATTGTGTAACAAAATGTCCTTCTCTGTGTTCAGGTTTGACACTAGTAAAATTGATGCAAAAACTGACACTTCAAACCAACATTTAAAAAAAACAAATCAAAACTCCTTTACAAAACGTTGTCTTTGAGAATGTCTAAATATATATCCAAAACCACAACTTAAGTAATTATGTCTAAAAATGAGTAGTTATGTCTAAAAACTAGAGACATTTTTAAAGCCTTTTTAAATAGAGCTTTATAGGAATCTAGTGGTTGTACTCGCACCAGATGGCACTAATTTTCCTTCAAAAAGTGGTTTTTAAAAAGGCATCGTCTGTTTTAACATGAAATACCGCTTTAAATGAAAATAAATATTAGAAAAAAAATTTATTCAAAGAGAAAAAAAAAATTGCGTAAATTTGTAGTACTAGAGGGTTAAAGCAATACGTTAACATTTCCACAGTTTTACAAAGAGTTACACTAAAATTTAGTCATTGTAAACTTTCCATTTGTGTGGGGTAAAACCACTAATGCACATCCTCAAGTGTGTAATTATTTTAAAGTGGCAATCTTTAGAAAAATCATTATGAAAAAAAAACAAACAAAACAAAAAAACCACAGCCACCTTATCGGGCACAGTCTAGCAGCCCTCCAAATGCCGGATAATATGGGTTAGAGATTATTACATGAGGCTGTTATAATTCCTGCATATTTTTCCCCTCACAGAGCAGGATTTGCCAAAGTGCATATAGAGCAAATGATGATCAATTAACCCACTACTGAACCGATCATGAGGATTGAAAATCTGCTCAAAAACAGTACATTTAAATTGATGCATTTAATAGTTGTATTAGTTATTATAATTAATAGGAATAAAGCCATGAACGCATCACAATGCAAAAGGTCCTAAAAATACTTTTTAAATCCAAGATTTTCTTCCTCTTATTAAGGTCAAAAGCCTGTTTTTATCAGATTCATATACTTAATAATCAAACTACACATCATTATAGGTAAATAACCTAAAATTGCTAGAACTGAAACGAAGCAGTCTTACAAAAACAAAAACCCACTTTATTTAGACAGTGTTCAGGTCTCAGTATCAATGTGCCGGGTAAAAATGAAAAGAAGGCTACAAACTTCCAAGAACAGCGATAACTGAGTCTACACAAACTTTATTTTCTTAAAAATACATTACCATAAAATAAAAAGCATTAAAAGATATATATGGAGATCGGGAGGGCAGGGTTACACCCCGGTTTCCTGTGATATACAGCCTGGAAATTTTTGGAAGAGGAAAGACGTGTATCAGTGTGTGTGTGTGTGTGTGTGTGTGTGTGTGTGTGTGTGTATGTGTAGTGTAGCGGGGCGGGCCATGTTGAAGTGAGGGCTTGGTTCACCTGAGGAGGAGGAGGACAACAGCCTCCACACAGCAGTAATGCAGCAGTCACATGGGCACACACAAAGAAAAAAAGAGAGAGAACAGCCAAAACAGGAAGAGAGAAGGAGAGAAGAGAGGTAGTAAAGTGAGAGAGGTAGAGCAAGGCGGGGCAGCTACTCTGTCAGCACCTAAGGGAGGAGCACAAAAGGCCAGCTACACCTAAGATAAGCAAAGTTCCTCCATCACTTCAGTGTGATACCATATATACACCTCCATTAGCATTCTCCAAGAGAACAAAAACGGAGGTTTTCATTGTGTGTGTGTTTTGTGTTTTTACATTTGCACAGTATTTGAAGCAAAAAAAAGGTTAATGCATGTGTGGGTACATCTCTAAAAACAGCAGTTTGGTGTGCTCTCGTTCTCGGGGCACGTTTAGGACAGTGGAGCACTCGGTCGGTGTGAGTTACGATCTCCGTTTGAAACTATCTCACAGCGTGACTGACCAAGCAGAGCACCATAAAGCAAGTCTGCTTTACACACTGTGCACGGATTAAATACAATTTCACCGGCGAGGTAGATTATCAGCTAGATGAGGATGTAAATACTAAAAGGAAGCTCAAGGAAGCCACCGGGAACCCTGCTGAAATGGATACTGCACCACAAACGCGTAAGGCAGTGGAAAGGTTATCTGCGTGCCACAGGGCTGGGAAGGAAACGGCTCGTAGCTACAGTGTGATTTCGATCTCGGAGAAATTAGCTTAAGTGGATTAGCACAATATACACATATGATTCTATCGTCACATTATAGGGAGGAGCCAGACGCCAGCAGCGATGTTCCTCAAACGCAGGAGCCTGCAGCACGCACTCTAAAAACAAACACAGAGGAGAGATAAAGAACAGAAGCCAGTGCTATTACTAGCCAAGAGACGTCGGAACGACTGCATTCTTGACTTTGTGCCCTGAGCGCGTGAATGTTTACAGGTGAGGCGGCGAGTGCTTAGCCCGATCGGGGGAAAGAGAGGATTTAGAGATGACCCACCCATCAGCAAGGCAAATCTACAGAGGGCGACGACAGCAGGTCAGCGGGTATCCCGGATTAATCTGGATTTAAGTTGAATGCGCATGTGTATCTGCGTGTGGATGTGTACATGTGTGCGGGGATGGGGGGGGTATTTAGTTTTCAGCAGCACGAGGAGGGGGCGCAGGTGCAGGAGGTCCCACTGGGCCAGGGGGCATCCCATCAGGCTGTGCGGTTGGAGGAGGAGGACCTGGGTCTATAAGGAGAAAATTATGCCGTTTCAAAAAACGTAGCCGAAACAAAAAATATATACAGCCCAGGACAAATGTGCCATACAGAGGAATAACAGGACAGGATCTAGTGATAGAATGGATACTCACACATGCCGTTGGGTGGTCCAGGGTGTCGAGGTCCCATCATGGGGGGCATGCCACCTTGTGGGGGTCCAACCGGGGGAGGTCCAGGCATCATTCGGCCTGATATTGGTTGACCTGGCATGGGCTGACCTGGTCCAACCATTGGTCCTGTATGAAGCAACAAAAGACAATTGAAGAGAGATGTATTGATGTGCTACAAAACTGCTTTGAGATTAATTAGGGCTGTGTGATTAATTGAATTTTAGTTGATTAATCGATAAAAGTATTATTGTGCCGTTTCTTTACAGCAGTGTGCTTACGCCCCTCCTTAAAAGCCCATATTTAACATCCAAATCAGTCAAATCATGTAATATGACAGTCGTAAAATGCCGTCTACTGGGCATTAAGCTAAAAAAAAGAACTTGTGTTGTTCCCCAGAAGGATTTCTGTGCATGTGTTCTGAGACAGAATTGGTATTGAGAATTGTGAAATTCCACTGATATCTAAAATTGATATTATGTAGCCACATTTCGAGGTAAATACCACAGATCACATGATTACATCAGATAGTATTGTCAAAATATCAATATTTCGATGTGTATCGATACTAATACAACTGAAATGGTTCCCAAACTCTTTCTGCAGTATCTATACAACGATACCAGCTGCCGTTCTCACTCTTCTCTCTGACGGTGAATTGACACACACCCGCCTCCTCTCACTCAGTCCTTTCATTCACTCTGGTTGAATTGTGCTTTTATTGCACATCATTTTAGTCATTCCAGCAGGTTTCTTGCTTACACCAAAAGCACACGCACCACTGATCTATATATAAGCTGCCAAACTGGCTTAGTTTTCATGCTTAAAGGGATAGTTCACCCAAAAATGAAAATTATCCCATGATTTACTCACCCTCAAGCCATCATAGGTGATATGACTTTCTTCTTTCAGACGAACACAATCGGAGATGTATTTAAAAATATCCTTAGTCCTCCAAGGTTTATAATGGCTGCTCAGATTTTGAAGACAAAAATGCACCCATCCATAAACATTTTTTTTTGTCTTCAAAATCTCATTCACAACCATTAGTCCTCCAAGATTTATAAGGATATTTTTAAATATCTTCGATTGTGTTCGTCTGAAAGAAATGTGTCATATACACCTAGGATGGCTTGAGGGTGAGTAAATCATGGAATAATTTAACTATCCCTTCAAAAAGGTCAAATAAATACAAAATGATGTCAACATGCCCATCTTGGCGAGTATTCAAGTAAACAGTCAGTTTTGGAATGTAAATTGTTGAGAGAAAACACATGTTGTGTAACAGTATATTGGATTTGTGCATAAGCTCTTAAAGGGACAGCAGCCTAATAAAGCTGCCGCTGTCTGTCATGTTAATCAAAGAACAAAAGACAGAAAAATCACTCCCTGCTCTTGACTGAATAACTTTAGTAACTTTCAAATTAATTTGTATTTAATTACAAACAAAAAAACATCCAGTTATTTTACATTTGATTACTTAAATTTCTGTAATATTTCTTACCCGAATACTACTGTTAGATCCTAAAAAACTTAAAGCAATGTTTGTCTCTTTATTCTATTTTATTTGTGCTATCGTTTGCAATTTGTTTATTTGTGGTATCTAAAATGGTATCAAATATCAATATTTTTCAAGTTACTGTATCAAGGTTGGAAATTCCAGTACTGTGACAACACTAATATTAGAAGATGAAGGTGAGTTCTGACCTGTCTGAGGGGCATGGTGGGGACCCATGGCGTGATGCATGGGGGGATATCCGGGGCCGGGGTGCCCGGGATGTCCTGGGTGTCCAGGGTGCATGCCTGGAGGTGGGCCATGTGGAGGAGGTCCATGATGTCCTCCTGCGTTCTGCTGTGCAGCTGCCTGCTGCTCCATCTGCTGACGAGCCTTCATCTCTGCGTACTTCAGCTGCTCCATGTGGAACGCCTGTCGTTCTGTCAAAAGCTGCTGCCTCTGGAGCTCCAGCTGAAAAGAGAACAACTCATGTAAAATCAACTCCCAGCTTGATGGCACATGAGGGAAAGTTTAAATTGATTTCTGAGGGTTTACTCGCACGGTAGACAATTTCAATTCGTTTTTCAGATCCAATCATTAGAATGGAATGCCTGCACTTATTTTGCAAACACTCTAATCGGATCTATTTGTTTGAGTAGTGTAGCTAACATCTGGTATATTTACATCTGGTTGATATAAATGTGAGCATAACTCCAAATAAAAGAGTAGAAAGCTACTGGTTTAGATGTAGGAGGAGCTGACTGAAAACTTGATGGCACATTTTCAGTTATGTCCATCATGGAATCTAACTGTGGTTCTAGTCATGAGGTGCATGAAACAAAAGCTACAAAAAAATATTTGCATTTCAAATGACAAAAAATAATCCACTTAGATTACTACCTGAATTTAGATGGTTCAATTTTTAAATAAATAACTGAATGCATTTATTTATTATAAAAATTAATATATATAAAAACTGAAAAGAAAACACTTAAGAATTTAAAAAAAACAGTGAGTGGTGCTTGCATAGGCAAAAGTCATCAAAATGATTTTTAATTTTAAAAAAAAAAAAAAAAAAAAAAGAAAAAGAGGTATATTCAGTGAATTTATGAATGCTACAAGGAAATAAAGTACCACTGGGCTGGGCTATATAAAGACATCCTTCATGCACTATTTACAGCAGCTAAATTGGGTTACTATCTTCAGCTACATTTGCTAAAGCATTTTGCAGAGTCTCTTGTGGAGGGTGCCTCTGGTGTGCAGACACATGACAAAAATGAACAATGTACAGAACAATTCAGAGGATGCGTGAACTCTATAAGCAGCAACAAAAAAGAGGTTAAATTTCCACCAACTCTGCTTGCTTTGCAAATCACACTCAATTTGGTGGTTGTAAATGTATCCCAGAATGCTCTTTTCCTACATAAAACTATCAAAATAATGTGTAAAAGGGAGTGTAAATCACAGCTTTATAGTACAACTAATTAAAAGCTTCTGCAACACTGCTTCACACGGGGGAAAAAAAAAAAAAAAAACTATATTTAGCAATAGGAGCGAGTTACAACAAAGCATCAGTCATAATTTATGACTGATGAGCAGACAGACCGACCAATAGATAGCTAGATAAAAATCAACCATAATGTATAATTTTTAATACAGTGAATTTCAGGGGAATTGGGGGAGAGATGCACTTAATTGTCATGAAAATTCTCTCTTTTTTTTTTTAATCAAAATAAAATTATTTCTGATTTTGGAGTGACATTTGACACTCTAGATTCACCCAAATAATCATCAATACTTACGGCTTCCTTCTCACGGTCCATGATGGTCTCCAGCTCCTCAAAGTGTCGGAGTTTGATCTCCAGCTTTTTCATCTGAGTTTCTACCAGCAGAGCCACAAGGGATTTGATCTTCCTCTCTTCCACTGCAGCCAGGTGCTGAGACACACACACACAAAAAAAAAGTAAGAGACAATGCATGAAATCAAGTTAACCACCAGGGTGATAAAAACACTTTGATTGGATACAGCTGCACAAAGCAGAGTTTGCATTGGAGCCAACAGAGGAAGCTAAAGAATTGCTATACATTAAACCCAGTCTCAATCTCTGGGATGCATTACCTTTGCCTTGGTGGCAGCAGAGGCCAGAGCAGCAGCGGCAGCAGTGGCAATGTTGCCCTCTCCAATATCCAACTCAAGCTTTTTCTTTCCTTCCTCCTGCTCCTCCTCACCCTCCTTCCCTTCCTCCGTGGTCTCCATGTCCTCTTCTTTGTCTTTCTCTGAAACATAAAAATGTACAGGCTTATTAGTACTATTTTACAGCTGAAGAATAATTAGTAGGGCTGTAAATATATTAAAATATTTAAATCGCAATTAAGCGCACCCTTTTGTGCAATTAATCACGATTAACTGCATACTTGGCGCGAAATTAAGCATACTTCATTTATCTTGCTAAACACGTTTATTTTGTCATTTTCTATATCCAGCAAATTCAGGGTACAGTATGTGTACAGTGCAACAGCAAAGAGCTTGTTTACGTTTTAGACATGTCAAGTTGCGATACACGACTACATGGAGAAACAAACAAACCCTAAACCAACCACCTTGACCTGACTGCATTATAAATGCCTACTACAGTACACAGATCCATTCAGAATTCCTAAACACAGCAACATACATGACAGAAACATTATCCTGAATGTGTGTGAAAACGTGCATGCACTGAAATGTGTATGTGCCTATATACAATCTGCGATCAGTGTGTCGAAAGCACACACAAACTGTTTCTTTGCGCATCAATAAAATGGACTCATGCGTGCTTATTGTACACGACTCCTGTACGTCACTGCAATCGACTTTACCTTGATTACAATCTGTATCCATCAAAACTTTACTAGCAGCTGCTTTATCCAGAAGATAAACGTAGTTTGCGAATCATCTGGCGATTCAGCAGTGGGATGTTTTGACGTTCCGTTCAGTCTGTATTTCACACAGCGCGATGCGTGAGGGCTCGCGCTCTTCAGAAACAATGACAGAATATGACAGAGCTCGTGTTTTAAAACTAAACAGACACTGGAATGAATAATTAACTGAAAACTGGTTGCAAGTCACTGTTCTCTCTGCCATCTCGGATGTAACAAGCTTGATTCTCTTTAGCACTATTAGCACTATTTTGGACTGATTGAATTACTTGCTGGATAAATGGACTGAAAACTTTCCCAGAGTTTAGTGACTTAAAATGATCTGATCGCAAATAGAGAAGCAAAATTGGGTTAAAGGATTAGAATAGAAATTTGAGACTACCAGGATTACAGGTGCTCACGCCATTGTAGACACGCGTGATAAACTCTTGACTTCTAAGATCATCTAACTGTGCGACGGAAATTACGTTAATGATGCAATTTTGCACGCTCCAATAATTTGTGTTAAATTATCTTAATACATTAACGATTTTGAATATGATTGCATATATTAAAAAGTTAACGTTGAGAGCCCTAATACTTAGACATTTTATATCCATGACAATCGCAGGCTAGGAAATAATTTAAAATTCCCAGATATATTTTATTTTTTAATTGCTTTGTTAATAGATTTTCTGTAAACTAGGGTCTAAAGACATTTAAATCCTAATACATTAGGGGTGGGAGAAACAAAAACAAATAAAAAAACAAAAATCGATCCATCAATGCATTACGATTCTCTCTCCAATGATTCTGAGCTTAGTTTTTATTCAGATGCGCAATGACGCTTAGAATGCTTTAGAAACACCCGTATTCTGCTTGCTTCCAATTCACACCAAACATGCTCCACTCAAACCTTCCGTAAAATCATCTTTCATAAAGTTCGGAAAGGTTGAAGCGAATTACGACATTCGCAGGCTGCACTGCACAGGATGAGCAGTGAGAGACGCGAGCTTTGTTTGATGTTGCTGTGCGCGGTCTCGCCAGTCTGTATTTTCCTTACAAATGCTCTACGAAGGCATCATTTAAGAAAATACGAAATTCACTTACAGAAGGCTGCTTTCAATTTTTTAAATGCTGATGCTTTATATGTGAAGATTGCTCCTGCATGCGGCTGTGCGAGACTCCGTGTAAGTGGTTTAATGTACTTGCGTCTCAAAATGGTTTTATGATGCAAAATTAATGTAGCCTAAACACAGCCAGTTTTGTCTTAAGCTATTAAAATAGACAGGATAAACTGCATTACTTATTATATTTCAAGAGATTTGTGCGTGAATGCAATTTATTAGATCTCCCGCTGTCTATGTTGTAACAAACAAACAACAGTAAACATGAGAAAGAAACCGTTCCGATAATCTTAAATTCTGAAAGCACTTTGTTTATTGCTTGTAATACATTACATTGCTCCTCTTTATTATTTGCTACTTGCATGTTTTGAAGTTATATTAATTTAAAAAAACATTCAATTGTTTTAATTTTTTTCAATTTGTAATTATTTTAAAAAGTAGGCCTACTTCTAATTGCTTATGTAAGGAAATGTAAATGTAAGGATTTTAAGATTAAGTCAGTAAACTAATTAATAATAATAATAATAATAATAATAATAATAATAAAAAAAAAAAAGATCAAGAATAGTTTTGGACTCCCAGAATCGGAATCGGATAGGATTGAGAGGTGACTAAATATTCTCATCCCTATAATACATACATTTTCGGTAAAGCTGCCTTGGAAAGACGTATTGTGAAAAGTGCTATATGAATAAACTTGAAATCCTAACGATCACCATCCTTTGAAATGGTACATTTCATAGAAAATGCACTGATGTTAGAGGTCTGCTATCTTCAGGTCAATGTTTCATGAATGTTTTTATTTGGGTCAGGTTTGGAACTAAGAAAAACTATATTACAATGACTTATGTATCCTAGTGAAGGTTTGAGCACCATCTGTGTTGTGGCCAAAAGAGCGCACGGGAGCGGGAGCATATTTATATACAATTTACAGTCCTATATTAACAGTTTTGCTCTTGTGCACCCTTTCGGTCCCAACAACAGACGGCACTCAAACCTTAACTATGAGTGCAATAAGGCAAGCAAATGCTGATGGAAAACTTACAGTGCCAAATGATGTAGGGAAAGCTGCACTGCAACTAATTCTACCGAATAATAATAAAAATATTTGTCAGTCATAGTACTCGTGTTTGATGAATGACAGGTGAGCTGGGGGATAGCACAAAATGATAGGCTACATAAACCTCTAAAATGACTGTATAAGTGTAAACTTAGTAAAGCACAAATCCAATAACTGCGCTGCTGTTTGTGTCTCTCAGAAATCAGAGCTTTGTTAAGAGTAGGCTACTATCAATAAAATACTGTATCATAAACATTTTCTACTATTTGATATGTATATTTAAATGTTTTAAACCTTGAGAGACGATAAGATATGATAGACAACTGAAACTAGGAATGAAATGAGCAGCACACCCGTAGATTAAATAGTCGCGTTTCTCTCGCGTCTCTCGGAAATCAAATTAGTTTTGTCAAAAGTAGGCTGTTATCAACAAAAACACTACATCATACACATTTAAATACACATCAAATAGAAATTGCTTATTAGAAAATGTTTAAAACATTGTACGATATGATAAATTAATGAGTGCAAATTATATGTATGAAATAAAGCGTGATAGCAAGTCAAATAGCCACGTTGCCGTCTCTGTGCCTGTCTGTAAATCAAACATATTTTCTAACACTTGATGTGGCCTATCCATTTAAATGTTTTAAACGTCATACAATATGGTCTTGTCTTTCAACCAATAAATAGCTCAGCGGTTATGTGAAGTGTAGGTCTTACAAAGCAGTGGTTTATGGTAGTAAGAATACCGGTATATCTCTATACAGTAACAAATTTCGGGTTCGGGCTTAAACTTTAACAGTACCTATCGGGTTCAGGTTGGGTCTCGGGTACGGGCCAGGTTCAGGCTTCAGTTTGAAGCCCGTGCAGACCTCTACCTGATTTATTGGCCAATAATCAGTACTGACTGTTAAAAGCAATTATTTTCTCTGTCGGCTGATTGTTTAAATACAGTCAGGGCTGATTACACCGTCAATCGGAAGGGGGCAGAAAAACGGGTTCAGACTCCAACTCCTACGGTGTGTGAAGAAAATATTGTGTTGAATTTAGGTCATGTTAACGCAACAATAATGCATTAAGAGTAAAAAAAAAAAAAAAAGCGACAAAACCAGGTTTTATTTGATCTTATGAATTGCTCATGGTTCAAGCCAGGGTTTAACATTTGCATAAATACCTTTTGATAAAGTGTAAAGTTAAGTCCAATTTGTTGAAACGGGTGTTGCAACTGCACTGCAACTGAAGTAGGCTTGTGTCAGATTTCAGGCAAACCCATGAGCATTCGGTGCCGCTGTGGCAGTCAGTGTCTGTACCTGCTGTCTTGGGTTCTCCCCCCTCACTCTCTTCCTCTTCCTGTGGCTCAGATTTCTCTGTTGTCTCATTCTTTTCCTTCTCTGCCTCTGTAGGCTTTTCTGCAGACTCACTGGGCTTCTCAGCTTCATCCTTCGCCTCCGCCTGCAACAGATACAGGGAATGGCGAGACATGAGTCAGACAGCATGAGACTGGTGAAATGCAAATGAAGCACAGGTACAGATGACTGTATGGAAAGCAAACTTGAAAGAACTACACTCAATATGGAGACAGACTGGAAGAAGGGTAAATTGCAAGGAATCCCAACAGTGCAGGGAAATGATAAATCACTTCTGATGTGATTCCAATCAACCAGTAAACATGACACAGTAGCAGACACATCTGGATACGGGTAGCAGGGTTAAATCTGACCTTATCAGGCTGCTGGGAGTCCGAGTCCGTTTCCATCTTCTCAGTCTCTGTAGGTTCTGTGAGTAAAGGAAAACAAACATTGATTAACACTGAGTGCACTGGACAAAAAAGGAAACTAAAGAAAAAGAAATATATCCTAGAAAGTACTACTTACTATCCAGTAAAACACTTTTCTGTTCAAACGGATTTGACCTTTTTAAATGTGACCCATATCTGCCTACAAAAGTTATAATTGATATATTTGTTTTATATAAATG
The DNA here is from genome assembly GCF_024489055.1 of Chanodichthys erythropterus. Taxonomy (NCBI): domain Eukaryota; kingdom Metazoa; phylum Chordata; class Actinopteri; order Cypriniformes; family Xenocyprididae; genus Chanodichthys; species Chanodichthys erythropterus. Next base: position 32,359,352 of record NC_090222.1, read on the forward strand.
CAGAAATTAAAATTTTAAAAAAATACTGATAAAATACATATTACATAGCTACATGTCAGAAATGAAAATGTCAAATTCAAATGGTTCAATGTTTTTGAAAAATCATGTTCAAGAAGGCGTTTATTTGATAAGAAATAAAGTAAAAACAATGCAAAATATTCAGACAATTTCTTTAAAATACATTTTAAAACGTAATCTTAATATTTTTGTGGAAACTGATGCGTTTTCTTCAGGTTTATTTGATGAATAGAAAGTTGAAAAGTACAGCATTAATTCAAAATAGAAATGAAAACAAACAATGTAAAAGTTCTCACGGTCACTTTTGATCAATTTATTGCATTCAATGTGCGTGAATGTAGTCAGTGATGCTTGTAAACACTGTTGAACCAATGCATTGCAAAGTCAAAACTAAAGAGCCTGACAGCACACAGAAGATGAGCAAGAAAAACAACCAACCATTAGAGATGAGAACGGAGTAAAAAATTATGACCTTATGATCAAGTATTCGAGCATTACAGCTGAACAGAGTTGTGGCACATATGACGTTGGAGCCTTTAATAAGGTATGTGTGGCAAAGCCTGCATTGGCAAACCATGTCACATTAGGTCACTCCACTGACCCAGTTTCAACCCCTCCCATGACTGTGCCCCATCTGCCAGCGCTGCATAAAGCCATCGGCTACCATTGTATGCAGTCGCACACTGCCTCCAGTACTGTGTCGACTCACACAGTAAATGTGCTCTCGTACTGCTTTTTGTGTGTTCAGAAAGAAGTTTAGGGGAGACTTGTATCATACATATTTTTTTTTTTTTTTAAATTGCGACTCAAATCATTTCTAAATGATCACGACCAGCCTACGCACAGCTGATCAGGTCATTGGGTTTGACAAGACCAGGTTGGTTCATAAGTACTGATTTATTGCCATCTGGTGGAAGAAGCTACAACTACACAGGCACAATTAGATAAGATTGAAAGGCTGCCTATCTGAGCCCTCGATGAGCTTCCCGATTTCACTGTATGCGAGTTTTTTTTTTTTTCGTTATTAAAAAAAAAAAAACAAAAAAAAAAAACACTTGTCAGCAAACAATAATTCCTAAACCAGGGGTGCTCAAATCCTGAAGATCTACCTTCCTGCAAAGTTCAGTTCCAACCCTGATCCAACACACCTGTCTGTAATTATCAAGTGCTCATGAAGATCTTAATTAGTTGGTTCAGTTGTGATTGAGCTGAACTTTGCAGGAAGGTGGATCTCCAGGAACAGGATTGAACACCCCTTGCCTAAACAAACAATAGGACAAATACAACAGATCAAAGATAAAAATTAAAGTTTTTCAGGTACAGTAGGTTTATTTAACATACATGGTATGAAATTCTTCAGAAATTAAGTAATAAAATGTAAAAATAAACACTGCATATCCTTAAATATAAATTGATTCTTATTAAGAATACAAAAGTTATTTAGTCAAGAACAGTGAGTGATTTCCTGTCTTTTATTGTTTGATTAACAAATGGTTTATTAGGCTGCTGTCACTTTAGAACCAATGCACAGATCCAATATACACATCTAGTTCACTTAAAACATAATGGACTACGCTTATGTGAATACTCCACACAATGGGCATTTTGATAACTGTATTTGACCATTCAAGAGCAAAAAGCCTGAGAAAACTGAATTTGGGATCACATGCTGTCCAAGGGAGGCGGTTTTCTGTGCACGCACTTCGGGTGTATCAGTGTACTGCATTGAGTTATTTCACGGCTTACTACATTAAACTCTTTTTAACATCATTCACGTCCTGCTCTTTATTTTCTCATTCGTTAATGTTTTTTTCAATCACTCTAAATTGACAATTTTACCATGCTGTGCTACATGGATATATTTACATACCACAATATAAATGAGATCGCAAAAACTAACGATCGCCAAGATATATATCATAACCCTGCCCAAACCTAGTTTCCTACCTGTTTTCTCTGGCTCCTCAGGGGCTGTGCCAGCAATGCCACTGCTCTCCAGGCCGAACGCAGGGTCCACTTTTCCTGTGCTGCGTGCAGCCTCCTGCACCTTCTTCACATGAGCCTCCACCAGCTCCGTGGGAACCTCCTCACGCACACGGGAGAACTCCTCTACAAACACAATGGACAAAACCACCATCTTAAAATAAGGCATCGACAAGCGGTTTTCATCTACGCATTTTAATGCAAATTTTGGGACATCACATTAAAAATGCTAGATGAAAACATAAAAAAAAAAAAAAACAACTCTCATTGTGTAGCATCTCAAATGTTGGTTTGGTCATTCTAAAATTCCTGAGCCAATGTCTGTCATCAGAATGTTTGGATATAATTATTTCCTTGAAATGTCTTCCCAAACACCAGGCATCTCCCTCCAAACAAAATAACATGACAGCGTATATAGCATTTCATCTGTGCACTCAAGGGTAGTTTATGATGAACAAAGAAAGATCCACAGATTGCAGCAACTTCCATTTTTATTAGATATTTTTGCCCCAATTGCCCAGGTTTCCCAATTCTGTTCTTTTGAACACATGGGATGGACATCCAATTTCATGCACAAATTAAATGTGCAACTTTGGATGGAAACAGCTAACACACAACCTTGTCCCTTATTTGCTCATCTACAAAAGCTACATATGGGTCAAAACTTGACATACCCAGAGCTGCTTTGGCAGCAGCTGCCGCCACACGTGGGTCGACTACAGAGGCAAGGAACGCAACAGTGCTCATGACAGGATTTCCTGATTGGCTGAAGGGGATCGGCTGGTAAGCTAGAGGGCCTAGCGAGGCTTCCGAGCTCTCCAGGTATTGATCTTCTATGGGAAGCCGCAGGAAGTGCAAGATGCACTCATCTTGTGTACGACTTCCAACGTGCTCCGAAACCTTATTCCAATCATCTTTATACATCTCCAGAGCCTGGAATAATCAGTTTAAATATTATTAACAAGAAAATGAGAATATTGAGAGGTTTAAGGTGCCCACAGTTTCATTTAGACGATTCTGATCTCACCTCTAACAGAAGTAACGTTTCTTGCTCAGTCCAGTCTCTGCCACCTGCAGTCCCTTTACCCTGTAGGGCAAAAGAGTAAAAGATCACAACAAACTATGAAGTTTATATATATAAAAAAAATAAAAATAAATAAAAACACTTCCAAGTATTAGGTTTGGCAGCAGGGTTTGCGACTTGCCTTGGGATTCTTCTTTGAGTAAATATCTGTACGGAGGCCAAAATTCTGCAAGTCACTTGGCTTGTCTTTGCCCTTTTCTGGGAAGTTCAGCATCTGCTGAGCAGGGGGAACCTGGAAAGAATAGCAGACACTTTATTGCAACTGTCTCACAAGAAAGCTTTTGCCTTCTGGGAATTATTATGAATTTATTGAGAGGCTATCTTCAAGAAATTCAAATAAAAGCAAAGTCACCACACTCTCACCTGTGGGGGGCGATGGTGCAGCGGCACCAAACCAGAGGGAGTATCAGCAAGAACGTTGAAATGTGGGGTTGGTGGAGGGCCCATTGGTAGGGGTCTGCTCTCAGCATCAACCTGGTAGTTTACCAGCCCCCACTGCTCCAAGAAGGCATGCACTCTGGGAGAAAGATAACATTGAAATTAAATATACAACAGGCCTGGGTATATGCATAAACTTCACAATTCAATTTGATTCACAAGTTTGTGATTAGATTCTAATTCAATATCGATTTATTTGTATATATCAGGTACAGTATGTCAATATTTCTCAAGGGGACAAAAATCTACTGTAAATTATAGGGAACCCAGTTGGTACATTAATATTAAATGGTAAAAATTAAGAGATTTTAATACAAAACATTCAAATAACATTTAATCAAACAACTTTTTAATGGTATATAATTACGTTTTTACTCCAATTAGTTTTTGAAAATATAAAAATTTAGCGGTGGCTATCATAAAATTGTTTATGAGAGATTAAAAAAAAAAAAAACCTCTGAAGAACAGGATAAGAAAAAAAAAATATTGTGCATTTATTTAGCAAAATACTGCTCTCTAGTTAATTTTTCAAGCTAAACTATGGTCATTAAATGGCTTTTGAGGTAAATGCAAGATTGTGACATTGTTTATAAGCCGTTTTATTGAAACACAGAGATTACATGAGACATGATACATAACCAAACCTGCTACAAATAATGTTTTTTAATGTTTAGTGAAGTTTTGATCACGCATCAGCTGAAAGCAGCACAGACTAAAAGATTCTTTGGATTTAAGAACTGATATGGTTTCAAATCGAAATAATAAAATAAACCTACTTAACTTTATGCAAAACTGTCTGCATAATATTAAGATGGCACACAGAGACAAAGGAGAATTCTGACCTCATGACCGCACACACATCTCCAGTGAGGTTCCTCCTGCAGGAGGTGGAGGTCAGGTACTCCTGAGGATTCAGCCGGTATGTGTCAATCATGAAGTTACGATAAGCCAGATATCTAAGGAAGAGGTTATAAACAGAGCATGATAGTCAGAACAGTAAAACATACATGCAATGCAGAAGAGACACATGGGAGCATAAGGTAAAAATGCAAGATATTTTAATTAAAAAGGCATGTGTACACGACAAATGCACTGGTGTGAACTTACATCTCTGGAGTCTTAGATTTGTTTTTGCCATTGAAGAACTCTGGCAGGGCACGTCTCTCAATTTCGTGTATACTGGGGGGAAAAATATTCACAACTCATTTAACACCCATAACCTGCTCTATAACATAATTTCAACACACTTCTCCAGACAATATTGCAGCACAAGGAGGAAGGAGGGATTCAATACCTGTTGTAGTCAAACCAGGCAGCATAGCTGGGGATAATGATGTGATGGGTTTGCTCAGTCACGTTGTCCTCAGAGTCGATCAGACGATTGACCTCTGTTTTGCCCTGTTCATCATCCTCCTGTCAATTACAGTTTGTACACACTCTTTCAGAACCATGTGACCCACTATGAAAGGCTTGGCACTAAAGTCATATTTTCAGTCCATTTAAAAAAATAATTTATAAGTTAAAAAAAAAAAGCATTGTTATCACCAAATGCTGTGCATCTGATATAATAATGGAGAGACAATGGACTTCAACATAACTGGATTAAAGTATGAAGAAACTCTACCTTGCCACCAGATGCTACTGAATCGTCTTCATGGTCATCTAAAACAGCAAACAAAATGAATGCCATCATTTACCTTTCCTTTGACGATGTGTATACATAGACACACATCACATTTATGCCTGCAACAAATCAAGCAGAATACTCACCCAAATCTGCGACAGTTCCACCCTTCACTGGTGTGTTCTCACTGTCCTTTTTCTGATTGACTGCAGGCAGAAAAGCAGTAGACATCAAGCAGAGCAGATGATGTATTAGACAACTCCAATGCAATAAAATTTAAAAGCTCTCGGTGTAAGTAGGACAACGAAAGTAGGGCTGCAGCATGTAATATTCAAAGTGTCTATTTTAGCCATGCAATGAATTTTCATGCATCCAGGGGGCTTTTAATAGTTGATTTGAAATATGACAAAAAGGACAGTTTAGCAAATTATGTCAAGCAAGCGCTCATCAACCAGAGGTCTTTACCCAAAATGACTACGCACACTACTGATATTAGGGAAGGGTCATCTTAGGTAACCTGGGGTTGAGGTTACAATCAAGAGTACAATGGTAGTTCTTTGATTACCCCTTGCACTGTTCCAAAAACAAAAACCAAAAAAAACCTGTTTCACATAAGTTTGTGGGATTATTAATCAAGAAGAATGACCATTTTTTGGCAATGTAACTTCTTCCATTCCTGGCACAGGGGAAGGATCTTCCAGGTCCTTTGTGAGGTCTTCGTCCTGCTCGTCATCATTTTGATGTCCACGGCGCCTCCACTGTCCTCCAGGATTCCTGGGTTTTTTTGAAAATTAATGAATGAGACCATGCTACATTTAAAGTGATCAAGACTAAATACATTTATTTGTGTAATCTAAAGTTTGAGACAAGAAATAAATACTTCGGTTTAACAAGGATGTATATATATATATAATTTTTTTTTTTGTTTTTGTTTTTTTTTCCTTAAAAATCATATCCACAAAAATATTAAGCAGAACTGGTTTCAATGTTGATGATAAATGTTTTTTTGAGCACCAAATCGGCATATTAAAATTACACTGAAGATTGGAGTAACAGCTGAAAAATCAAGAATAAAAAACAGCAGGAATAAATTATATTTAAATATAAACCATTTTTAAATTAATAATTTCACAATAAAACAGTTTTAATGTATATTTGATCAAATAAATGCAGCCTTAGTGAGAATGAGACATCTTTCAGAAACATTTAAGAAATCTTAACCAAACTTTTGAATGATGGTGCACATTTATTCATTTATAAGATAATTACCCTTTCTTGCCCTTCTTTCGAGACTCCGCAGGGGTGCTGGGTGGGGATGGAGAGCGTCTCCTCTTCTTGCCGCCAACCAGGGACTTGCGGTCCTTGCGATCGGGTGTACGGGAAGACTGATCAGAACCATGGAGGAGTGAAGGATGAGAGAAAGAGCGAGAGAATGAGAGAATGGAACGGTCTTACACACAAAGGGGAGGGGGTTGCTGAAGGGATATTTGGGTTGGCGGGTGAGGTACGTGAGGGTGAGGCAGCGAGGAAGAGCTTTAGAGGATGATTGACAGACACAGACAGTGACAGAACAAACCCTGCCAAGACCTCAAAAGTCTGGCTTAAAAACACAACGCAAATCTGAATGTGTACCATATCTATTTGTTTAGCATCTATTTGTCTCTGGGTCTCTTACCACTTCTTCCCCTGGAAAGATCCGCTGGCGGAAACTCACAGACTTCTTGTTCTCATCCACTTCATAATCTTCCTCATTCATCCACTCGTTGAAAGCATCTGTGTCGATGACCCATTTAGCATGCACCTGAGGGAATCACAGAGCGTACTGAGACAACGCTGGAAAATTGAATCTGGCTGTATCGCTCACAATATGAATGCTTCATATTGTAAGGCTTTTGAAAATTGTTTATTTTGAAACTGTTTTACCCTCCATGGTTTCTCAGAACTTGGTGGATCCTCAACATCTCCATCCACATCACTTGTTGATACCCATGTGTCATAACTGCAGAGTGAAATCAACAAAACGTTATAAGACGACTAGAAATGTAAATATCTCCTTTTTCTGTTTCATAAAAATGGGGTTTGAGTAACATCAGGTCAACGACATGATGATTTATATTTTGGCCTCATAGGATAGTTCACCCAAAAATGAAAAAAAATTCAGTTCAATTCTCTCATTTACTTACCCTCACGCCATCCCTGATGTGTGACTTTCTTTTTTCAAATAAACTAATTTTTAGGAACATAATCCATCTCATAGTCCATTTAATGAATAAAGCGATAGGTGTGTGTAAGAAAAATACTAATATTTTAAACTCTTAACTTCAAGCCATGGCTTCCAGTCTATTGTCATACGAGCGTTCTTGAAGGAAACTGATGCATGACATAACTGCATAATGAATTTCCGACGACCGCCATTTCTCACTTGAGCTTTGCAATGCACAGAGTTTAAAATATTAGTATTTTCTTGCACACACCTATCATTTCACTTCATTCAGTGGCATTATATGGACTCACAGAGATGGATTATTTTCCCAAAAAAATTTGTTTGCGTTTATCTGAAGAAAGAAAGTTACATACATCAGGGATGACCGGGCCCCGCTCCCTCTCCTGTAAAAGTCACATTGGTTCTATTGACGGAAATGAGAGGGAGGAGGAGAGGGAGCTGGGGCCAGTGAGAAGACTTTTCACGAGTGAAGATATTGCTGCGCCAAGTCAAAGTGCTCCCGAGCACTTGCTATGGTATTCCGCCATACAATATAGTTATCCATTTTACACGCTTAGAAAAGCGCAACGTTTTGTTTTGTGTCACCGTCCTAGGTCGAGTTACACTACTCGAGTAAATGTATTTAAATAGGGAAAACGTGGAGGTGTTTGGTAGCTTCTCTGCTTGGCCCCTATTGAATGAACTGGGCTAAGCTAAGTGCTAACAAAGTTTCGCCGCAAGACAGAGCGATTTAGTGCACGCACTGAGACGAGAGAGGTATGTATCAACTCGTCTTAGTTAAGGGAATAACATAGTTTAATATGAAAAAACGGTGGAGTATCCCTTTAACATCAATTTGTAGCTCCACCAACCTGTCAGGGTAGTTGCCCCAGTGAACCAGCACCTGCTTGTCTTTGCGCATGACAGGACGCAGCCATTCCTCTGAAAAGCAGAATTCACAAGGTAAGCTCATGAATACCATTCAGATTGGATAACATTTAAATAATAATAATAATAATAATAATAATAATAATAATAATAATAATTCAAAACACCAACCTTCTTCCAGCTGAGCTGGGGAGGGGTAAATAATATGAGTGGCCTTTGACTTATCTTCAGTGATGGTTCCCTAGATGTGAGAGTAAAACAAAACATTAGAGAAGTGCAGAGAACAAACAATGGAATTTTTTTTTTTAATGACCTAATCATCTTTTTTACCTGATGCCTTTTAATGATGTCTTTGAGCTTATTGGCTTGCTTTTGCTCTACATCAGACACAATGTACACAATTGGTCGAGTCAAAGAGTTGTTCTGCAGGCAAAAATGAGAAATGCATAATTAAATATAGAGAACCATGAATGTAACCACCAAGATTGGGAAGACCACATAACCCCCTCCCCAAAAAAGTACATTTTCATTGAGCAATTAGCCTATATATTTGGACACATAGACCTCAACACAAAGACCTCTACCTGAACAAGGGTCTTCTCAATAGTCATAAACATCTCCAAGTTTCTATCCATTCTGGATGGGTTCTGCAGATCAAACCTCCTCCTGAAGAAACACAGGCACAGCAATATTAAACATTAGCATTATCGCTCTGAGAATCACAGAATGTGATTCATTATCCCAACCCACTTGTTCACCCTTTCTGAGGTTCTACTCACCAGCCCTGCTCGCTTTTGAACTTGTATGCAGAACCCAGAATGTGGCAAAGGGCTCCTCCAGGTTTAAAGTCCAGAAAGATCTTTGCCTAGAATGGCAGAAAAAAAAAAAAAAAAATCAACAGCAATACAATTGGTGTGCAATTAAAAACACAAATTTCCGCAGAATTGCACCATAAAAATGTGACATTGCACATGTCTCATGTCCAATAAATAGTTATGGTATATAGGAGTGTGATCAAGATCACCTTACAGGGATAGTTCAACCAAAAATTCTGTCATCAATTACTCCCCATCATGTTGTTCCAACCCCATAAAACTTTCGTTCATCTTCAGCACACAAAGGTGATATTAACCTTAAAGAAACGAGATTTGTCACTCCAAAAAGTTCATAGAGATCCTAAAAGAAATCCATATGAATTGAGCAGCTTAATCCAAGTTTTCTGAAGAGACATGATCACTTTATGTTTTAATCACATATAACAAATGCTCAATTCACAAACAAAGCACATCAAATATGGTCAACAGCAGCTCAATCAGACTTGCTTGATGCACGATAAACCTCACTGGTTCTTGAGCATAAAGCGATAACGATTCAGATTCTGTTTACAATATTTGATGTGCTCTATGTATGTGCGCTGATCACAGTTTAGATGTGAATAAAAGCCCAAATTAAATCTGATCATCAGATAAAGCAATCTTTAAAGAATAACCTTGTGTTTACTTAAGCTTTATGAAATTTGGTGAATGGACTGCCAATTGAGAGACAGAAATCTCTCAGATTTCATTAAAAATATCTTAATTTTATTATAAAGATGAACAAAGTCTTATGGATTTGGAACATTAAAATGAAGCGTAATTGCAACAAATACAAACTTACAGGTAGCTTGGTAAGAGCAGGATTGCTGACCCTACGCCCAAATGCATCCTCCTGAAACTGCAGCAACTGCACCACCAGCGCAGCCAAAGTTTTGCTTGTAGGAGAGTCGGTTTGGACATACTACAGAAAAAAGAAAGTCACAATAAATATCAGCAATTCAATCAGAAACATCCAAGCATTGAACATTAAATGTTGCTGGGGTGTTTATAACCATAGAAGAACAAAAACTATTTAGATCTTTAGCATCATTACAATATTATCTGAAGAAACAATTCTGAACATGCAAAATACATCAAATTCAGTGCATCACACAACACTACTGATGGACAATAAAAGAGTACAGATTAAATTAAGCATTGTATCATTTATGCAAAAGATAATCAGTCGATTTAAATAGTACACTAACAATATGCCATGGCTTAAAGAGACAGTAACATTATAAATACCATGGTATTCTTGACATAACTTAGAGAACCATGCAAATACCATGATGTATAACATTGTTAGTTATTCAGCATCGGATGTACCAATCTAATCGTATATCATCACTGTATTATAGTACCACTAATACTTCTAATGAATCAACGTTAGAGTCAGTAAACAAACTTCAGCATAAACAACCGAGGGTCTGTGGCGCAGACCACTAAGTTTCATCTGATTTTTAAGTAGCTGGCCAGTGGGTTTTACTGAAAAGAGACCGTGTCCCAAAAACAAGACTCTATCTTAGCAGATTTTAAGACACAGCCATCATCATGGCAGATCGCGCATCCCAGACACCAATGTTAGCACGCGAGCTAACACAACAGTCCACAACACTGCCGTTTAAACCTACACAAAAGCAATACTTGCTGGCTACAAATCCAGCACGGAAGCTAAACAACATCTGCACGACAGCTCCGTTTCGACCTATTCGAAAAACCGACCATAATAGCGAATAAACTATAAACAAGCGCGCGTGGCGCTTCTTGTAGCTATTGTGTGATGCGCGCGCGCCCCCATTCAACGGGCGCCTCATGAGCCGCAGACCTTCTTATAATGTTTCCCGATCCACAGCCGAACTGTCTCCAACTGAGACACCGTTTCCGAGCTCTCCCAAAATTTGGAAGACGGCCCTCCGTCTTTTTTCCGTCCAATTGATGAGCCGGCTCCCGCTTGGCCGGCCGATGGTCCTCCGGAGCCCGTTCCGCCCGCTGCAGTCGCCGCTGTCGCCATTGTTTCTTTATTAGCGATAGAGGCTAGTCCTGTGGAAACTGTTTTAAAACAACACTGCGCCTGCGCAACGGTCGACGCTGGAGTCGTTGCTTGAGGGAAATATCGCGAGATGTCATGTGTATAACAAACTAGACGAGATGTAAGAACAAAAATATTTTTTCTCGGGCAAAACAGAGGATATAGAATTATAATATAAAGAATCAATGTTTTTTCTCCTCTTAATTATTAAAATTGTGTTTTTCACGTTTCGGTAGAACGCTTATTCCTGATCAGAGATCAATTCTGATATAACACTTTTTAATAAAAATTTTAAATAAAAAATATGTATTTAAATAAAAATTTTATGCGCATTATGCGAGCAAAACTAGAGCCAGAAATCATTTTGTAATGTCCAATAGTACAAGACAGATTGTTACCATAGACTGTAAAAGATTGTTACAGAAAATAGTGCCATCTAGTGATAACAATGTGATCTTACAGATCCTTAAGTATTTATTGTGTTCCCTTTGGATCCTTAAATCCAGCTCTGGAGTGTAGCTCAATTGATAGAGCTCAAGAATCCACTGTAATATGTTATCACTGACAAAAATGTGATGCTGATGAACTTAAACACACTGATACCTTTAAAAATGTCTATTGTTATTAACAATATTCTAATTCCTGTTAATTTGGCATTATTAATGTCTATTTAAAAAAAAAAAACTCACACACATTCATGCAACAACAAAGGCATAAAAATATAAGTCTGTTCAACCGTGTTTAATATAGACTTGTGTTATTATTAGGCATAACACTATATCTTTTATTGTTTTTTCAAACAGAAAAAAAGTGTTTAAGATATTACAAAGGGCAACAGCCAGCATTATGTTAGTCTGAGCTAATCATATTAACTTGACAGATCCATTATATTATGTTACTATTTTATTTAAACTGAATTTATCAAAATAATTGTTTTGTTACTCAGCTTTTAAATAATTCCCAGCACTCTAGGTTATCATAGATCATAAAAAATCTTGTAGAACTTAACCAGAAGCATCAGGGTTTTTTTTGGTTTTCAGTCATTCAGTCAACTCATTTTTGACAGAAAGGTGTAGTTACTTTGTTTTGCCTATGTATGGCAGTGTATGCATGAAAAACAAGGGTTGGACAAGGAAACTGAAACACCTTGTTTTAGACGACAATAATTTATTAGTATGGGTTGGGGTTATAGCATCAGTTCATTTTAGGAGTGACAGATACAAGTCCTTCACAGTGGCCAGAGGGATTTTGAGCCATTCCTCTTCCAGAAAATTGTCCAGGTCACAATGTGATGCTGGTGGAGAAAAACGTTTTCTAACTGACTCCTCCAAAATACCCCAAAGTGGCTCAAAAATATTTAGAACTGGTGACTGTGCAGGCCATGGGAGTTGTTCAATTTCACTTTCATGTTCATTAGATTATATTAGATTAGATTCAACTTTATTGTCATTGAGCAGAGTACAAGTACAGAGCCAATGAAATGCAGTTAGCATCTAACCAGAAGTGCAATACAGTTTATATAAATAAATCTAAATAATATATGTAATATATATGTATATATACATTATTGTACAAAATTTACATTATTGTACATTAAACCATTTTGTCGCAAGTCTTGCTGTGTGTATTGGTGCATTATAATGCTGATACACGGCACCCGCTTCAGGGTACAATGTTTGAACCATTAGGTGCACATGGTCCTCCAGAATGGTTCGGTCGTTCTTGGCAGTGATGCACACTTCAAGCACAGTAAGGCATGCCATGATACAGTCAAACCTAAATTTATTCAGACACCTTGAACATTTCATTCATTAATAGTTTATTCACTATAAAAAAAAACGGAAATAAAATATGACAAGATCTCAGAGTTAATCTTTGTCAGAAAAAAAATTATCTTAATTGTGTCAGATAACACTTAAACAAAACATGGTCAGGTCAAAGTGTCTGAATAATTGTCAATTTTACTGGTAAGTCCACTGTATGAAGAATTTTTGGGTATAATATGTCACCGTTTACTTTATTTAGCTATCCTCACTTACATAAATGAACTATAGTGTCCAGCACCCATTAGTAAAAATATACCAAAAATATAAAAAATGTCTGAATAATTTTTGATTTGACTCTATTACAGCCCAAAACATCTCTGATCCACACCTGTGCTTCACTCTGTGCAGCAACAGTCTGGGTGTTAAGCATTTTTGGGGCTTTTCCACACAATGTGGGAAAGACAGTGAAGTTGGACTCATCAGAGAACAGTGCATGTTTCACATTACGTCCACAGCCCAAGATCTGCAGTGTTGGCACCATTGAAATCAACATTTGGCATTGAAATACGTGACTAAAGTTTTGGCTGTAGCAGCCTGACCATGAATATTGACTCTGTAAAGCTCCCGACAAACAGTTTTGGTGGAAAAAGAAGAGTTGAGGTACACATTTAACTCTGCAGTTGTTGTGAATGGAGACTCAGGCGGGAGATCCAAGTGCAGCATTTATTTACAAATGAGAGTGGTCGTACAGGCAGGGTCAAAACAGGAACAAACAGGAACAGTGAGGAACAGGCAGAGTCGTAGTCAAGGGACAGGCAAAGATCAGGACAGGCAGCAATGGGTCAAAAACAAGAAACAGGCAGGAACGACAACAAGCAGGCAGACAGGATAGAAATGCTCAGAAATGACACAATGGTAATCAGGACTTCGCAGTGAGGTGGTGTGTGTGACAGACTTTTATAATCCTGTAAATGAGCTGCAGCTGGCTGTGGTGATCAGTGAGGTGTGCAAGGGTGGATGTGGCCGATGCTGATTGGTGGTGAGTGTGAGCATGTGACTGGCGAGGGGGATGATGGGAAATGGAGTCCGGAACTAGACAGGGGCAGACGGTGATCGTGACAGCAGTAAGTTGAGCAACTGTGGTTTTATTTTTTGGATACAATCCTGGTTAGTACCTGGACATCTTTCAGACAGCTTCCTCTTGTGTCAACAGTTACTTCTGTTGGATGTGGTTCATCCTACGTGTTGGTATGCTGATTACCCTGGACACCATAGCTCTTGATAAACCACAGAGATTTGCTGTCCTGGTCACAAATGAGCCAGTGAGACACACACCAACTATTTGTCCTTGTTTGAACTCTGATATGTCTCCCATTATGTTGTGTGTGGATTGCAATATTTTATGTTCAGCTGTGCTATTGCTCTGCTAATTCAACCTTCACACTTTGCACTTGTTGACGTAAAATCAGTGAAGATTGGCCACAAGGCCACGCATATATAGGCGTGAAACCTCTAACATGTTTTTCAGTTTAATTGTCCAACTCCTGTACACCATAAAATGTGTCATTAAAAGAAACAAGTATTATCTTAACTGTCTGCCACATGTTCTGCCAACTTCTGATAATGCACAGAACCTCACCTGAAACGTACTGATTCACGCATTTGTTCAAAACAGAGAATATGAAACTAATTAATATTATTTATAGCAAAATACAATAAAAAGAGCAAAATCTGCTTATGGCAATTTTTTTTTCAGTGCACATAATCTCATAAAACACTAATGTGCCAATGGGCAATTTGAGAAACTATAAAGGTCCCTTTTCAAGTATACTACTTCTTTAGAAATACAGATAAGATATGAGGATGGAGACATCCAAAGTTTGAAGGTTCAGTTCCAAGGTAAGGTCTATAAAACTGGATGTAGTGTAATAGTTCTTTAAGATTTAATTACTAAACCCTGCAAATGGGCTAGTGCCACAACATAATACCTCAGAGATTACGTGTTTTTGTAGGCCAACCCGGAAGTTAGCGGCGCATGGATTTCCTCGATCGAAAGCCTATGCATTTTTCCCATAGACTTTTGAAAAATCACAAAAAATAAGCTCTGTGTTTAACAAAGGGTTATGACACTTACACGTTTTGTCTATCAAGATAATAATATTTACAGGTTAACACAACATGTATACATTTTGAAGCCTAAATAAAGTCGTCAGATATAAAAGGCTAACAGTAGGCTATAAACGGACTACAGCACACCATAGTCGTGGATCAACGTCATCACCAAGCTTCCTCAAACTTTATTTTGAAAACAGCGTTATTTAAAAACATGCTCTCTGATTATGATCTGTGCTGTGTATGAATACTTATCCACTTTTTCATGAGAAATGCTGTCCAAATGTCCTGTTTGTCATGATGACGTCTAAAGTCCCCACCAAAGGAAGTAGTCCCTTTTAGCAACTTGTTAGCAGCCGCCGTTTTTAAGACACAATAAAGGTTTAAAAAATCACAAAAGTGTTATAACTGGTGTGTTTTATGTCATAGATCAAAACCTGAAAATATTTAGAGGCTTTGTTAACCACAGACCTTTTTTTTTTTTTGCGATTTAGCAAAAACCCATAAAAAAAAACGACTTTAGAGCGATGGAACCGGAAGTCCTAAAATGCTAACTCGCTTCCGGGTTTTGCATACAAAAACAATTCATCTCTGAGGTACTCTATTTGCATAAAATAAAAAATTCTGGTCACTTTCTTCTTTTCTACTACAAACCCGATTCCAAAATAGTTGGGACACTGTACAAATTGTGAATAAAAAAGGAATGCAATAATTTACAAATCTCATAAACTTATATTTTATTCACAGAATATAGATAACATATCAAATGTTGAAAGTGAGACATTTTGAAATGTCATGCCAAATATTGGCTCATTTTGGATTTCATGAGAGGTACACATTCCAAAAAAGTTGGGACAGGTAGCAATAAGAGGCGGAAAAGTTAAATGTACATATAAGGAACAGCTGGAGGACCAGTTTGCAACTTATTAGCATCTCTGCATCTCTGATGGTATGGGGTTGCATGAGTGCGTGTGGCATGGGCAGCTTACACATCTTACACAAATGGTCTAGCTCTGATTTACTATCCGTTCATAATCCTGCAGATCTGTTAGGTCTTCCAACCAGAGAAAGTTGAACATTCCTTGGGCTAGACTGAAATCTCGAGGAAACTGAGCCTTTTCCCTGAGCCTACCTGTTTTTATTACAACCCAAATTCCGGAAATGTTGGCGTGTTTTTTAAATTTGAATAAAATGAAAACTAAAAGACTTTCAAATTACATGAGCCAATATATTATTCACAATATAACACAGATAACTGAGAAATTTTACAATTTTATGCACAAAATGAGCTTATTTCAAATTTGATCCCTACTACAGGTCTCAAAATAGTTGGGATGGGGTCATGTTTACCATGGTGTAGCATCTCTTCTTTTCAAAACAGTTTGAAGATGCCTGGGCATCGAGGTTATGAGTTTCTGGAGTTTTGGTGTTGAAATTTGGTCCCATTCTTGCCTGATATAACTTTCCAGCTGCTGAAGAGTTTGTGGCTGTCTTTGATGTATTTTCCTCTATAGGTGAAAGATCTGGACTTCAGGCAGGCCAATTCAGCAAACCAGACTCTTCTATGATGAAGCCATGCTGTTGTAATAGCTGCAGTATTTGGAGATGTTGGCTTTTGAACTGAGCGCTGATAACACGTTGGAAGGTCTCCCTTCTCTTTAGCCCGGAGGACACGGCGTCCGTGATTTCCAACAAGAATGTCCAATTTGGACTCGTCTGACCATAGAACGCTTTTCCACTTTGAAACCATTTTAAATGTCCATTTTAAGTGAGCCTTGGCCCATAGGACACAACGGCGCTTCTGGACCATGTTCACAAATGGCTTCCTTTTTGCATGATAGAGCTTTAGTTGGCATCTGCAGATGGCACGGCGGATTGTGTTTACCGACAGTGGTTTCTGGAAGTATTCCTGGGCCCATTTAGAAATGTCATTGACACAATCATGCCGATGAGTGATGCAGTGTCGTCTGAGGGCCTGAAGACCACGGGCATCCAATAAAGGTCTTCGGTCTTGTCCCTTATGCACAGATATTTCCTAATTTTCTCTGAATCTTTTGATGACGTTATGCACTGCAGATGATGAGATTTGCCTTTGCAATTCAACGTTGAGGAACGTTGTTTTTAAAGTATTCCACAATCTTTTTACACACTATTTCACAGCTTTGCCCATATTTACTTCTGAGAGACTCTGCCTCTCTAAGACATCCTTTTTATAGCTAATCATGTTACAGACCTGATATCAATTAATTTAATTAGTTGCTAGATATTCTCCCAGCTGAATCTTTTCAAAATGTCTTGATTTTTCAGCCATTTGTTGCCCCCGTGCCAACTTTTTTGAGACCTGTAGCAGACATCAAATTTGAAATGAGCTCATTTAGTGGATAAAAGTGTAAAATTTCTCAATTTAAACATTTGTTATGTTACCTATGTTCTATTGTGCAAAATATTGGCTTGTGTGATTTGAAAGTCTTTTAGTTTTCATTTTACAATTTACAAATATCACTAAAAAATATCATGATATCATGACAGTTATTATTGCTCCATCTGCCATTTTTCGCTATTGTTCTTGCTTGCTTACCTAGTCTGATGATTCAGCTGTGCACATCCAGATGTTAATACTGGCTGCCCTTGTCTAATGCCTTTCATAATGTTAGGAACATGCAAATATTGGGGGCGTACATATTAATGATCCCGACTGTTACATAACAGTCGGTGTTATGTTGAGATTCGCCTGTTCTTCTGAGGTCTTTTAAACAAATGAGATTTATATAAGAAGGAGGAAACAATGTTTGAGACTCACTGTATGTCTTTTCCATGTACTGAACTCTTGTTATTTAACTATGCCGTAAATTCAATTTTTGAATCATCTTTAAGTGACCAGAAAACATGCAGACATTTCTGCAAGCTCAACATCTCATAAAATGTATCATTATTAAACAGATCTCATAAAATTTATCTCAGATGATTTAGATAAAGCATCCACACCTTTAAAATTTTTTTTTAGCTTGCCCCTTTGTTTTTTGTTATATAAAGGGTGATGCTTTGTCCATTGAGTGAACTTTGTCTTGTCTTTGGGAGAACCTCAGCTTTTAAGATAAAGGTGAGTCAATTAAACTTGTTCATCAATCAATGTCAATGAATTACTTTGATCATATTATACTTGTCAAAATGCATTTTCATGTGCATGTCATTGCATGACATTCTTCCTTAATTATAAATTAAATTAATTCAGTTAATCTAATGACATTCTCTTAAATCTTAACACCAACTCTTATGGTGAATCTATTATAAAGTGGATTTTAAATGATTTCACCATGTCCAAAGACATTGCAAAGAAAGCTAAAATGTTTTAGAAGCTTGGTATTTTTCTAAACTTATTTACTTCTCACTTGCAGAACAATGGAAATGCACGTGTTTTTCCTGATTTGTATTTTTGTAATGCCTTATTTTACAGACACGACCACAGCTAAAGGTAAAGTTTAAAATTTTACAGCTTGTTTCAGTAATGCAGACATGCCTCATAATAGATTGTAGACACTAGTTTCATATTTTTCTATGTTGCCTTCAAATTATTTAGTTAATTGCTTTGTCTTACGTAAATCTTTACATTTTTATAGTTATATTATAAATAAAGCTTGATAACATGCCTCACTATAAGGCTAAAATATCCCAAAAGGACTTTGATTTGAATTGTTTTCTCCTTGGAAATAATTATTTTCATTATCTATTAGTATGTGTCAATAAATAATACATGCACATAAAGCTAAAAATCTCGCTTTATATGGCAAGGCCACACAGTCAGAAGTTGAAATCATTGAAAAAGTGAAATATTATATGGTCAAATGTTTTTTTTATTATTATTATTATTAGTTTGATTTATTAATTTACTTGTTTTTATTACACATTTTGACTATGCTTTATCAATTTTAGGCAAAAATCTCGCTTTATATGGCAAGGCCACACAGTCAGACCTGGTTGAGAATCCTTGGTCAGCAAATGGTCATGCCAGTAATGCTATTGATGGAAATCGTGACTCAAATTATGAACATGGATCCTGTACTGCTACTGAAGTGCAAAATGACCCATGGTGGAGGTTAGATTTACTAGACCAGTACGTAGTGACCTCCATAACTATCACCAACAGAAAAGACTCTCCTGAAAGGATTGATGGAGCCGAGATACACATTGGAAACTCTCTGCTGAACAACGGCAACAGCAATCCATTGTAAAAAAACCTTTCAAGAGGAGATTCTCTTAAAGAACGATGTGATGAGGTTATATGTATGAAATCAAATATTGTCCATATGCTGTCATTTTATACAGGTCTGGAAAGATTTCATCCATTCCAGGTGGGAGATCCCTCACTTTCAACTGGAAAAAAGGCATTTCAGGCCGTTACATCAATGTGATCATACCTGGTCCTACTAAGGTTCTTACTCTCTGTGAGCTTGAGGTTTACGGTTATCCAGCTCCTGATGGTGAGAATATGAACATTTATGATCAGGATTTGATCAGTTTGGCACTAATAAAAATAAACAATCAAAGGAGAGAAACACTCACTAATCTTTATGCACTCTAAAAAAATGCTGGGTTAAAAAGAAATGGACTAACCCAGCAATTGGGTTGTTTTAACCCAGCAGTAGGGTTAAATGTTAAACTATTGTTTAAAAATTACTGTATTGCTTAATTAAAATTAACCCAAAGTATGTTGGAAATGAACATTTATTAATGTTCAATGAATAATTATTAAACAATAAACATTTATTAAATAGCTTATTAATAAATTTATATTTATAAAATATTAAAGCTTATTAATAAACATGCACCTTTTGTGTATTATTGTTGTCTCTAATTGCATCTGGTTTTTAATTTCCCAACTATTTTGGGTTCTTTTTAAGCTAGCCATATAGCAATTTTTAAACAATAGTTGGTTTAAATAAAAACTACCCAGCAGGTTGGGCAAACATTTAACCCAACCGCTGGGTTAAAACAACCCAATCGCTGGGTTTGTCCATTTTCAACCCAACTTGGGTTGTTTTTAACCCAGCATTTTTTAGAGTGTAGTCAATAACAGAAATATAATAAAACAACTCTTAAAAATCTTAATGACTAGACTACACTCTAAAAAATGCTGGGTTAAAAACAACCCAAGTTGGGTTGAAAATGGACAAACCCAGCGATTGGGTTGTTTTAATCCAGCAGTTGGGTTAAATGTTTGCTCAACCTGCTGGGTAGTTTTACTTAACTTAACTATTGTTTAAAAATTACAGTATTGCTTACTTAAAATTAACCCAAAATATCTTGAAAATTAACATTTATTAATATGTTTAATAAATGAACATTTTCATTTAATTTTAGATTCATTTTAAGTCAGCCATATAGTCATTTTCAAACAATAGTTGGGTTAAATAAAACTACCCAGCAGGCTGGGCAAACATTTAACCCAACAGTTGGGTTAAAACAACCCAATCGCTGGGTTTGTCCGTTTTCAACCCAAATTGGGTTGTTTTTAACCCAGCATTTTTTAGAGTGTAAGATTAGTCATTTATCCAAAATTATGAATTGATGTGAAACCCATCTGTTGTTGTAGGTGAAAATGTGGCTTTAGGAGGAGTAGCTACACAGAGTTCCCTCTATGGAATTGGTTTTGCATTCAATGCTATTGATGGGAACAAAGATGCTGTTTATAGTCATGGATCCTGTATCCACAGTATGCATGACCTCGATGCCTGGTGGAGACTGGACTTACTGAAAAAGCACAAAGTGTTTTCAGTGGTAATCACAAACAGATTAGATGCTGTTCCTGAAAGAATAAATGGTGCAGAAATCAGAATTGGAAACAGTTTGAGCAACAATGGCAATAATAATCCCAGGTAAATGAATTCTTAATATGACTTTTTAGAGAATTTAGAAAAGATCTCATAATTACTGCAGTCTGCAATGAGACATATAACTTGGTACAGTTTCAGTAGTCCTGAGTTTTGCTTTGACGGTTCAGAGTTTCTTAAGATGCTTAATTCACTCTTTCTTCAGGTGTGCTACGGTCTCTTCCATTCCTGCTGGTTTTTCCACCTCTTTTGAATGTGATGGGATGGAAGGACGTTACATTAATGTTGTTATTCCAGGACGGAAAGAGTATCTTACACTGTGTGAGGTTGAAGTGTACGGATCACCACTGGATTGAGAAGCACTTAAACAACAGGATGTAAATGAAAGAAAAAATAAATTAATATTGGTGGCTGTAGGGCTTTACTTTAACCAGACATTTACTGTACCAGAGTTTGCAAAACGCTACATGTATTATTTTAAGCCTCTGTGCTTTAACACACTGCATGCTGCAGAAAGTATTGGACAGATTTAGGTGGCTATTGATCAAAGAGCACTTTTGTAATGTAATGCAGCTTTGAAAATTGTATGTTGTAAAAATAAATGATCCTTTTGTTATTACGTCTGTAGTGTCTTGCAAATGTGTTTGTAAAATACAAAATACAAAAATTAAAATTTGGAAAAATCAAAATAATTGCAAAAGTCACATAAAAAAAAACATACAAACCCATACATCCCAAAAATAATTGAATAAATAATATTCTGCTTTGCAGGGAAATATAAAAGTGTACAGAACTAAGGCGTTTTGCAGCAAAACTAGACCTGCTATTGTGCAGAAGACACTTTTCTTTATGATGGTGACTTTGAATAAAACAATATCTTTGAGCACAAAAGAATATAACACACAGGACTGTAAACACAATTATAAGTGCATATAAACTGTATGTTATATTATAGTAGACTTTATGGTTTCAATATAGTTTGTAATTTGGCATTTTGACAGGCTTTGTGAATCTGTTGGTTTGCTCAGTTTTTTCATGCATTTTTACAGATTGTTTAAAGGTCACATGTAATAAATTGCTCAAATCTAGACTCAGAGTGGGACACACAGAGCCAGAAGTTGCATATACTGTATGGAAGGGAAAGGTGGTGAATTCGTGCACTGTAATAAAATGCACAGCACCTTTATGACTTCAATGAGCTGAAATGACCAAAGAGAGATAAAAAACATAGTCTGTTTCTATAAAGTTACTGCAAGCTCAACAAACAAACCATAGATATTTTATCACAATTGTGGTAAAACACATTTATCTCAGATGACCTGTTTAGATAAAACATCGAGGCCTTTAAAAGTTGCCGTGTGTTTATTGTTGTCCACTGATGTTTTTGATATTTAAAGGGCGATGAACTCTTTTTGCCCATAGAGTAAACTTCATCTTGTCTATGAGAAAAAATTATTTTTGTACATTATAAAATACAGGTGAGTGAGTTTTTTATTTAAAAGAATAAAAATGAATGTCAGATTATGTTTTCATATGCATGCTATAATTTGAATTACTCAATTTACTTAATTGCCTATGAAATTAAATCATTAGAAAGTTCAGTTACATTCTGTTAAATATTAACAAACTCTCACAGTAAAACTATATGAAATCAGATTATAAACATAAATAGAATTAACAACACTTATCAGTTTTGTAATTAACTTATTTACTTATTTTCCTTTCCATGTGTAGGATAATGGAAATGCACTTGTTTTTCCTACTTTGGATTTGTGTGATGCCTTATTTTACAGACACAACAACAGCTAAAGGTAAAGTTCAAAATTACAGATAGTTTCAGTTAAACAGACATTATAAACACTGATGACTGAACATGTCATATTTTTATCAAGGCAAGTTGTCACCTATGATTTATATGTTGTACTTTTATACAATTCAATAAATGTCTTCTGGACAAAACTATGGTTTGATATTTTTGCATGTTCCCTTTTTTATTTATTACGAAGTGTTTATTGTTGTTTTATGAAATCATAATTGTTTACATTTTACTGAAAATGCTTATCTTATAGTGCGAAAGATGTTTTTAGATAGCATTTCATATTTAAAAAAAAAAAAAAAAAAACTTAATGGGGCATAATGTCCCAAAAGGACTGTGTCTAAAACAGATTTTTCTCCTTGGCAATAAAGGTGGAAGTGTAAAATTGTTTTTTACAGCTATAGACTGATACATCTGTACAGAAATGTACTGTCAAAAATATAAATAAATAAATAAATCTGGAGAAATAATCACTTAAGTCAAAAATTAAACATTATATGGTTAAATGTTTTTTAATTATTATTATTATTATTATTTTGATCTATCCATTTACTTGTTTTTATTACACATTTTGACTATGCTTTATCAATTTTAGGCAAAAATCTCGCTTTATATGGCAAGGCCACACAGTCAAACCTGGTTGGAAATCCTTGGTCAGCAAATGGTCATGCCAGTAATGCTATTGATGGAAATCGTGACTCAAATTATGAACATGGATCCTGTACTGCTACTGAAATGCAAGATGACCCATGGTGGAGGTTAGATTTACTAGACCAGTACATAGTGACCTCCATAACTATCACCAACAGAAAAGACTGCTGTCCTGAAAGGATTGATGGAGCCGAGATACACATTGGAAATTCTCTGCTGAACAACGGCAACAGCAATCCATTGTAAGAAAACCTTTCAAGAGGAGATTCTCTTAAAGAATAATGTGATGAGGTTATATGTATGAAATCAAATATTGTCCATATGCTGTCATTTTATACAGGTCTGGAAAGATTTCATCCATTCCAGGTGGGAGATCCCTCACTTTCAAATGGAAAAAAGGCATTTCAGGCCGTTACATCAATGTGATCATACCTGGTCCTGCTAAGGTTCTTACTCTCTGTGAGCTTGAGGTTTACGGTTATCCAGCTCCTGATGGTGAGAATATGAACATTTATGATCAGGATTTGATCAGTTTGGCACTAATAAAAATAAACAATCCAAAGAGAGAAACACTCACTAATCTTTATAGTCAATAACAGAAATATCATAAAACAACTTTATTCTTAAAAATCTTCATTTCTAGACTAAGATTAGTCATTTATCCAAAATTATGAATTGATGTGAAAACCATCTGTTGTTGTAGGTGAAAATGTGGCTTTAGGAGGAGTAGCTACACAGAGTTCCCTTCATGGAAATGCTTTTGCATTCAATGCCATTGATGGGAACAAAGATGGTGTTTTCGGTCGTGGATCCTGTACACACACTAAAGCAGACCTCAATCCCTGGTGGAGACTGGACTTACTGAAAAAGCACAAAGTGTTTTCAGTGGTAATTACAAACACATTAGACAGTGTTCCTGGAAGACTAAATGGGGCAGAAATCAGAATTGGAAACAGTCTGGACAACAATGGCAATAATAATCCCAGGTAAATTAATTTATCTTAATATGGCTCTTTTGAGAAGAAGTTCTCTGGATTACTGCAGTCTGCAATGTGTCATATAACTTGGTACAGTGTCATTTGGATTTTGTACATTTTTGTTTATTTTGTTCATTTGCGTTTAACTAGTTTGACTTGATGCAGTCCTGAGTTTTGCTTTGACGGTTCAGAGTTTCTCAAGATGCTTTATTCACTCTTTCTTCAGGTGTGCTACGGTCTCTTCCATTTCTCCTGGTTTTTCCACCTCTTTTGATTGTGATGGGATGGAAGGACGTTACATTAATGTTGTTATTCCAGGACGGACAGAGTATCTTACACTGTGTGAGGTTGAAGTGTACGGATCACCACTGGATTGAGAAGCACTTAAACAACAGGATGTAAATAAAATAAATAAATAAATATTGGTGGCTGTAGGGCTTTACTTTAACCAGACATTTACTGTACCAGAGTTTGCAAAACACTGCATGTATTATTTTAAGCCTCTGTGCTTTAACACACTGCATGCTGCAGAAAGTATTAGACAGATTTGGGTGACTATTGATCAAACGACACTGGGAAATGGACAATATGGACACTTTTTTGTAATGTAATGCAGCTGTGAAAATTGTAAGTTTTAAAATGAATGATCCTTTTGTTATTAAGTCTGTAGTGTCTTGCAAATGCGTTTGTAAAATAAAATAAAAATAATTTAAATGCTTTTCTTGATGGTGATTTTAAATAAAACACTCTCTTTGAGCACAAAAGAATAGATAACACATGTGGCGACCAGTGCGGGCGAGAGCCGTGAGGGAACGGCGCGAGGCCGGTGACGCGAGTGGTAATGAGCGTCACCTGCGAGGCGTGCCGGCCTCGAGTCTCTCACGGAGGAGCTCCGGAGGCATAAAAGGAGGAGCGACGTCAGTGAAGGACGAGAGAGGACCAGGCCTGGACTTTATTTTATGTTTTATTATGTTTGTGTGGCCGGCAGACGTCAGCGAGGGTCTGCCGGCATTACTTTCGTTTTGTTCTTTGTTTATTTTACATTAAAAGTTACGTTGAATGTTCGCCGGTTTCCGCCTCCTTCTTCCCACAACTACTAACCGTGTTACATTGGTGCCGAAACCCGGGAGGAAGGAGGGACATGCTGTCGGAGAGCCCTCACTGCTGAGGGGGATCGCGGTGCTGCGGAGTTCAGGCAGCGCGGGAGTGAAGACCGCGAGAGGCTGCCCGAGGCGGTGGTGCTGGAGCCTAGTGAAAGGTGGGACGGAGAGCTCGAGGCCGTGCTCCTGGGACGAGGTGGGGTGGCTGCCGTCCAAGAGGGAGCGGAGGAGTCGCCGCCGTTCGCCGTGGGCCGGAGCCTGCTGCCGTCCGCCATAAAGGGGAGGAGCAGGGAACGGGGGACTCGCTGTCGGCTGCCCTCATTAGGAGGAGCCATCGCCGGCCGCCAGGAGGCGGTCGAGGATCGGGCCGTCCACCGAGCGTCCAGTGCCATCGCATGTGGCACCGCGAGGAAGAGCCTCTTGGCAGGCTGAGGACCGAGCGGCAGTGTGTCGGGGAACCGGACCAAGATTTTTCTTCTTTCTTTTTCCTCTCTCCCCTCTCTCGTCCTGACACTCCCCTTGCTTCCGTCTCCTTTCTCTCGTCTCGTCTGTCCTTACCCCCAGGTGCTGCGGCCGCCGAGACAGGCCCCGGGGGGGAGTAGAGCGCAGTCTCGGAGGTACCCCCCGGCCTGTGAGGGGCGATGGGGGTATGTGGCGACCAGGGCGGGCGAGAGCCGTGAGGGAACGGCGCGAGGACGGTGACGCAAGTGATAACAAGCATCACCTGGGAGGCGCACCGGCCTTGAGTCTCTCACGGAGGAGCTCCGGGAGCATAAAAGGAGGAGCGACGACCGTGGAGGACGAGAGAGGACCAGAGGACCATTTTATGTTATATTATGTTTGTGTGGCCGGCAGACGTCCGCGAGGGTCTGCCGGCATTACTTTAGTTTTGTTTGTTTATTTTGAGATTAAAGTTTTGTTGAATGTTCGCCGGTTCCCGCCTCCTTCTTCCCATATTTACGAACTGTGTTACAACACACATGACTGTAAACAACTGAAAGTACATATAAGCTGTATGTCACATTACAGTAGACTTTAACGTTTCAACATTGTTTGTAATTTGGCATTTTGGTGGGCTTTGTAAAGCTGTTGGTTTATTTTTTTCATGCATTTTTGCTTTAAGGTCACATGCAATAAATTGCTCAAATCTAGACTCAGAATGTGACACACAGAGCCAGAAGTTGCATATACTGTATGGAAGGGAAAGGTGGTGGATTCATGCACTGCAATAAAATGCACAGCACCTTTATGACTTAAATGAGCTGAAATGACCAAAAAAAAAAAAAAAGAGAGAGAGAGAGAGAGAGAGAGAGAGAGAGAGAGAGAGAGAGAGAGAGAGAGAGAGAGAGAGAGAGAGATAAATATATGCCTGGTTTCACAGACAAAGCTTAAGCCGGAGGGAGCCCTCACCCGAGTACTAACACATACTCACACTACATTTCCCATAAGCCCACATCTTGGACTAATTACTTCATCAGGTGTTCCATATAAACTGGACTATAAAACACTCAAACATCTCAGTCAATCGCGAAGTCTTGTATTGCCTCGGTGTACATTTCTGAGCATTGTCCCGTTTCTGACTGTCTGCCTTTTATTGAACCTGTTGCCTACCGCCTGTGATCCTCTGCTACCTATCCCTGACCTGTGCTTTGTATTCTGATCTGTGAGTGATATCTGCCTGTCCTGACCCTTGCCTGTATTCTGACCACGATTCTGTCTGCCCTCTGCTATTCCTGTTTACCCCTGCCTGACCCTGCCTGTATAATAACACTCCTTTATAATAAAGCATGCAAATGGATCCCAGCCTTTGTGACGAATCATTACAGAAGACTTTGCCAACACAAGATCCAGCTGCTTTCTCCCACCTGTGTGCAACCATGTCATCTCAAGCCAGCCAGCTCGCGCTCACCAGCATCAGCTTAATCGCCTCACATCACTCACTGAGGAACTGGTGAAAGTGCTGCAGGGTCTTCAAATACCTGTTCCTCCGGTACAACCTCTGCTCGCAGCGGCCACCATTACCCACGCGGCAGAGATGCCGCCACTGGGGAATCCACGCCTCTGTTACGTTGGTGTTGTAGAGATGAGGCGTTCACGGACTTCCACAGTAAATGGGTATTTATTAACATAAAGGAGCTAGAAACAACATCCAACACATCAAATAACATTTAGAACAGACAAGGAGTGAAGGGAGTGAGTCCATATATAAAGGGAGTGCAAACGAGGAAGTCCAGGTGATGACGATAAGTGATGATGGGGAGATGACGAGGGAAGTGAGTGCAGGTGTGGAGAACAGGAGGACTGTGGGAAATGGAGTCCGGGGAACACGGGAACTGTGACAGCCTATCCATGCCAGAGAAATTTGACGGCGATCCCTCGAAGTGCAAGGGCTTCATGTTACAGTGCTCTCTATACATCAATCAACAAGCCGCCCTGTACTCTAATGAAGCCGGTAAGATTGCCTTCGTTTGTTTGTTTACTGGCAAACCGCTTGAATGGATTACTGCTGTATGGCGAGATGATGGAACCGCTTTTCCCTCCTTTGAGTGTTTTATGCAGAGGTTTAAAGAAGTTTTCGATCACCCCAGTGATGGCAAGGGGGCTGTTGATCGTTTAATGGAGCTGAAACAAGGGCGTAAGACCGCTGCTGAATATGCTCTGGCATTCTGTACAATGGCGGCACAGACAAACTGGGTGAGTGACACACTAAAGACATGCTTTCGGAGAGGTTTATCTCATGAGTTCCGTGACGAAGGCAAGAGTCTGGATCAATTCATTGAACTCACCATCCAGATTGATGACCTCATTTGTTCCCACAAATCCAGTATGCGTTATTGTGTACATTATCAGTCGTGACGGGGTGGCGATGGATGATAAAAAGGTATCCACAATCCTCAATTGGCCACAATCCAAAACGCTCAAGGAGTTACAACGTTTCCTGGGATTCTCAAACTTCTACCGCCACTTTATATGTAACTTCAGCGCTACCGCCTGTCTGCTCACAAGCATGGTCAAGAAGGGAAGCAATCTTCTCAAGTGGTCTCCTCCTGCCATCCAAGCCTTCCAAGAATTAAAGAAGCACTTTACTACAGCCCCCATCTTGCATCACCCCGATCCTTCACTACCATTCACAGTGGAAGCACTGGTCTTGGGGCCGTACTCTCTCAAAGGCAAGGTAACCCACCTAAACTGTACCCATGTGCTTTCCATTCCAGAAAACTCACTGCAGCAGAACAAAACTTTGATGTCAGAGACCGAGAATTGCTTGCCATGAAAGCCGCATTCGAAGAATGGCGCCATTGGTTGGAAGGAGCGACTCATCCATTTACTGTACTGACAGACCATAAGAATCTCAAATACCTCAGAACTGCAAAGAGATTAAACCCTCGCCAGGCCCGCTGGTCATTGTTCTTCTCCCGCTTCCACTTTACTGTCACCTTCCGACCAGGTTCCAAAAATGTCAAAGTACACGTCCTCTCATGTCAGCACAAAGGTGAGCTCATCCAACATAACCCTGAAACTGACTTACCTGCATCTCTTGTCGTTGCACCCATACAATGGGACATCATGACAGAACTGGACGAAGCTAATGCCCAGACAGAGATCCCACCAAACTGCCCACCTGACAAGGTCTTCGTTCCTGAGAACTTCCGAGCCCGTGTGTTGGAAATGGTCCACAGTCTACCGGCTTCTGGTCACCTAGGGATAACTGCACACGATCCATCTCCTGCAAAATCGCTTCTGGTGGCCAACGCTGAACAAGGACACAGCCCAGTTTGTCAATCGCTGCACTTCCTGCAACATCCACAAACCATCACGTCAGTTACCTGCCGATCTGCTCCAGCCTTTACCTCTTTCTCAACGCCCCTGGTCCCACATGGCCATTGACTTCATAACCGACCTCCCTGTACCCGACAACCACACCACCACCCTCACGGTAATTGACCGCTTCTCCAAAGCTTGTCGCCTCATTCCATTGCCCAAAACTCCCAACCATGCAGACAGCTGAACAGCTTTCTAACTGGGTGTTCCGTATCTACGGCCTGCTGGAGGATATCGTCTCTGATCGTGGTCCCCAATTCACTTCTTGTCTCTGGTCAGCATTCTGTCAGGCCACATGTAATAACATGAACATTAACGTCTGTCTCACCTCCGGCTATCACCCACAATCCAACGGTCAATTCGAACGGCTTAACCAAGAGCTTACCCACTTCCTCCGCTCCTACTGCAACCGCCATCAGAATGACTGGTCCTGGTACCTTCTATGGGCAGAATATGTACAAAATTCTATCCGCAAACCCGCAACTGGACTAACTCCATTCCAATGCATCCTGGAATTTCAACCACCTTGGTTCCCCTGGTCCGGTTAACCCACCAATGTACCCACCGTTAATGATTGGATGAATTGTAGCGAAGCCACCTGGAACAGAGCCCATAATCACCTACAACACTCAGTACATCGGTTGAGACAACAAGCTGACTGTCATCGCCGCCCAGGTCCCGAGTACAGTCCCGGTACAGTGGGTATGGCTATCCAACAGGGACTTACGTCTCCGGATGCCCAGCAAGAATTTTAGTCCAAGGTATGTTGGCCCATTTCAGATCACTCAACAAATCACACCTGTTTTTTTTTTCTAAGGCATGTTTATTTATTAAAGATACTTAAATGTCCTAATTGAACTAAGGCCTAATCCTGGCCCTGCCAGTGAAACCAGGCCATAATCTGTTTCTGTAAAGTTATTTCAACCTCAACAAACAAACCATATATAGTTTATTACAATTGTGGGAAAGCACATTAATCTCAGATGACCTGTTTAGATAAAAAATCCCAGGCCTTTAAAGTTGCCGTGTATTTATTGCTGGTCCACTGATGTTTTTGATATTTAAAGGGCGATGAACCCTTTTTGCCCATAGAGTAAACTTCATCTTGGGAAGGAAACTTTTTTTTGTAGATTAGAAAATACAGGTGAGTGAACTGCTTATTTAAAAGAATCAAAAGAATGTCAGATTATGTTTTCACGTGCATGCTATTATTTAAATTATATAATTTACTTAATTGCCTTTCAAATTCAATAATACGAAAGTCCAATTACATGCTGTTAAATATTAAAACAAACTCACAGTAAATCCATTATAAAATCAGATTATGAACATAAAATTAACAACACTTATCAGATTTGTTATTTACTTATTTTGCTTCCCATAGGATAATGGAAATGCACATGTTTTTACTACTTTGGATTTTTGTGATGCCTTATTTTACAGACACAACAACAGCTAAAGGTAAAGTTCAAAATTACAGATAGTTTCAATTAAACAGACATTATAAACACTGATGACTGAACATGTCATATTTTTATCAAGGCAAGTTGTCACTTATATGTTGTACTTTTATACAATTCATTAGATGTCTTCTGGACAAAACTATGGTTTGATATTTTTGCATGTTCCCTTTTTTATTTTTTTAGGAAGTGTTTATTGCTGTCAAAAATATAAATACAAAAATTAATCTGGAGAAATAATCACTTAAGTCAAAAATTAAACATTATATGGTTAAATGTTTTTTAATTATTATTTTGATCTATCCATTTACTTGTTTTTATTACACATTTTGACTATGCTTTATCAATTTTAGGCAAAAATCTCGCTTTATATGGCAAGGCCACACAGTCAAACCTGGTTGGAAATCCTTGGGCGGCAAATGGTCATGCCAGTAATGCTATTGATGGAAATCGTGACTCAAATTATGAACACGGATCCTGTACTGCTACTGAAATGCAAGATGACCCATGGTGGAGGTTAGATTTACTAGACCAGTACATAGTGACCTCCATAACTATCACCAACAGAAAAGACTGCTGTCCTGAAAGGATTGATGGAGCCGAGATACACATTGGAAATTCTCTGCTGAACAACGGCAACAGCAATCCATTGTAAGAAAACCTTTCAAGAGGAGATTCTCTTAAAGAATAATGTGATGAGGTTATATGTATGAAATCAAATATTGTCCATATGCTGTCATTTTATACAGGGCGGGAAAGATTTCATCCATTCCAGGCGGAAGATCCCTCACTTTCAAATGGAAAAAAGGCATTTCAGGCCGTTACATCAATGTGATCATATATGGTCGGAATCGACTTCTTACTCTCTGTGAGCTTGAGGTTTACGGTTATCCAGCTCCTGATGGTGAGAATATGAACATTTATGATCAGGATTTGATCAGTTTGGCACTAATAAAAATAAACAATCCAAAGAGAGAAACACTCACTAATCTTTATAGTCAATAACAGAAATGTAATAAAACAACTTTATTCTTGAAAATCTTAATTTCTAGACTAAGACCAGTCATTTATCCAAAACTATGAATTGATGTGAAACCCATCTGTTGTTGTAGGTGAAAATGTGGCTTTAGGAGGAGTAGCTACACAGAGTTCCCTCCATGGAAATGGTTTTGCATTCAATGCTATTGATGGGAACAAAGATGGTGTTTACAGTCATGGATCCTGTACACACACTCAACATGTCCTCAATACCTGGTGGAGACTGGACTTACTAAAAAGGCACAAAGTGTTTTCAGTGGTAATTACAAACACAGACAGTGATCCTGCAAGACTAAATGGGGCAGAAATCAGAATTGGAAACAGTCTGGACAACAATGGCAATAATAATCCCAGGTAAATTAATTCTTAATATGGCTTTTTAAAGAATTTAGAAAAGTTCTCAGAATTACTGCAGTCTGCAATGAGACATATAACTTGACTTCAAATTGGTAGAATGTGATTTTGATTTTGTACATTTTTTGTTCTGTTCATTTGCATTTAACTAGTTTGACTTGATGCAGTCCTGAGTTTTGTGTTTCTTAAGATGCTTAATTCACTCTTTCTTCAGGTGTGCTACGATCTCTTCCATTCCTCCTGTTTTTTCCACCTCTTTTGAATGTGATGGGATGGAAGGACGTTATATTAATGTTGTTATTCCAGGACGGCAAGATTCTCTTACACTGTGTGAGGTTGAAGTGTACGGATCACCACTGGATTGAGAAGCACTTTAAAAATGATTAATCTGTGTAAAAGTTACCGAATCAAAGTTTCAATACTAATATTGTCTGGAGAACTTTCCTTTAATCAAACTCAGAATACTAACAAGCAGAGTATAAATAGTTAAATCTTAATCCTTAATATTTTATTTCTTAGTGTAACATGTATGTTTACGTTTTGATGTAGTTTTCATTGTGTTTTATCTAGTTGCAGTGTGTTTGATTGATTATCCCGTTCACCTGTTGTATTATTAATTAGCTCATTAGCTCTTTGTTTGCTCTGTGTATTTAGGCCCTCAGTTTGTTAGCTCTCTGTCCGGTATTGTTTGTATTAAAGGATTAGTTCACTTTCAAATTAAAATGTCCCGATAATTTACTCACCCCCATGTCATCCAAGAGGTTCATGTCTTTCTTTCTTCAGTCAAAAAGAAATTAAGGTTTTTGATGAAAACATTCCAGGATTATTCTCCTTATAGTGGACTTCAATAGAGCCCAAACTCAAAATTACAGTTTCATTGCAGCTTCAAAGCGTTCTATGCGATCCCAGACGAGAAATAAGGTTCTTATCTAGAGAAACCATCACTCATTTTCTAAAAAAAGATCTCTTCTCTATTTGAATTCCAGCAGTGTAGACAGTGCTGAGTGTATTACTGCCCTTCACAGGTCAAAAAATGAACTAAATTGTCATATACAATATGCTGGTGCAAGTATATAACAATTAGTTCAAACTTTGACCTGAGGAGGGCAGTAATACACTTATAGCACTGTCTACACTGCTGGAATTCAAATAGAGAAGAAGAAGAAGAGAGCTAGTTCAAGATGAGCATTTATGGTTAAAACGTACGTAATTTTATTTTATTTTTTTAGAAAATGAGCGATGGTTTCAGATAAGACCCTTATTTCTCGTTTGAGATCGTGTAGAACGCTTTGAAGCTGTACTAAAACTGCAATTTTGACCTTGAACCATTTGGAGGCCATTGAAGTCGTGTTTTCATCAAAAACCTTCATTTCTTTTTGAATGAAGAATGAAGGACATGGACATCTTGGAAGAGGATGAGTAAATTATCAGGAAATTTTAATTTGAAAGTGAACTAATCCTTTAAGTGTAGTTGTGATTCTGTTTCTCATGTGTTCATTAAGGCAGGAGTATCTTGCAAAATGTGAAAATATGTCACATAAGACATGATAAAAATAAGATATCATAATAATATTAATCATAATATAAAGTATTTTATAAATTATAATTGTTTGTGTAAATATGTTTTCTGAATTAAAATATCTGCATGTTTAATTCTTATTAAAGTAAAACAAAAAATATGTCAATAAAATCAAATAGATGCTTTCCAGACAAGTACTTTGCAGTGTCCTCATATGGTTTTAATGTATGAAATGTTATTGTACAATACAAATATAAGGGTGTAAAGATGGAGAAGGCAACCCGATCATCTCATGGACAGAATACTAAAGCCCAGACTGACCCCTAGTGGATGGTTGACCTGCAGAACACGTAAAATATCATGGCCACAGCCAATCAAGCCCAAGAAATGATTGATGGAGCTCAAGAAAATGATGGGTGTCATGATAAGTGAGTATTTCATGATATGTGCATATACCTAGTCTAATCACTAGATGTCAGTAGTGAAGTACTTACCTGTAGGTGTTGGTCCTACCTGAAGGAGACGCCTAGTCATGTTGTGAAGTTGCACCATGTGCGGACCGTTCTGTAAAATAAAAGATGTTTTGTTAGACACAGTTTCATTAATTGAACAACAAACATTACAATGGGAACAGCTAACCCACTGAAATATGCTATCAGTCGTGCTCACCTGATAAAATGTGATATTCCTTTGATGGACTGAAACTGTGCTATATAGCAGGCTACTCTCTGTCTCTGTCCGCTAACCTCATTCAATCTCACTAGACTCTCCATCTTTTACTCTTTTTCCAAATAAAAAAAATACAAAGAAAGCTAATTATATTCTTGAGCTAATCATATTGACTCTACAAAGCCATTATATTATTATGTTATTTTAGCTTCATTAATAATCTGAATTTCTCAAAACAATTATGGTTTTCTTACTCAGCTTTTAGAGGATTCCCAGCATTCTAGGTCATCGTAGATCGTAAAATGCCGTGTAGAAGTTAATTAGAAGCAACATGGACATTTTTCTACCCATCATTTCCACTCAGGGACTTAATAAAATTAGGCTATAGTTAGACTTAGGCTATTTTGTTCCTCCCTTTAATAACTATCCACCACACTTAGCAGAAGCCCTCTTGGTTAGCTTTTCTGAGAAATAATAATGAGAATAAAATTGTCAAAATAATAGCGAGGTTCAGAACATTCATCTAAAGACTACATTTCCCAGAATTCATTGTCCCGTATACCGGAAGGTCAACCTACATTCTCATCGTCCTTTTCCGAACACGTTTCGCTTCAAGATACAGAAGGTAAATGTAAACAAAGGTGTATTGTAAACTCAACAGCTAGCTAATTGTTCGATTCCTCCTTGAATTTATGATTTGAATTATGTTTTGTAATTTGAAGTTTATTTTTAATCATTCACTGAGCTGTAAATTACATATCGTACACTTAAATTATCTCTGTCAATTTAATCCCAAAATTGTTATGTGATTAAATGTTAATATCTGTCTTTTATTCCATTACTAGTCTATCTTAATAAATACTTCTTCACTGCTAACTTGACACTAGCCAATGATACATTATAATACAACTTTTCTGCTCATTTGAATCCCTAGAATGAAGCAGGAACACGAAGATCTCGTTTTGAAAGCATGTGGAGCAAAATCTCTGCAGATTGGTGCAAAGATTCAGACTTTGTGGAGCGGTTATGGTGAAATATTAAGAGTCCACTTGGAGGGATGTGACCGTCCCTCTGTGGTTGTAAAACATGTAATGTTTCCCCAAAACCAGAAACATCCAGGGGGCTGGAACACAGACATATCTCACCAGCGCAAAGTGCGGTCCTATCAAGTAGAAACTTATTGGTACCAAAACTACACTACAAATGAACACTGCAGAGTTCCCATTTGTCTTGCTGCCAAGTCATTTGGTGATGAACAGTTGATTGTTTTAGAGGACCTTGATGTTGCAGGATTCCCGGTGAGAAAAACCTATGTTAATGATGCTGAAATAAAGGCCTGCCTCAGCTGGATTGCCAACTTTCACGCCCTCTTCCTTGATGTCGTCCCGGAAGGACTTTGGCCTATAGGCACATATTGGCATTTAGAAACAAGACCTGAAGAGCTAGAAGCCATGTCAGATCAAAAACTCAAAGCAGCTGCTGCAGAGATAGACAGCATCCTCAACAACTGCCGCTTTAAGACAGTTCTGCATGGTGATGCAAAACTAGCAAATTTCTGCTTCTCCAAGGACGGTTTACAGGTTGCAGCGGTTGATTTTCAGTATGTTGGTGGAGGCTGTGGGATGAAGGATGTTATTTACTTTTTGGGCAGCTGTATGGATGAGAGAGAGTGTGAAAAGAGAGTGCCCGGCCTTCTGGATCACTATTTTTCAGAGCTACGGAAATCCTTGGACATGAAGACCAACTTTCAAGAGCTGGAGAAAGAATGGCGAAGCATGTTCGCTTTCGCTTGGACAGACTTTCATCGCTTTCTTCTTGGATGGATGCCTGGACATCACAAGATTAATAAGTATAGCAAAAGACTCACTCAGGAGGTTTTAAACAAACTGAAGCAATCTCAATCATTGTGAAACTCAGAGGAAGAAAGATTTTAAAGGATTAGTTCACTTTCACATAAAACATTCCTGATAATTTACTCACCCCCATGTCATCCAAGATGTTCATGTCTTTCTTTCTTCAGTCGAAAAGAAATCCAAGGTTTTTGATGAAAACATTCCAGGATTATTCTCCATATAGTGGACTTCAATGGACTCCAAACGGTTGAAGGTCAAAATTACAGTTTCATTGCAGCTTCAAAGGGCTTTAAATGTATTCTTCAAAAGGCTTATGCTGTATGTCCTACACCTTCCCTATTCTACTTACGGAAAAAAACGGATCTGGTGCCGCGTTCGTTCCGTAAGTTGAATAGGGAAGGTGTAGGACATACAGCGTAAGCTTTTTGAAGAATACGGAAAGCGTAAGCACGTGTATGGTGATCATTTGTGTTTACAAAGCATATACAGTTGTATTTTTTTTTAGAAAATGTCAGATAAGACACTTTTTCCTCACCTGGTATGATTTAAAGCCCTTTGAAGCTGCAACGAAACTGTAATTTTGACCTTCAATCGTTTGGGCTCCACTGAAGTCCACTATATGGAGAATAATCCTGGAATGTTTTCATCAAAAACCTTCATTTCTTTTCGACTGAAGAAAGAAAGACATGAACATCTTGGATGACATGGGGGTGAGTAAATTATCAGGAAAATTTTATTTGAAAGTGGACTAATCCTTTAATACTAAAATTACACTGGAGTTTAATGTACTGGAAGATTCAGAACTGTCTTTATTCTGAATGTAATGTAAACACTTGTTTGTGAGATTAAAAAAATACTTATTTCTATTTAATTTTTGTATTGTA
The DNA here is from genome assembly GCF_024489055.1 of Chanodichthys erythropterus. Classification (NCBI taxonomy): domain Eukaryota; kingdom Metazoa; phylum Chordata; class Actinopteri; order Cypriniformes; family Xenocyprididae; genus Chanodichthys; species Chanodichthys erythropterus. The sequence goes on from NC_090222.1 coordinate 32,396,325, forward strand.
TATTGATTTTTAATGTTAAAGCATTCCAACACACTCATCTTTCATAGAAATATTTTGTAATTACATTAAAATGATAAAGGCATCATTAAGAACCTTCTTTAATGCAGTATAAAGAGTATGATTTCAGGTCATTTGAATCACTAATTTTGATTTTAAACAATTTGCATATAAAGTGGGGTGGGGGGGGATACTAAAATATGTGCAATTTACACAGGAGTGTACAGCAAGATTATTATTATTTCAGAACTAACTTTATTCAGTATGAAATGTTAACACTATTTTTTTGTATTTGTAAACTCAAACTGTTAATTTAGAATTTGTTATATTCTGTATTAAAAATGTGTATTAAACATTTAATTGTTTATGTTAAATTAACTCAACACACTCATTTTTCATAGAGACATTATATAATTAGATTACCATTCTAAAGGCTTCATCATGTAATATAAGCAGTATGACTTAATTTTGATCGATAAAAACATTTTTAAACAATGTATATAAAGTATTCAGTTTTTATCAACAAATTACCATGCGTTCCCTTTTTAACTTCATAATCCACTAAATACTTAGTTTAGCTACTAAGTTTGGCCGCATTTAATGTCATAAGTGACAATATAATATTTTATTAGCCATAAAGACAAAGGGTTGAAGAGTTATGTGGTATAATCTTTCCATGAACCGGCATTTGTCTTTTGGGAAGAATCCTCGCCTTCATGCTGAATTAGGAACAGCCAACAATACCCCATAGCTTCGTTCGAAAAGAGAATGAAATCGCAAAGCTGATCTGCGGTCAGTGCATACGTGCTCCTTTTATGTATGTGGAAACATCTCCAAATATACGGAACTGTCCGCTCTGTTCTGCTGAGCTGATGACGACATTTCCGGAGTTACGCCCGACTCCATTTTACACGAAAACAATCTTAGGGCAAGATATTTTTTACTCGGGTTCGTATAATTTTTGTTTTGCCTTCAAGATACTATATATTAATATTAATTCATATTAAACGTTGACAGCGTTGCTTTCTGTGGGATTAATGCTGAGTCTGTAGCTCACTGGCTAGCTAACTTAGCTGGTCATTATCGTCTGATGTTTGTTTGTTTTCTATGCATTTACTGTTAATATACGGGTAAACAATCATATTTAAGAGAAGACTTTTTGATCAAGCAAACCAACAGTTATCCTGAGGTCATTATATGTGATGTAGTGTTGTTTTTAGTTACCTAGTATTATTCATCTATCTGTTGGGACTTGGTAGCTGTCACGAACATAATTCATTTATTCTCTTTTTATAAATTATTTTATATTGTGTTGTTTTATATGATTTGATAATTTACTGAAAGGTTTCTCCCATCAACATATATGCAAATGTCAAATTATGAATAGTTTCACTATATGTAGGTGTAGATTTCATCTAACTGCTAGGATCATTTAGGCAAATTAATATTTTTATGTTGCTTTTGAACACATCTAACACACAAAATGAATATTTGACATTGCTGTCAGGTGTTAGAAAGAGTGTCATGTAAGATTTCTATCTAGCACATCTAGTGCATTCATGCCAGTATGTGGTGTATGATTTACCAGGCTTGTTTGCATGCAGGACAGGTATTTTATATAAAAGGAAGTGTCATGTTTTCATTTACGAGTAACATTTCTTCCCCCTCTGTTTTTCTTCATAGGCTGACTGTCTCTGCCACATTCCTCACTGAAGTTGTATGTCTAATGATAAGTGCTGAGACTGCCTGGAAAGCAACATGAAGGATACTTTCACAGTTTGTCAGCCATGAATCAAGTCTGAGGGAGGAAAATACACCTGCCCTTGAACAGGACAACCGGTTCTGTGCCATTTCCTCGTTTCAAAGCTCTAGAGCTGCTTTATTATGAAACATGGACCAGGGTACAGTTGACAGCCCTGTAACTCTTGTCATCAAGGCACCCAACCAGAAATATGATGACCAGACCATCAATTGTTTTTTGAATTGGACAGTAGAGAAATTGAAAAAACACATCTCCAACGTGTATCCTAGCAAGCCGGTGAGTTTATATTATCAAGATTATTGTTCTGTTTCAAAAATATCTCCAATCACCCATATTAGGAAAACATTTCATTTCTATGACCTAGTGTTTAGTATCTAACTAATCATTAGTGCAATATTTGAGCTATTTCCATAGATTTGAGATATTTTCATACCTAAGAATATACCTAAAATAAGCAGTTTAGTGTGTCATAATTCCTCTTTCTTGCTGTTGGGTTCAAGAAAGGTTTATTTATGGCTATAACAGAGATTTCTAGTGGTAAATCACAGAATTAACATTTTAGGCAAGGTTGTCATTGATTTGAAACACTTGTGTTTTGAAACATAGAAGAAGCCTATGAAATTGTGCGTTGACTTCAGGAGATGGCAGCTAGATGCCAAACATTCCTGTCGAGCAGGTGGCATCACTGGTATTTTGCCTCAGAGCCTGCAGATCTGAATGATTTTTTCCATTCCTTTCTGACATTTTAATGTGAGATTTCATTGAATGAAACTCTCAATGCCTTTCTTGCATTTAGACAATTCCATGTTTTTGTTTCCTCTTTCAGTCATCCAAGGACCAGAGACTTGTCTATTCTGGACGACTTCTGCAGGATCACTTGCAGTTGAGGGATGTGCTAAGAAAGGTAGGCTCCTGATCTGTGATTTCTTGAACATCAAATCAAATGCAACATGTACAAAAACAAGTCAAGTTTCTTAAAGAGAAGAGAAGTGCTTCAAACGGTTTATGAGTGTTTCTGATTATTGAGATTCTGAAACCGCCGTTTTACTTATAGATTCCTTTTTTTTTTTCTTTTTTTTTTGTATCTCACCATCATAATCTTATTAGGCTATTTCCCACCATCTTGGGGTGATTTTACTCTTAGAAGTTGCCCTGTATTAAAGTCGGCAAGAAATAGAAAATTCCCCCTATCTTTTTTCTCAATGCATCTATTGTGTTGTTTTGATTGTATTGTGAATGTTTCATTCATGTATGTTTCCTTTCTTTTTTAAAAAAAAGTTGGGCTTAAAATTTTTTATCACAATGCAAATGTAATTTATTCCGCTTAAACCCCGTCCCTTTCTTAAAATCACATGCAAACTTGCATTCAGATCAATTAACAATTTGGATAGAAGACTCTGCCCTATACATTTGTTTTTATTTTTCAATAATCTGTTTCACTCGGATGCATGTCACAATACAGAATAAAAGATCTGTCGCTACTTCCATTACTTGGCTTGGCATTTTAAGAACACAGAGATATGACACAGTGGCCAAGACATTTATTTGCTACATTTCTACATCCACCAGTAGTTAAAGGGTTAGTTCACCCAAAAATTAAAATTCTGTCATTAATTACTCACCCTCATGTCGTTCCACATCCATAAGACCTTCGTTCATCTTTGAATGAAGATATTTTTAATGAAATCCGAGAGCTTTCTGTTCCTCTTTATAGAGATCCAACGCAACCACATTCAAGGCCCAGAAAGGTAGGAAAGACATAATTTAAGTGGTACTCCAGTGGTTTAACCTCAATTTTATGAATCAACACGAGTGCTTTGTTTGCGCAAAACAACATAATTTATCCAAAGCGTGTTCAGGCAACGTCAGCTCTCACGTGAACGCGACACGCATGTATCGTCATGCTCTCACGAACAAGCATTGCAGATCAATATATTCGTAAATAAAGTGGTAAATTATTTAGTTATTTATTTGCGCACACAAAGCACTCGTGTCGCTTTATAAAATTGAGGTTAAACCACTGGAGTCACATGGAGTACTTTAATGATCTATTTTCTACCTTTCTGGACCGTGAAAGTGGTAGTTTTCTTGAATCTCTATGGAGGGACAGAAACCTCTCGGATTTCATTAAAAATGTCTTAATTTATGTTCCGAAGATGAACGAAGATCTTATGAGTGTGGAATGCCTTGGGTGTGAGTAATTAATGACAGAATTTTCATTTTTGGGTGAACTATCCCTTTAAAAATGGCACAAACTAAATGCAATAACTTGTACGGTGACCACATTTTTTTGTAATATAATGCAGTACTGTTTATATTGTATTCTTGTATTATTGTATAATAGTATTTGACCAAAGCTCTAATGACTGGATTTCTTCAACCCCAACAGCAAGATGAATACCACATGGTCCACCTGGTGTGTGCTTCACGAAGCCCCCCATCATCCCCCACTTTTGGCAGCCCCATTAGCACCACTGATTCCAGCTCTTCAGTGAGTGCCTTAGAAAACAATGCATGCATTTAATAAAAAAAAAGAAATGGATCATCACATGAAGAGCGGTTTCTTTCCTTGCTGTTTATTATGTCCATCGTTCCTACTTATTCCTAGACGTCAGACAGCGCTGGTCCATCCTCCTCATCTTCTACCCCTAGTCAGGAAACCCCAGCCAACTCTGATGGTCTACGGCACCGGGGGAACCCAGTGCAAACACATGGGCTCAATCCTGCCCCTACTGGTGTGATGCAGAGGTAAATGCACAAATAACACTCTTCCACTTAAGACAAAACATGCTGAGCTGAGTTTTTCAGGTCTTCTGTTGTCCCACTTAGGCCTGAAGGAATGCCTCTTCCCATGCAAGGTGGTCCCGCTGCTGGCTTCCCCGCCCACCCTATGTATATGCCGATGCAAATGTTTTGGTGGCAGCAGATGTATGCCCGTCATTATTATGTGCAATAGTAAGTTACTACAGCCCAGTTGTTATCAGACACTCGGTGTGGCCCTGAATAAATGTATTTGAGCCCTCTCAGACTTAGATTTCAAGAAATAAATCAATATAAACATACACTGGCTGTCAAAAGTTTGGAATATATATTTTTTATGTTTTTGAAAAAGATTTCATTTGCTCACCAAGGCTGCATTTATTTGATCAAATATGCAGTAAAAACAGCAACATTGTGAAATATTAGTACATTTTAAAATAACTTATCTAGTTTACTATTTTATTCCTGTGATCAAAGCTGAATTTTCAGCATCTTTTCTCCAGTCTTCAGTGTCACATGATCCTTCAGAAATCATTCTAATACGCCGATTTGCTGTTCAGGAAACATTTCATGTTATTATTATCAAAGAAAAAAAATGTTTTTGCTGCTTAATGTTTTTTTGGAAACTGATACACTACCATTCAAAACTTTGGGGCCAGTAAGAATTAGATGCATTAAATTGATCAAAAGTGACAGAAATGCCATTTAATGTTGCAAATTATTTCTATTTCAAATAAATTCTGTTCTTTTGAACTTTTTAGTTTCCACAAAAATATCAAGCAGAAACAATGTTTTCCACATTTATAATAATAAGAACCGTTATTACTATTTGAGCACCAATAATAATTGATAACAGTTGAGCACTAAATCAAAATATTACAATGATTTCTGAAGGATCATGTGACACTAAAGACTGAAGTAATGGTTGCTGAAAATTCAGCTTTGCATCACAGCAATAAATTACATTTAAAATATGATCAAATAGAAAAAATGTATTTTAAATTGTAATAATATTTCATAATATTGCTGTTTTAACTGTATTTTTAATCAAATACAGCTTTTGACAGGTAGTGTAAAATTTACATGGATATAGCTCACATTTTTTTTTCTATAAAGACAACATGAAATAAAAATTGACCCTTTATTATACTCTTTTTAAAAATGTCCCATTTTTTTATGTGCACAATTATTTTATTCCTAATCTTTCATTCTCAATCTTCTGTCTTTCAGTCAAGCAGCCATGGCAGCCTCCAGGGCGTCCAGCGCGGCCCCCTCTCCCGCTCCCATTGTTGGGCCTGCCACACAGCCGGCTCAGCCTAACGAACCTGCAGCCCCTATGGGGCCAAACCCCGCCCCTGAGGACCGCCCTGCCAACCCCAACATCCAGATGAACGCTCAGGGAGGAGCCATGTTGAACGACGATGAGCTCAACCGAGACTGGCTGGACTGGATGTACACAGTGTCACGCGCCGCCATCCTGCTCAGCATCGTCTATTTCTATTCCTCCTTCGGCCGCTTCGTCATGGTGATCGGTGCCATGCTGCTGGTTTATCTGTAGGTCACATACTAAACAGAAGCTTCCTGATGAACAGAAGTTGAATTGTTCTTTTAGGAAGTTTAACATTGTATTTGTACTTCATTGTCTTTATAGTTTGTCTGTGTTTGTGGACTTTAGGCACCAGGCTGGCTGGTTTCCCTTTAGAGCAGAGTTGCAGAATCCAAGAGCTGGAGAAGGTCCACAAGACGAGGCTGAGCAAAATCAGGATCTGCAAGAGATGGTTAGTAATAGTGGCCAATATTGTTGCAGATATCTAGAGAGCAAGGTTGCCGATATACAGACTGAACTCAAAAGTTTGGACACCTTTGACTGAATTTGTTTTCTATGATCATAAAAAAATATTGCCCTAAAAGATGAAAATAGTTTTGTAGATATGGAAATTGTGCCCATGTTTAAAGCAAAAATCGTATTTATTTAAAATGTTGGTCTTGCTATATTATTCCATTACTTCTATTTTGTGTTATTTTATATTTTTTTAATGAAATTTCTATTATTCTAAAATGTGGAAAATCATCATGATCATGGGTTTTGGTGTGTCTAAACTTCTTATGGGGGTGCATTTGTACATCTGATGCGATAATGTAATTTTATATTGGCAAATGAGAATTTACACTATTTATTTAATCAACATACTATGGAAGAGGATTAGGGCCCAACAATAATAAAAAAATAAAACCATCTCGAGATTAAAGTTGTTAAATTTCGAGAAGAAACTCATTAAATTTCGAGGAAAAAAGTCAAAATAAAATGTTGAGAATAAACTTTGTTAAATTTTGAGAAAAAAGTCGAGATAAAATGTTGCGAATAAACTCGTTAAATTACGAGAAAAATATCGTTAAATTATGAGAACAAATTCATTACGAATTTATTAGACAATTTAACGAATTTGTTCTCATAATCGAACGTCTTTTTTCTCGTAATTTATGACTTTATTCTCAACATTTCATCTCGACTTTTTTCTTGAAATTTAACAAGCTTTTTCTCATAATTTAACGAGTTTATTCTCAACATTTTATTTCGACTTTTTTCTCGAAATTTAACGAGTTTTTTCTCAATTTAACAACTTTAATCTCGAGATGGTTTTATTTTTTTAATATTGCTTGGCCCTAATCCTCTTCCGTAACATACACTACTATTCAAAAGTTTGGGGATTGTTTTTTTTTGTTTTTTGTTTTTTTTTAAAGAAGTCTCTAATGCTCACCAATGCTGCATTTATGTTAACAAATACAGTAAATACAGTAGTATTGTGAAGTGTTATTACAATTTAAAATAATTTTTAAATTGTATTTTATTTTAAAATTGAATTCATTCCTGTAATGCAAAGCTGAATTTTCAGCATCATTACTCCAGTCTTCAGTGTCACATGATCCTTCAAAAATCATTCTAATATGCTGATTTGAACGTTTCTTCTTATTAAACGGTTATGCTGCTTAATATTTTTCTGAAAACAAATTTAAACTAAGTTTGGTTTTTTTTTTCAGGATTCTTTAGGGCTTTTCATGCTGCACTTAACCCCGGGTTATCATCGTACTAAATACCGCTTTTAACCCTGGGTAAAAGAAAGTTTCACACTTGTAATTTAGAAGCGGTGTTAGCACCACTTTTGCTGTGTTAACCCTACATTTCGTTGCGAAACTTGTACAGTGTGAAACGATGCAGTGTTACATCTAAACGCTTAGCAACAGACAACCAATCGCATACTCATATTTGCCAGCTTTGGACAGTCACAGAAACACTGCGCATTGTATAAACAGTAAATTCAGCGTTTGAGAGGAAAAATGTCAAATACTGAGAGAAAACACAACAATTTGAGTGAAAAAAAGACTTAATTTAATTCTTACCTTTTATAGTCTGAAATGTCCATTCAGTATAAACTCGATAGTACAGACGGCAATACGAGGATGCGCAATGCTAAAGCTACGTAAACGGGTCATGTGCAGTGTTTATCCAGTCAATGACACTGACAACGCAAATATGCAAATAAGAACATTAACCCAGGGTTTAGGAATGTACAATGTGAAATGTCACTTTATGAATACCCAGGATTAATTGTTAACCCCGGGTAAATTATGAGCCGTGTGAAACGTGAAGCAAGATAACCCAGGATTCTGTTTACTCAGGGTTTAGAATGACCCAGGGTTAAATATTTGAATGTGAATAGAAAGTTCAAAGGAACAGCATTTCTTTGAAATAGAAATCTTTTGTAACATTAAATGTCTTTACTGTCACTTTTGATCAATTTAATGCATCCTTGCTTAATAAAAGTATTCATTTCTTAGAAAAAAAAACTCGAACCTTTTTGTGTTTTTAGTGGATATTATAGAGTAAAATATTTAAAAATAAATAAATAAAAGAAAATGCTCATTATATATTAAGCATGTGAGGAGTTTAAAACACATTTCACAATTATCAGCCGATACCAGTAACCTTAAAATGGTCACATATCATTCTCACACTAATTCGTTGTGAGACGTTCTTGTGAACCGAAACATAATAAACAAACTTAGCCATCACTTGTCTTATTGTTTTTCTGCAGGAGCGTATGATGGATGAGGGAATGGAGGATGATGAGGGGGACAGCGGGGAGGAAGGTCCTGAAGATCCCATGAACGCAGGCCCGCATCAGCCGGGCTTCCTGTCGGCCGCGTGGTCGTTCATCAGCACTTTCTTCACCTCTCTCATCCCCGAGGGACCCGCACACGCTGCCAACTGAACTCCGATGTCTCCACATTGTCTGTGGACAGTAGAGAGAAAAAAATGACAATAAACTTAAAAAATTATAATGAAATAGTACAACATGTTCTGCCATGTCCTGGCAAGTCTGTAATGCTGCTTCAATGGTGTTCAATTTCCCCCCTATGCCGCTTCTCTTCCCGCCTTTATCAATAAGTCGGGGTGAGGTTTCATGGATGTGCTGTCCATGTTGTTACAAAAAACTTTTTTCTCAAGACTGGTTGATAAACTCATAAGACCATAAGACTTAGTGAATCATGCAGTTACTTTAGTGCATAACTATTTTTCTCTTCCTTGTGTGTAAATAAATAGTAAATATTTACAGATATGAATATATGCATCTCATTGAAATAAGGTGTGTTTTTGAATAAAATCAGGATTTGGTTTCTTATCGTAACACGTGGTTTTCATTTCCTTCAGCTGATACACCACTAGTGGGCGCCACTGATTTAAAAACTGCACAACATCTACAAATTTTCGCAGATTTTAAAAATGCTTCTTCTCTTTTGTATATATACGCACTATGTTTTGCCTAATATTTTTTAATTAATGTATTGCAAAAACTATTATGTTCAAATATTCTACCTTAGGGTAGAATTTCTCATATATATATATTTTTTTTGTTTGTGTCATTCATGACTTCTATGTCATTGATAAGAGTATATGTATATCTGAATTTTTAGATTTTGAAACAAAAGCCAGAGGTCAGCCTTTACATCCCTCCGTCCAGTCATATACAGACACTGAGGTGAGATTGAGACAAAGTAGACCATCATGCACTTCAGTGCCTTCGGAAAACCTCTAATCAAATGAAGATGGATTTTGTACGGTTCATTGTAACAACACAATTAATTATGCATGACAGAGACATTTATTGGGCTCATTTCACCCGGACTCCACTAAGTAACTGGACAAATCGGGTTATAGTCCCTCTTCCCAAGGTAGGACAACTCTTATCAGGAGAGCAGATCTCCGAGGAGGGCTCTGTCTGTCAGACGATGATTTCATCACGACTCCATCCTTGCTTGGATAGACCTAGACAAATGCAGTTGTTGTTGAAATTATTTCACTTAAATTGAAGTGGATTTCTCCAGGAATACAAAAAAGAATAATAACGTGATTGATAACCGTATCAGTTACGGGAGACGGGGGCTAGTTGTCACATGGGTCAGTCAAAGGCTGTTTCTGAGTAGGTTTAGTGTTTTTGTATGTAGGTTTCAAACACCATGAATCAAATCATCTTAAATAGAAATAATTTTGTGAATCCTGTCCCCTGAACTAAACTTCGAATATCATCATATTTCTGTTATATTTGTTGGGCAAACAAAACAACAAATACGCAATGAAATACGTTCAGATAAAACTCAAGTACAAAGGAAGATTTGAACTCAAATGTTGGTTTAAATGTAATAATTACAATATTTGGTAAAATAACGTGTGGGTGTATGTATATGTTTTATTTAATTCACAACAGCTCTTCTATGTCATAGCTGTGAAAAAACCCTGTTGACACCTTTTATAGTTTTTCTCAATCGCTTTGGCTCAATTCTCGAATGAGATTTTTTTTTTTTTCTCAAAAGAATAAGTCAGATCTCAGAACAGTTTTTTGTTCACATCAGATTTGAATTTCTTATTGATTTAAGCAAATTGCATGTGTTTTGGTGCACGTGTGCAAAAGAGTAAGTGTAATTGTCTTCAATTTGCACAATAACAAATGCACATGATCAAAACTGATGAGCTGATTCTCAGTGAAATTGTCAAACTCTTCACAGCTTCTAAACATTCTTTCATCGTGTGAGCCATTACATGCAAAATAATCAATTTATTTATCAAAATCTGTTAGACATGCATGTATATTCAATAAATATCTGACATGCAATGATTGTAATGTCTGTTAAATTGGCAGATGGCCTGCCATTGTAATAAAATAGGAATCACAATCTTACCAATCAACCAATCAAGTTTGGAAGCATATATATATATATATATATATATATATATATATATATATATATATATATATATATATATATATATATATATATAGGCTATGGAGCCCAGCACAATCACTACCATTTTTGAACATGGAGGAACTGAAATGAAAATTCGCAATTGCGTGTAATGGAAGAGCAATATGAAGTCATGTAAAAATGTGTGGTGGTCATGTTAAAGGAATACAGAAAGAGTGTAAAAATGAACAAGCAGCTGTAATCTTCAGTGTACATGTAACATTTCTACAAAAATAAATGTACTGTATACAAATGTTCATTATCTTTTTGTAGCAAATTTTTACCTATGTTAAAATCTGTATCTGAGTCATTCCACGAAACCAGTACAATTTGAGTCTCTCTGAACTTTTTCAGTGTATTTTATCTATTGGGTCACCAAAATTAAAAGCTTTAATTAAAATGTCTCCTTTAATAATGTTTAAAAACATGACATACATTCCATCTTCATATTAGAAATTATTTCATTTTTTTTTTCAGTTGACACCACCTATTTTGTCGTGTCCCTCAAGGCCTTCTATGAAAGTGTACTTGGGATATGAATAATAAAATGAGAAAAAAGTCCATACATTTTGCTATTCCCATAAATATCCATCTGTGCTTTTTTGCTGGTAATATTTTTTTTAAAGTAAATTCATGATTATTCATTAAAATCATATGATTTAGTTTCCTACCTCAGTAACCTCTCAACCGCGTTACACAAACCATTCTCCCTCTACAAAAATAATGAACTGATACTTATGTGACATCTTTAATAGGAAGTGACATCATAGAATTCTTCTGAACAACACTGTGAGCAGACACAGGCAAGTTACCACCTCTAACTAAATTATGTTGTGAAATTGTGTTTGTCAAGCTTAACGACTCAACCCTGTTACATCAATTAAAGATAGAAAACTATTACTTGTGAAAATTATCTTTGTTATTTCAACATTATTCATGATTTCTTAATATCATGTATCTCCATTTATTCACTAGATTCAGAGCAGTGGCCAATTTGGGAAAAAAGTCACACAAAAAAAATGTTTGTTAAGTTTATGAAAAAGTATTTTAAAGTTAGTTGAACTCTGTCTGAAATGTTCAGAGCAATCATAAGAATACTGATTTTAGTTTAAATTCTGAAGTTAAACCTTTGATTAAAAAAATGATGAGGTTGTTTTCACAAAAAGTGCCCATTTCAGGCTTTAGTATAGCAAAAGTGTGAGATTTTATGTAACTTTTATATTTGCAATTACTGAATTAGTGTGAGGGACATCTGATTAATAGGAAAATGTTGATTTTTATCACAAATACATTTTATAATAATATTCAGAGAGCTCCCATAGTGTCCATAACTTAAAATAATGACCAATAATAATAGGGATTTGATGCCTGAGATGGGAAAATATGTTTTTCTGGAAGTTAAATAAGTCATTAATGTTGTGGGGTGTTCAGAAAAGTAATATATTTTGGTTAAAAATCTAAAAATGTGTAAGTCCAAATCGTACCAGTTTCATGGAATGACTCATCTAATACACAAGAGCATTCAGCTAGATAAAACTGACATTCTTGTAGTCAGTGTCAACAAAAATGTGCAAAAAACAAATTTTGCATGTTGAAAAAACATCTAAACATTTTGACCAGTATGGCTCACATGATGACAAAAACATGTTTTATTTTGGTGGCATTGGCCAATTACTGACACAATAACTAGGTTTTGAAGCATGAATTAATTGTTTTGGGTGAGTTACTACATTTTGCAGAAATGACGATTGCATTTATAGTTTAGAGAATGTTAAGACTGTTTTGAAAAAAGTACTAAAGCGATTGAGAAAAACTGTAATTGTGTATATGTACAGTATACCTCTGTTTAATGAACTGTTTTTTGTTTCATAATTGTTGCTGTTTAAATTTTGCTGAAAAGGCTGTTGCTATTTTCCATTGGGACAACTTACCCCATATAGTGATAATATTGGGGCATTTTGTTACAAAATGTAAACGTGTTCATTTAACTGTATATTGTTTATAATAGGCAATAATGGTGGATAGATAGATAGATAGATAGATAGATAGATAGATAGATAGATAGATAGATAGATAGATAGATAGATAGATAGATAGATAGATAGATAGATAGATAGATAGATAGATAGATAGATAGATTTTTTTACATAACATATAGGCCTATACATTTTTTTTTTCTTAATTAAATAGGAAATAGTGTATGTTACAAGCATTCACGAAAAAAGTGTTTTGTTTGACTCGGACTCTTGAAATTGAATTTACTATCTAAATATTTATGTATTTTTTCAAATAAAAGTAAGTGAAGCATCTATAAAACTCTTACTGAAATTGCCATGGTTTAATAGAGGCAATAAACAACGTGGACTGTATTGACAGGGATGTGGGTTAACCTTAATTCACTGGCAAAGACAGCAGACAGTTTTCCATTCCTGCTTATATCATTGAAATGCGCTCTTTTTGTCTTGCAGACAAATTAAAGAAACATGGCGGGGAGGGGGGAAAACATGCAAAATGGAATGAAATTACATTAGATTTAGCTGGCAGTCCTTGCTGTGTAAATTACACTCTTATTCCTTAAAATGGACTCCCTGGTGAACTGTTCCTTTCAATTTCTTTAGCCATACCTCACAACCCTCAGACCGCCCTTCCCCTATCTATTTAATCCAATCACGCTCTCACTGGATGTTATTTATTTGCTTATTTATTTATTTTCAAAGGATGTAACTGATTTTTATCAGAGGGTAGAAGTGCCTTTTCTTCCTGGTGAAACGGTGACTAACGACCTGCTATCGATTTGTTGGTTTGTCCATGATAGTGATGGCTGTGTGATAGAGAGGCCATCTTTATATTTAGAATTATGCTATAGATACCTTAGACATTTCCTGCTGTATAACACATGCAGAATAATAAATGATAATTGGTGTCACCTCTTGTATGATCAGTCAGAAACAGTCAGATAATTGTTGGGGATTTAGCAAGCAAATCCATTTATTTCAACTAATCAATAAATGCGCTGTTAAAAAGAATAGACCATAAAGATTAGGAAATTACAGAAAATTGGCTTCTGGTTGGTAAATTGTGTTCTTTTTTAATTAATAACCTAAAAAAAAAAAAAACACATTTTCTTTTTACAATTCCAGATAATAAAAAGGTTTTATATTAGTTTTGAAGCCTGTTCTTGGCGTCAAGCAGGCACGGTTTATGTTCGCTGATCAATTTTTATATGTGAATAAAAGCCTAAATTCAATCTGTACATCATATAAAGCGATCGTGTCTCTTCAGAAAATTTGTACTAAACCGCTCAAATCGTATTACGATCTCTTTATGAACTTTTTGAAGCGTCAAAATGTTAGTTGTGTGGAATGTCAATGGAGGGACAGAAATTTCATTATTTGTGTTTTGAACTTGAACAAAAATCTTATAGGTTTGGAACGACATGAGGGTGAGTAAATGATGAATGAAAAGTTTTTTTTTTCTTTTTTGGGTGATCTAACCCTTTAACTTCCTAAATGGCAACTCTCCCAGGCGTCAAAGAATTTATGATCATAAAATCATTCAATTACAATGATTCAGAGGAACAGAATCTGTCTGAAAGATCAGAGCAAACACTTTGTGTAATGTTGAGTATAAAGAGTGTTAAATAATTGCACATTCATGTATTTATGTTTTCTGTTCATCAGTTCATTTTCACAAAATGTTTCCACTTTAATGCAATGTCAAATGTAGTAACATTAAGTATATTTAATAAAAAGAAAGTAGATAAAAAGGTAGTTTTTGGCTTTTTTTAATTATATTAATTCATGTTAAATTAATGTTCCTCACATTTCAATCATATAAAAAAATAAATCAGCTTTCAATAAGATGTCATTTTACATTATTATAGATGCAGACTCACTGGTCAATTTTTTCCCCTCCCTGTTTTTTAAATGTACTATATATCAATTCTATACAAATTTCATAGTGTAAACCTAAAATGTAGATTAATTTCAGTATGGTATTGTATATATCATAATTACTTAATACAATGATTGTGAAGGCAGCATATAACAAAAATGCAAACGTAAAAATCACACTCTCACAACATTATTTTTGGGGTGATATAGTATATTTCTTTTTGCTTACAAATAACATCTATCATTGCTTCAAATATTACATTAGCCATATCTTTTCATAGCTGAAATAAATATATTGCACTTAAAAAAGGCATCAGAACAAAAATTGTCAGATGACTGACTCCTTATGAGTAGGATACATCTGACTTAAAAATACACACAAACAAACAAAAAAGGAAAACATTTGCTAATATATTGCAACTACATAACTGTTTGTACAGTCTGTTCATAACAAATCAAAGGCTTGAAAATGGTGGGCACATGTTTTTATCCCCTTTACCTCTGACGTCACGCTGAATCTGAATAAAACACCCTGAACCCTAAAATGCACAAAGATTTTGACTCATTATTTGCATTGTGTGGCTCTGTTTGGACGGTTGTGTATTTATGCTCATCTGTCCTGATTTGGTCAAATTTGAAGGATAAATAAAAGACAGTGCCATCATCATTAACTTCCTCACACACACACACCAGTTTCTCTTCATCTGGCTATTATGGCTAGCGCTGTTTCTCCGTGATTTGGTTACAGGATGCTGATGAATTGTCGTCGATGTGACTGTACAAATAGGACCACTTCAGCCACAAATCACCCACTTTCCCTCGTTCCCCTGGAGAAGACGAGCCTATTATTTAAAAATTAGCCCATTATTTACAGGTGTAGACTTCCTGCAAGCTGGCTGTCGGCAAGCAGCCTTGAGTGGCTATAGATCAGTTTTCTGAGTGTTCGCTCTTCTATTAGCCAGTTCCAAACCAGAAATATGTGCATTTTCCTCTGGATTTCTTGGTTGCGACTCAAAAGGGCCTCACAGCGTCTGCTAATTCATATCAGTTGCAGTTCACCCTCATCTTAACTGATCTGTTCATTTAGTTTTTCTTGCTGAGAACAGAATAGCAACTCAAATACGAAATACAATTAAATGCCTTAAAGAAGATACTTGATAAAACCAACCTGTCCAACAGTTTTGAGTCCACATATATAATGTTTCCATCCAGTATTGCTGTTTTCAGAAAGCACAGCGCCCTCTAGTGTTGACAATTTGAACAGGAGGGCTGAGTGGTTGGCAGATATCATATCATTACGAGGTGATGGATCATGGTGAATGAGAAACAGCAGTTGTCCAGTGTAACATTCAGCGAGTTACGTTCTCCCTCATTTGGCTCTGAGCGGCGATAAAGGCGTGAGATGAATCGTTACAGGTAGCATAAACATGTCAGAAAGATCTCCGAGTCTCTTATCAACGCTAAAAAGGCATCCTCAAAGTTATGAGAATCCGTGTCCGTTGGGCTCATTCGTTCACTTTTTCTCCAGCACAACTGCGAGAAGCAGCACGTCCGGGTCGTAAGGTAATGTCAATGTTATTTACATGTGGTTCTTCCATTCGTGTAAGCGTGTGTTTTGCGTGTGTCTTCGCATGCCGGCAATAGGGAAATCTTATCAGGCTGAAGTGGCAGGAATCATACGAACGGGGTCATGACTGTGGAAGAATGGCGCAGTCCCTGGATGGCAGCGTAGGGCCCTTGCTGGAAATAGTGGTGGTAGCGTGGCATGTGGAAGGAAGGGAAGGTAGGCCCGCTGCCCTGCATGGAGCCGGCCAGGGCGGACGGGGTGAGAGGCATGCCCAGTCGACTGTAAGGGGGTAGAGAGCCCTGGATGGGGTGAGGAAGAGGACTGGCCAGGGACGCCGTGCTGGTTCCGATGGCAGACAGAGACTGAGGGTGCTGAAAGCCCGAGAAACCAGATGTGGTCGTGACCCAAGAGCTGAGAGAGAGGTTGTCCGATGCAGTGAATGCAGAGCCTATACAGGAAAAGAAATGAATGCATAATTTGTACCATAAAATGTGCAGATTTACAGCATAACATATACAAATGTTAATATTTTTTGCTGCAGTAAAAAACTGTTAATTAGTTAACTGATACTTTAAAAATAAAGGTTTCAATAGAGCAACAATTCTCCCAAAAACATTCAGTGAACAGTTCCTAAAATAACCAATTTTCTTTCTTAGTGTGAAGAACATTTTAAAAATCTAAAGAACATTTTTTCCACTATAATGAACCTTTTGTGGAATGGAAAGGTTCCATGGATGTGAACGGTTCTTCATGGAACAATCAATGCCAATACAGAAATAAAATTTCTGTTATTAATTACTCAACCTCATGTAATTCCAAACCCCTAAGACTTTCGATATTTTTCGACTTTTAAGATATTTTTGATGAAATCCAAGAGCTTTTTGTCCTTCCATTGACAGCCTAAGCAACTACCACTTTCAATCCCCAGAAAGCTAGTCAAGACATCATTAAAGTAATCCATGTATATTTTGTAAATAAAGTGGTAAATTATGCTTTTTTTGCACAAACAAAGCACTCATATCGCTTCATAAAATTGAAGTTAAAGTCACATGGAGTACTTTAATGATGTCTTTACTACCTTTCTGAGTCTTGAACGTAGTTGCATAGGCTATCAATGGAGAGTTCGAAAGCTCTCAGATTTTATAAAAAATATCTTCATTTGTGTTCCAAAGATGAACAAAAGTCTTATGGGTTTGAAACGACATGAGGGCGAGTAATTGATGACAGAATTTTCATTTTAGGGTGAACTAACCCTTTAAGATTATACCATATATGCTGAAAAATACTTAACTGTTTGAAACTGTGATAATATTCTGTTAAGTCTTATTTTTTATATCAGTAAAGTATATTTTGTGTTACATTTTATATTATTTAGATAATGTTTAATGCATTATTTTAGTGTCATGAGCCATGTCAGGTGCTTTGTCTTTGTGTGTGTGTACCATTTATACGATGAACTTATTATACAGCTTTCTATTTTACCTGTATTATTCTAGTGGTTATCACTACATTTTAAGGTACAAAGCAGTAAATCGGTATACTAACATTATATCATTCGATGAAATATACGGATATAAAATATACAAGCACCAATAACACATCCTGTAATACTGGAAACATCATCACCTTATTTTTACAGTGAAATTCTGGCATCCACAGCTAAAGTAAATTTTAGCAGGATATATTTACGGTTTACTGTACAGGAGGATTTTCTTACTTCTACTGTGTGCCGAGTGTCCATCTTCACCCAATGTCTCCTCATCACCAGCATAAGTCCGAATGGGCGACCGCGCGTAAGAGTGCTTGTGGATCAAGCTCTCAACACTTTCCCTACAGCAGAACCAAAAGACAACAGCCCAAAATATATCTCTATATTCACAACTGCTTACACAAAATCACGTGATGTGCTTAAATATATCGCATTTTAATAGACTAAACCATTATTGTTCAAAGCATCACACAATATCTTCTCATTTAAAGGGATAGTTCATCCAAAAATTAACACAAATGAGCACATTTTAAACTCTTTTTGTTTATACAAAAAAGCCAATGGGGTCTAAAACAACATCGGACCCCACTGACTTTCATTGTATGTACAGAAGAAAGAAAGTCATACAGGTTTGGAACAACATGACCGTGAGTAAATGATGCCAGAATTTAAATTTTTAGGTGAACTAACACTTTTTGTGGCAGCAACAAACAAAGTGAGAAAAACGTTTATTTACTATTATAACGTTTTTAACCATTCATTATGATGTGAATATGCTAATTTGATGGTACAAATGACACATCCAACAGGTTTTGCGTTCACTGCATCAGTTCAAACTAGCTTGAACAAAAATATGTTAACACACAACAAGTGCGCAGAGAGAAGTGTGTCTGCTAGCCTTGCAGTAAGTGCATTAGCTCCTGTTAGATTAGACTCCTCAGACAGGCTGAGATGGTCTGCATCACAAGAGCCATGCGTCCACATTAGCCTCCCAATTAGGTTAGGAAAGTGCAATATCTGTCAGCAGCGCAATACAAATATGTGTGTTTTTATCTGCGATGCGCTCCCGAGGAGAGGGGCCTCGCAGCCCTACAACTTGGGTGGCTGTTTTCAATCAGTCACGGGGCCCAATTGAATTACGCTGTGTTTTAGTGCAGTGCCCGACTCCAGACTAATGCGATTTCTGCAGCTCCCTGAAGATCAATTGATCAGATCTAATTCACAGCCCTTCCAAAGAGAAGAAGAAATAGAGAGACGGAGAAAGAGAGAGAGAGAGAGAAAGAGAGCAGGATGCATTTTTGTGTGGTATTTTTGGCAGTCATTGACTTTCGCTTGTTCTTTCCTTGGGGTCTGAAATGGAACTTGCTGGCAAATGTTTAACTGGAATGCTAATTTGAGAGCGCATTGCCAAAATCGGTAATTTCCAGCATTTCTAGCTTTATCAAATTATTTTTGGGTCATTCAATTGCTTTGCTCGTGAATCTTGGGTCAGAAAAGTCAGTGATACTGACAATTTTTCTCGTGCATTTTGTATTTATATATGTTAATATTGACTTATTTAAAATGTATGATATTTAGAGATCATAGAACACATTTACTAGTGGGCAAAAATTGCTTTATTCATAAATGTATATAAAAGAAATACATTTAAAATAAAAAGTGGCAACCTACAACAATTACTTTTAGATGCTAGTTCCATGTGATCTAATCCTTATATTTATTTTTGTTGGTATAATTTGAGAGCACATTGCCAAAATTTGTCATTTCCAGCATTTCTACACTCTAAAAAAGGCTGGGTTAAATGTTTGCCCAACCTGCTGGACAGTTTTATTTAACTCAACTATTGTTTAAAAATTACTGTATTTCTTGCTTAAAATGAACCCAAAGTATGTTGGAAATGAACATTTATTAATATGTTTAATAAATGAACATTTATTAACAGGTTTAATGAACAATAATTAAACAATAAACATTTTTTAAATTGATTATTAATAAATGTTCACCTTTTGATTATTATTGTTGGCTCTATTAATTATGTGTCTGATTTTGGGTTCATTTCAAGCCATCCATATAGGCAATTTTAAAAAATAGTTGAGTTAAATAAAATTACCCAGCACATTAGGAAAACATTTAACCCAACCGCTGGGTTTGTCCATTTTCAACCCAACTTGGGTTGTTTTTAACCCAGCATTTTTTAGAGTGTAGTTTTATAAAATTATTTTTGGGTCATTCAATTGTTTTTGTTGTTGTTAATATTGATTTAATTAAAATATATTGTATGTAGAGATCATATAACATTCACTGGCGGGCAAAAAAATGCATTATTATTAAATAAATAAATAAATAAACAAACAGCCTATAATATAAAAACATGCAAACCTGCAAATGTTACCTTCAGATGCTATTTCTATCTGATCTAAATTTCATTTTGATTCAATTGATTCTGTGATGTTAAATAATATTTTTCACTTAAATAAACTGTATTTTATTATTAATTTATTAATTTTACCACATGAACCATACTTTTAATAACTTTTTTAAAGCTTATTTTCTCTTCCTTTCATTGAACCAACCCACCCACACACATCTAGGTCTAATGAGCCTCTAATGAAAAGCCACTTGTGCACCTGTTAATGAGTTTTGCTGAACGTTCCCCCACCACACACATGCTTCACTCCCCAGAGCAGCTGCTCCTCCCTCTGCAATCACTCACTGCTCTGAACACACGTCAGAAATCAACACGACTAGCAGCAGAATTCCTCATACCTCTCAATATCTGTGAGTCTGGAGGAGTCTCTGAAGCCTTTGGCAAAAGGGTTGCTGTCAATCTTCAGTTTGGTTATCTGTAGTGAAAATAGGAAACAACTAAATTAATCCAGAAGATCTTTTCCTCTCCCACATGTTGCCACAAGCATTACATAAAACATAAGTCCGGATGGAATGACTGATGTCTTCCAGTAAATTGTTCTGCTAAAAGTGAATCAGTTTTAAACTGTTGGCAACATATTAGTACTACTATAGTTTGCAGCAGAATAAAAATAGTCAGTGGGGGAAATACATAAAAACATCTAAGCATTCTTACATAAATATACTGTTGGCTTTTCCAGGTGCCTTACAAAGGAAACTGGTTGATTTGTACTCACCAGCTGGTTCTGGTAAGCAGTGACTGCAGTGAAAACTGTCTCAGTGAAGACGAATGTACGAAACTCCTCAGACTTTAGGTTAAGAAGTGACGCTGTGTGATCTTTCTTCTTGATGATATGAACTCGGGGTTGGTACTTGTGCATGGAGTTCAGGATGATCTGTTAAAGGAATATGAGAAAGAATTGTGATTTGCTATATATATATATTTACCTGACTGCATATTATATAATAGAGCATATTTCAATAAAAGCCCAAGAACAGTTTAATAAGAATTGTGCAAGAACTGTGTGTTGATATATTGCATAATTGATAAGGTAAAAGAAATGTCTAATCAGAGTTTGTGATATAAATAAATATAAAAAACAATATATTTAATATATTAATTAATTATACATTATAAATAGTATTTATATATTAAATATTTATTATTATTATTATTATGCATATTAAATATTATTATATTAAACCATTAAACATTATTATATTTTTACAAAAAGCACTATTATGCTTCATCAGCCCAATACAAGCTGTGTTGTATATCAAAATTGTATCATATATTGAGACAAATGAGAGAACTGGATTTCACAGGCAAAATATCTTCTGTGTAAAGCCACTTTATATTTAAGCACTATTTTTACTTATTTCATTATATAGGCTACACAGAATAAAACGTAAAGCAGCAAGTACACACTGATTATTTAAAGATTTTCGACTTACATGTCCGTGTTGGTCCAGTTCGTTGTTTGTAAGCTTCACTTTTTCGAAGGAAACCATCTGTTTCAATAGCTGTTCTCCTGTAAACGGCGAATCTGGATGCACGTACAACCTGTAAAATAAAAACAGAACAAAATCGTAGATCGCATTTTTATATATATGCATTATTAGATTTCTTTTTTTTTCAAATTCAGCCTACCTTTTATTCTAATATTTAGCCTACATTTCACAAAAAAATAAATAAACGCTTTTTACGTAAAAACAGAAAATAATAGAGCGCGTCTTACAAGCATCCATACACATTTAAAGCGATTTACCGCATAATCATAAAATCAACTGTTTCGTAATGATTTATTCCCTTTTCAGTTACAGCGGCCGTTCACAATATCATAATCATAAAGCAACTAATATTAAAATTAATTAAACAAAAAAACAGCAAAACAACGCATGGCCCACACGTAGGCTAATATGAAAAGATTCCTACCTGGCAGGTAAAGGTGGATCTGCCTTCCCCGCCACAAGCCATGAGGATCTGTGGTAGGCGTATCGATATCTTTTATTGTCCACTGGAACGATGTCCATTAGCACGATATATTTGGCATCAGGATCAACTCCGGAAAATGACACGCGAATTGTCGGAAACATTCGTCTGTTGAAGCAAAAGTGGGTGGCATTTGCGTGAGTAAACATGTTTTTTTTTTTTTTTTTAAAGAATAAAATGGTTCAATGTGAAACAGAAATGCAAAATAAATAAATGAACTAAACCTGAACAACAGCAATATGACTATTCTTTAAAAAATAATAGCCTATCCTAAAAAGCGAATAAATAACAGTTCGTCTCATAGGCTAAATTCGTTGGCTGGTTTAAAACTAACATCAGTTTTTTTACCTTCCAGATTTTGTGATAATCATTTCCGTGCCGAGCTCGTGGAATTTGTCCCACAGTTCTTTAGTCTCGAGGCTGCAGGAGATCTTGGCCATCTCCTCGCTGGGCACGCCGGGGGTCGTCGGAATGAGCGGCTCGGTACATAACGGAGCTCCGCCGCTGCCGCTGAAGTCGCCGTGGGTTTCCAGCGAAGGCAGGTCACCGAGGTTTGGGTGGCACGACGACTTTTCCACGAATTGTTCTAGAATTAAAATATATGTGTGCAAAAAAATTACTGCAATTGGTGTTACAGAATATATTAAAGCCTGGGAGTATACAGAGGTTTGTTTTTAATAAAATATCAAATACTCATATACAGGAACAGCATAATAACGTTTACATGATTTGCTTTAACACTGTATAGAATATACGATATGAAATGTAAAAATAATAGGCTATAGCATGTAAAAACAATTTCGCATTGCTATTCTTTATAAAATAACAAAATCAAACAATTCATAATGACCCGACAATAAATATATCCTTTTTAGAATATTTTTTATTTCTTATATATTTAATTATGGAAGTACTTTTATTTATTTATTTATTTTTTACATTTTAATGATTTATTATTGGTCTGAAATTTAAAAAAAACAAAACAAAAAAAACACCACTATTCATGTTTTTAAATCTTATATTTACGGATAGACTATTTAAGATTTCGTTATTATTTTGATTGTAATGTGTAAATGTGAAACAAACAGGTAACGTTATAAGCGTACGAGATGGTTTGTTATCTATGAAATTAAATCTATAGATTTTGATTTTACAGGAAAGTGTACAAAATATTTACAAAACAACACAAATTGGTCAAATACCAAATCGAGATTTTTTTCTTTTATAAGCCTATCTAATATTTTAAAAAGTTTAACGGAATTCCTCCTCATATTGACAGGTCACCAATTTACCCCATTTCCTAAGAATATTTCGGCACAATTTTGCGACCGCACTAAAATGTGCCTGTGTAAATATTTATGCAAGTTAGCCTAATTTATTTCTGCAATTATTTATTCGACTCACGATTTACATTGTCTTTAAATAAATACTAGTTTGACACTGATGATGTTACCTTACGCCTCACGTTCAAAACAAAACACGTAACGGTCGCCATCAAAACTTTCAACCGTCAAAGAGTCAGATCTTACCGAGCGGTTTGATGGTGTTTTCCTCCGACTCCTTGTCCTTCGATTTCCCACTTGACATGAGAGCGGCTATGGAGAAAGCATTCGCCCTAGAAGAGAGCTGTGGTTTTGGGGAAGAGGTGTACTCCATGGTGCGGGTGCTCAAAACTATTCTCAATAGCACAAATGTCCAGAGTAAGCCCCGAAATTACTTTAAATTGTAAGCTGATATTTTAGTCAGGATTAAGAAGATTGCAGCAGGCTGTTACTTCCAAAGCGGCTGGGACATTGTGTGTCGTGTCCTTCTAGTTCTCTTGCACAAGCAAGGTTTTCATTGTAAGAGTTGGGACACTTGCAGTCTCCTTAATTTCACTAGCCCCTCCGTCGTACACAGCCACGACCAATCGCTGAGTTGCTTCTAGTTCATTGGCTCTTCAACACTCTCCATTGTTTATTTACAAATCCTACTATGGTGAAGACTTGGTTCATGAATATTAATTTATTCCCGTAGCGTATGTCTTCCTGATTTGCTGAAAGAGTGACGTTAGTGAGAGGGCGTCGGTGAGCTGGCGAATCATAACGAATACTTTTAATATGTAGGCGTGGCTTGTGAATGTTTATTAACTTTTTGTGACTGGACGCATCAAGGTTACCATGCAACGTCAGAATGATGTTATTCATATTCATAAGTTGACTTCAATGAAAGCATCTGACTGAGAGAGCCGTCAAAATGCTAAATAAACTTCATCACAGTTTACACGTCACATCTGTCTACACAAAATGGCTGGCTATGTAGCTTCCATCATGCAGGAAAACCTAAATGTCCACATCTTGTGAGGGAATTCACAGACCTTCTTATTAAGAAGAGGAATGTTTTATCACTATAAATGTATTTATTTTAAATTTTTAAAATACGTTAATATAATTATTTTCTGTTAAAGTAAAAAAAAAAAAAATACTATAAGAATTTGCTATTAATTGATAAATTAATTTGACCAGAAAACAGTAAAACGAGTAAAAATAGTATTATTCCACATTATTATTATTATATTTTCTCTCTCTTTTTTTTTTTTTAGATTCGGTAACATCTGATTAGTAACAGTTACGTTTCTCTTATACATATATATATATATATATATATATATATATATATATATATATATATATATATATATATATATATATATATATATATAATTTTTTTTTTTTTTTTCAGCGTTATCCTTTTGAACTTCTGATAAGAACAAATCCTGTCTAGACGCCACCTCAAGCCACCGCTCTCCCTTGATGCCAAAATTGAGACACAGGCCCTTTGTCAAGTCAAACACTTAGTAAGCTTATGCCGATCAAGCTCGGTGAAATCATTACTGCAGATTTAAACCAACACGTTTCCCTCAGACAAAGCTGTCTGAGTTCAACTGGTCAGATCAGTTGATGAGACTCTTTGCACTCTTAAATTTTCATTTTAAAGATTCATGTCGAATTTGATTTCCATAGGCTATATATTAATATCACAATATCTGTTTTTGATTATTCCCTGTTAATTCACCATTGATCTGTGCTTTTGTAGTGTGCAGTTATATAAATATATATCCTAAAAGCGCTGACTCCTGTGTTTTTCACCTCATCCTCAATGTCACTCTCTCTGGAGAGACGCGAGAGCCCCAGATCTACAGCGTTTAAACCCATTAAGGCGACACTCAAATGCAAATCCAATGCTGCAGATATATTATAAGGGACCTTGGCTGGAAAAATTAGATTACTCTGCAATTGCCAGCGGATAATGTGCTAAAAGCTTTCCCACTTAGCGTAACTTCTTACTGAATATTATTCACACTTTCGGGGCCGATGTGCCAGCCGGCCAAAGGCGACTTTTAACGATACAGCAAACCCCCGAAACGTGCCCTTCAGGTGCAGTGTTGCCATGTCCGCATATTATAAGCGACTTTGGCCTTGCACAGTCATGGCTTTGCTGGAGCTTGGCAGAATGTGAACAGTTACCAAATATCTCCACCTGCTGTTGAAACCGCAATATATTATGCAATTATAGTTTAATTCTATCTATCTATCTATCTATCTATCTATCTATCTATCTATCTATCTATCTATCTATCTATCTATCTATCTATCTATCTATCTATCTATCTATCTATCTATCTATCTATCTATCTATCTATCTATCTATCTATCTATCTATCTATCTAATCATCTTTTTGTGTGTATTTAGATGATATAATTATTGAAATAAAATATTGTTTTTGTCATTTACAATGTAGCATTGTTTAATTTATGTTTTATGCATCTTTGTATTCTTTATGTTTTTTGATGGTGCAAATTTCTTTTTATGGCTTTTTTTTTTATGGTTAAAACAGCTCAAACATGCATTTAGTCTATAGCTTAAAGGGTTAGTTCACCCAAAAATGAAAATTATGTCATTTATTACGCATCCTCATGTCTTTCTATACCCGTAAGACCTTTGTTAACACAAATTAAGTATTTTTGATGAAATCTGATGGCTCAGTGAGGCCTCCATTGCCAGCAATGTCAATGAACCTCTCAAGATCCAGAAAGGTACTAAGACACATTTAAATATATATTTAAAACAGTTCATGTGAGTTCAGTGGTTCGGATCGTGTAAACGAAGCCTCGTTTACTGAAATCACGTGACTTTTGCACTCTGAACCACTGATTCGAAACAAAAGATTAGTAAAGCTTCGAAGCTTAATGAAGCAGTGTTTTTTTTTTTTTTTTTTGGTGCACAAAAAGTATTCTCATCACTTTATAAAATTAAGGTAGAACCACCTTAAAATACCTTTCTGGATCTTGAGAGGTTCATTGACATTGCTGGAAATGAAGGCCTCGCTGAGCCATCGGATTTCATCAAAAATATATTTTTTTTATTTGTATTCCGAAGATGAATGAAGGTCTCACGGGTGTAAAACTACATGAGGGTGAGTAATAAATTACATTATTTTCATTTTTGGGTGAACTAACCCTTTAAGCCTTGTCTGTGAAACTGGAAGTTTATATCCTAATTTAACTAGGGCCTGTATCAGTGCTCTTCAATGTAATGTGTTTTGAATGAAAAAAATGAAAATAGTATTAATATTGGTTGTATTCTTATATGCTGCTGACTCATTTTGATTTGTAAAATATTGTTAGGAATATTTTTAATTTCCAGATACAGTATTTTTGGGGCAGTTGTTAAATCACTTGACTTTTTGTGCTGTCAGATTATTTTAGATTTGGTGTTCATTTTGTTGGTGTTTAGAGACAGTATTGCTTTATCTTCAAAAAAAAAAAAAACAGGCATCAACAAAATATTTTGTTTATATTTATGCATAAGCACATTGTCTTTATTTTATAATTATCCCATGAAGTGTGAATTATATTGTCAGCATTAAAATTCCTGTTAGGCCTATATTAAGTGGATTAATTATATTGTGGATTAATCCAGAGGCGTGAAATACAACAATCATCCTTCATTCAGAGGCCTCAACAGGAAAAGTAAAACATTCGGTCAGCTGTACTAAGTTGCCATGGTTAGTAATGACCTTAAAATTCTAGGGCAGAGAAATAAGTCCTGTTGCATCAGGCTAGTTCTAAGAAAAGTAGAGAAGCTTTTCCAGTTTTCCCTTTCACTTCCAAGTGAAGGCATGCCCTTCCCAAGCTAGCCCGGGCTGACAGGCATGCATTGGCTGAGCCAGTGCCTCCGTTCATATGACTAATTAGACAAGCTTCACGCTGCGCTGTTCTTTTTGATGCTGAGCCCTGGTGCTAATTGCCACGTCCGTCTTGGGGCACATAGAGGTTAAGTTCAAATGCAGCGCCGGCTCACTGCACTCCTCCACCCCACCGTCTAAACGGCCCCTTCCCTCTACCCTTTTTTGCCCTGACCTGGGCCTGGACCGGAGCCTGTTGGGGACAGGCTTGGGATCAGGCGGTGTGTGTGCAGGGAGCACGGACTGTCGAGGATAAGTGTTCGGAGGAGAGGGAGGGGTAATGCGGAGAGAGTGTTAGATGTATCTCAGATTAGGCTCATTAAGGACTGAAAACGAATGAGGTGTCTTTGCTCAAGCAGGGATAAATCAACCCAGGAAGTTTGAGTCTGACCTCTCGCCGTCTCATCACCTCAGACCCCTCTGTACTTCCAGCTTGTATCAGGGCCCATCAGAGGGGGAAGGCGGCCCCAAGTAAGAGTGAAAATGGCTTAAAGTCATTAGTCTTGTGTGAGTGAGTGAGAACTTGTCAGAGTGCTGCTCATAGTTTGGTTAGCGCTGGGTGCTATGTTGCAGTGTGCCAATAATACTGATGGATGTGGCTTCGACTTCTTGAGGGTGACCTTTAACACTAATTTGTCTTCAGTTTACACCACTCTTACTTTCTGCTGTGGTCATTGTTGTAGTTTTGAGTTACAGCTATTTAAATAATTTATTAGAGGATAACACTAATGTCCCAAATATTTTGGATTTAGATATTTGGATTTTATTTGGATTTAATTTTCTAAAACATCATTCTTCTTTCACAGTTACCATAACATAGTGGTTCTCAAACTATTGTCTATTGAGAGTGATTGGCAAGATGATTGGCTGATTTATATTTAAAAAAAATTAAAATTAAAATTATAATCAAACTGATTAATCAATAATAATAAATGTATTTTGCATGTTGTATGTAATATTCAGTTTTTCCATTTTTAGGGCCCAAGCGAAAATTCGCGCAGGGCCCTCTTGTTCTTCTAAGGATTATTAGGGCCCAAGCGAATTAAGCGCGCAGGGCCCTCTTGTTCTTCTAAGGATTATTAGGGCCCAAGCGAAAATTCGCGCAGGGCCCTCTTGTTCTTCTAAGGATTATTTTTTTTTATTTTTTTTATTTTTTTTTTTTTCGTCTTCCGGGGCTTTTTGGGGGCCTTAACATGCTCAAAAACTCTTGAAAATTGGCACACACATTGGAATCCGCGGCCATTAGGACGCCGGAGAGGCTGGTACCCGGGCGTGGCAGGGGGGCTCGACAGCGCCCCCTTGAAAAAAGTCTGAAAATTTGGTCCATATATTAAACATGCTTGCACGTATTAGTATGAAACTCGGTACACATATAGACCTCATCGGGCCGAACAACTTTCGCGCTCTAAGTTAATCGCCACGCCATCAGGAAGTCAGCTATTAAGGGTTGTTTGAAAAACGCATGCTCTGGAATTTGATATACTCCTCCTAGACGATTAATCCAAACTCGGTCAGCATGAAGTCAAGACACTGATGATTAAAAATTGCCAGGGGATTTTTGATATCTCGAACGGTTTGGCCGTGGCGAGGCAACGAATTTATGGCGAGAAAAAGGAAACAGGAAATGTGTTATAACGTCTTAATACATATATTGATCTTTATGAAACTTCAGGAGTGTGTTCGTTATAGGAGTCTGATCACATGGATGTGACTATTGTGAGTCAAAGTTATAGCGCCACCAACTGGCAGCAGGAAGTGTATCACTTTTTGAAATGTTTTGAGATCACCCTCTTATTTTTACCTGATTTGCTTCAAACTTCATCAGTGTAATGTCAATACACAGCAGATGTAGACCTATGACAGGATTTTTGATATTTGAAATATTGTTGCCATGGCAACAGGTCAAACTGTAATAATATTCTTGAGTGTTTTTGAGGCTCTTAACATGCTTCAAATTGCATGAAACTCGACACACACATCAATATTGTCAACCAGTAGACATGGACAAAGCCATAGAAATGGGCGTGGTGGAGGGGCTCAGTAGCGCCACCTTTTGACAAAAGTGGGGGGGTTAGTTTTTCCTACAGTCACCAAACTCGGTACATATATTATTCTCATCAAGCCGGACAATTTTCTAATTTACATTCATTAGCTCCGACCAACAGGAAGTCAGCTATTTTGGTTTGAATGTTAATTTTTTGAAAAAACAGGCTATGAATTTTATACTACTACTCCTACAGGGTTTATCCAATTTACACCAAGCTTTTTTTAACTTGTTGCTAACACATTGAAGTTGTTTAATTGCAAACGGATTTTGGATATCTCAAACGGTTTGGCCGTGGCGAGGCAACAAATTTATGGCGAGAAAAGGGAAACAAAGTGTTATAACTTCTGCATACATTAATTGATTTTGATGAAACTTTGGCTTAGTCTTCGTTGTACAAGGCTGATCACATGGATTTGACTATTGTGATTCAAAGTCATAGCGCCACCAACTGGAAGCAGAAAATGTGTCACTTTCAGCATACATTGAGATCACCCTCTTATTTTTACCTGATTTGCTTCAAAATTCATCAGAATAATGTTAAAACTTGGCACATGTAATCCTTTGAAAATGGCCAGGGAGGAGGGGCTCTATAACGGCACCTTGTAGTGCAGTAAATGTGGAGTGAATTTGACATAGTCCTTTGATGTTTAACCGTTTTAAGTGCCTATTGCCCGCTGTGCACAGTTGCCCTGAAGCCACCGGGGTGGCGGTGCCACCGGGCTTGGGCCCGCCATCGCTGCTCGCAGCTATATATTTTTTTTTTTTTTTTCCGTCTTCCGGGGCTTTTTGGGGGCCTTAACATGCTCAAAAACTCTTGAAAATTGGCACACACATTGGAATCCGCGGCCATTAGGACGCCGGAGAGGCTGGTACCCGGGCGTGGCAGGGGGGCTCGACAGCGCCCCCTTGAAAAAGGTCTGAAAATTTGGTCCATATATTAAACACGCTTGCACGTATTAGTATGAAACTCGGTACACATATAGACCTCATCGGGCCGAACAACTTTCGCGCTCTAAGTTAATCGCCACGCCAACAGGAAGTCAGCTATTAAGGGTTGTTTGAAAAACGCATGCTCTGGAATTTGATATACTCCTCCTAGACGATTAATCCGATCGCCACCAAACTCGGTCAGCATGAAGTCAAGACACTGATGATTAAAAATTGCCAGGGGATTTTTGATATCTCGAACGGTTTGGCCGTGGCGAGGCAACGAATTTATGGCGAGAAAAAGGAAACAGGAAATGTGTTATAACGTCTTAATACATATATTGATCTTTATGAAACTTCACGAGTGTGTTCGTTATAGGAGTCTGATCACATGGATGTGACTATTGTGAGTCAAAGTTATAGCGCCACCAACTGGCAGCAGGAAGTGTATCACTTTTTGAAATGTTTTGAGATCACCCTCTTATTTTTACCTGATTTGCTTCAAACTTCATCAGTGTAATGTCAATACACAGCAGATGTAGACCTATGACAGGATTTTGATATTTGAAATATTGTTGCCATGGCAACAGGTCAAACTGTAATAATATTCTTGAGTGTTTTTGAGGCTCTTAACATGCTTCAAATTGCATGAAACTCGACACACACATCAATATTGTCAACCAGTAGACATGGACAAAGCCATAGAAATGGGCGTGGTGGAGGGGCTCAGTAGCGCCACCTTTTGACAAAAGTGGGGGGGTTAGTTTTTCCTACAGTCACCAAACTCGGTACACATATTATTCTCATCAAGCCGGACAATTTTCTAATTTACATTCATTAGCTCCGACCAACAGGAAGTCAGCTATTTTGGTTTGAATGTTAATTTTTTGAAAAAACAGGCTATGAATTTTATACTACTACTCCTACAGGGTTTATCCAATTTACACCAAGCTTTTTTTAACTTGTTGCGAACACATTGAAGTTGTTTAATTGCAAACGGATTTTGGATATCTCAAACGGTTTGGCCGTGGCGAGGCAACGAATTTATGGCGAGAAAAGGGAAACAGGAAATGTGTTATAACTTCTGCATACATTGATTGATGTTTATGAAACTTCAGGAGTGTGTTGGTTGTAGTAGTCTGATCACATGGATGTAACTATTGTGAGTCAAAGTTATAGCGCCACCAAATGGCAGCAAGAAGTGTATCACTTTTAAAATGCTTTGAGATCACCCTCTTATTTTTACCTGATTTGCTTCAAACTTCATCAGTGTAATGTCAATACACAGCAGATGTAGACCTATGACAGGATTTTTGATATTTGAAATATTGTTGCCATGGCAACAGGTCAAACTGTAATAATATTCTTGAGTGTTTTTGAGGCTCTTAACATGCTTCAAATTGCATGAAACTCGACACACACATCAATATTGTCAACCAGTAGACATGGACAAAGCCATAGAAATGGGCGTGGTGGAGGGGCTCAGTAGCGCCACCTTTTGACAAAAGTGGGGGGGTTAGTTTTTCCTACAGTCACCAAACTCGGTACACATATTATTCTCATCAAGCCGGACAATTTTCTAATTTACATTCATTAGCTCCGACCAACAGGAAGTCAGCTATTTTGGTTTGAATGTTAATTTTTTGAAAAAACAGGCTATGAATTTTATACTACTACTCCTAGAAGGTTTATCCAATTTACACCAAGCTTTTTTGAATTTGACATAGTCCTTTGATGTTTAACCGTTTTAAGTGCCTATTGCCCGCTGTGCACAGTTGCCCTGAAGCCACCGGGGTGGCGGTGCCACCGGGCTTGGGCCCGCCATCGCTGCTCGCAGCTATATTTAATTTTATTTTTACACAGAAAATATATAATTAAATAAATAATTAAATAATTGATCAAAAGTGATAGTAAAGACTTTTATAATTTTACAAAAGGTTTCCATTTCTATTTCAAGATCTGTTCTTTTGAACTTTCTATCTTGAAAAACTATATATCACTGTTTGCACAAATTTATTAAAAGGATAGTTCACCCAAAAATGAATATTATCCAATGATTTACTCACTCTCAATCCATCATAGGTGTATATGACTTTCTTCTTTCAGACAAACACAATCAGAGTTATATTTAAAAATATCCTGACTCTTTCAAGCTTTATAATGGTAGTGAATAGCATGATTTTGAAGCACAAAAAAGTGCATCCATCCACCATAAAAGTAATCCATATGGCTCCAGGGGGGGTTATAAAGGCCTTCTGAAGCAAAGCAATGGGTTTTTATAAGGAAATAACCATATTTAAAACTTTATAAACTGTAACAACTAGCTTCCGGCAATTGGCTGTATGCATGGAGTTGCGGTGGTTTACTTTTATAATGGATGGATGAACTTTTTTGGGCTTCAAAATCGTGAGAATCACTGCCATACTAATCTAAAGGGTTAGTTCAACAAAAAATTTAAATTCTTTCATTAATTTCTCATGTCGTTCCAAACCCATAAGACTTTAGTTCATCTTTGAAACACAAATGATGATATTTTAATTGTATTTGAGAGATTTCTGTCCCTCCACTGACAGTCCATGTTACTACCACTTTGTTGCTTCAAAAAGTTCATAAAGAGATCGTAAAACGAATCCATATGAATTGAGTCCAAATTTTCTGAAGAAATACGATCACTTTATATGATGGACAGATTTAATTTAAAACATTGATCAACTCACACATCAGACATGGTAAACAAGCTCAAGCATGTTCGTTTGACGTGTGTGAGCCAATCAGGTTCATTCTCGTGTTACGCAGCACGTTTGAGCTTCCTCAAGAGGTTTGTTCTCGCGCGTCCTTTCGGTTGAGCTTGTGTTTATGTTCGCTGATCAATGTTTATATGTGAATAAAAGCCTAAATTAAAACTGTTCATCAACAATCTTGTCTCTTCAGAAAATTTGTTGACTAAATCACTGTCCATATGGATTAGTTTTACCATCTCATTATGAACTTTTTGAAGCGTAAACGTTGTAGTTGTGTAGACTATCAATAGAGAGACAGAAATCTCTCAAATTTCATTAAAATAACTTCATTTGTGTTCTGAAGATGAACAAAAGTCTTACCGGTTTGGAACGACATGAGGGTGAGTAAATAATGACAGAATTTTCACTTTTGGGTGAACTAACCCTTTAGTTACTATAGTAATCATGCCTGAATGAACCATCCAATATCTGCCCACGTCAGTGTCCTTCCAGAGAGTGTTTGTTTGATGTGGGTGAGTGTGTGATAAAAGCGTTGGCATGGGCAGCCTAGTCTCTCCATGGTCACACCGGTCAGCATGTGCTCCCCACAACCTTCAAAGGTCCCCATCAGAGATGTGATTGAATCTCTCTCACTGCCTTTGTCTTTCAGCTCTCTTTATCTCTTTTCCTCCCTCTCTCACATTGGCAATAGGAAGCTGCAGGAAAAAGGCGACAGCGTCTGTCCTTCCCCTCCCCTCCGCTCATTTTCTCTGAGATGCTCTCCTGTCCGTACATGACTATCGGACATTCTCCTGGTCAAACAAGTGTAAAGTCTTTAAATGGGAATGTTTGACTTTGCCACAGCCATGAATAATAGAGAAGCCTGGTGGTTAAAAACTGTACTAATGTGGTTTAACACACTTGCGAAGGAAGAATATGAGCAGCCCATCCCACGGGAGAAAGGGTGTGACAGAGAATGGTGGGGAGAGAGGATGTCTGTGACGGTGAAAGCCTTTTTGCAGCATCACACCGATGTTGCTGGGGTTTTAGCGGCGAGCGTGCAGTGATAAAAGCCACAAAGAGTAGCAGGTCTCCAGTAATACAACACTGCAAACTGCAGAGGGACCGGTGCCTACAAACATCTCTTTAAGGAGCACTTTAATTGTGCTTCTACTCGGCCACTTCTATCCCATCCCCCTTGTGTCTCTCCAGCGGTGATCACATTTCCAAAAAGGACTGAAGTGGTAATCGTACTTGACGCTCTGAACTGTGGGCGTTGACTTAGTGTCCTTTCTTTACTTTGACCTTTGCTTCTGATCTTCTCTCTTAACTTCTACAGATTTTCACTAGCACACACCAAAGAACCTTTTACCACTGCTAACTGGAGTGTGCAAACTGTATTTAAAGGGTTAGTTTACTTAAAAATTAATTTTTTGCCATTATTTTTATTCTTTCAAACTGTTTGAATTTTTTTTTCTTCTGTGGAACACAAAAGAAATAATATTGAAAAATGTTTTAAATGTGCTATATTCCCAGTGTTTTGAGTTTTTGAAATGCATGAACAGGCCAAAGTCTTTATTTACTAAAAATCTTTCCGCCAACCATAGTTCTGAAATCTAATTTGCATATTCCAATATGCCACATGAATTTTTGATATTTGATGTGAATGATGCTGAACACCATTGGTTTTTCATCTAATATTTATATTGTATTTTATTTCATATTTATTTCAAATAACAAAAATTCCATTAATAGCTAGTTAATGATATATATATATATATATATTTTTTTTTTCAATTACAACCAAAGTTTTAATATGCAAATGAGGCCCTGTACACACAAACACGGGTACACGCAGCTCTTTCTATGTGGTTTGGCCGTTCGTACAAACGCAGTATCTAGTCACCGAAACCGAACAAATCACAGAAGCTCAGTTCTGCATCGTAGCGACATTAATTAAAATACAGAACATATTAGAGGCAGAATTAGTCTAAACATTATTTTTCTCAACTGTGCCCTGCTGCTCAATATAACTCATTCTGAAGATGGAGGGCAAAGAGGAGTATTTGTGAGGAGCATGTGAACAGGGGCCATGGTGCTAATATTCAGCCCAGCTCAGGCCAAGGCGCTGCATGTGCAAAGAGCTTCTGTTAGTATTTCTGCCTTTAACCTTTGCTCTGTTTAAACACTCCTGCTGCGCCTCTCCTGGGCCTTTCCCTCCTATCCCTCACAGCCTTCTGCTGTGGTTCAGGAACTGTCTCCAGGTTGCACTGCTTCAGGACTCTAGATTATACATTGTTGCAAAAAAATATATATTTCAAATATATGCTATAACTTTCTACTCCTCAAAGAATCCTGAAAAAAAAAAAAAAAAATCACGATTTCCCCAAAAACAAAATACAATTACACAGCATGTTCACTATTAAAGGAACACTCCACTTTTTTTGAAAATAGGCTCATTTTCCAGCTCCCCTAGAGTTAAACAGTTGAGTTTTACCGTTTTCGAATCCATTCAGCCGATCTCCGGTTCTGGCGGTACCACTTTTAGCATAACTTAGCATAGTTCATTGAATCTGATTAGACCGTTAGCATCGCGCTTAAAAATGACCAAAGAGTTTTGATAGTTTTCCTATTTAAAACTTGACTCTTCTGTAGTTAAATCGTGTACTAAGACCGACAGAAAATTAAAAGTTGTGATTTTCTAGGCTGATATGGCTAGGAACTATACTCTCATTCAGGTGTAATAATCAAGGAACTTTGCTGCCGTATCATGGCTGCAGCAGTGCAATGATATTACGCAGCGTCTCTCACATACGTCTCCATGGTTGCAAGGCACGTTCCCTGTGCAAGCAGGGGCTCACGGGCGCTGCGTAATATCTTTGCACTGCGGCAGCCATGGAACGGCAGCAAAGTTCCTTGATTATTACGCCTGAATGAGAGTATAGTTCCTAGCCATATCGGCCTAGAAAATCGCAACTTTTTATTTTCCGTCGGTCTTAGTACACGATTTAACTACAGAAGAGTCAAGTATTAAATAGGAAAAATATCAAAACTCTTTGGTCATTTTTAAGCGCGATGCTAACGGTCTAATCAGATTCAATGAACTATGCTAAGCTATGCTAAAAGTGGTACCGCCAGAACCGGAGAATGGCTGAATGGATTCGAAAACGGTAAAACTCAACTGTTTAACTCTAGGGGAGTTGGAAAATGAGCCTATTTTCAAAAAAAGTGGAGTGTTCCTTTAACATTGATGATGATAATAGTAAATGTTTCTTCAGCATTATGTGGTCACTTTAGATGTGAAGGTATGTGATTAGTAATTAGTCTTAGGGGCCGTTTACACAACACTATTTTCAAATAAATATGGAAAATCTATGGTAACCTGAAAATGCAAGCTTTTGAAACCGGGTTTAAAATTGAAAACGATACCGTTATCGTCTCCATGTCAACAACAAAAACTTGAATTTGCGAAAATGGTGACGTCATGCACATGCATTACATTACATGTTCAGTATGTAAGCGCATAGTGTATCTTTAAAAAGTGACATCAACAGCTACTGGCCTAGCAGCATAATACAGTGTTTTCAGTCGTTTTTGACAGCGTTGACGCCTGTACGTAAAAAACGCGAAGGAAAAACGTTTACATTTTTAGTACATCGTTGTCGTGTAAACATACCATTAAAAGGTTAGTTCACCCAAAAATGAAAATTACTCACCCTCATGTCGTTCCACACCCGTAAGACCTTCGTTCATCTCCGAGAACACAATTTAAGATATTTTTGATGAAATCCGAGGGGAATTTGACTCGTCCATAGACAGCAATTTAATGGCCACTTTCAAGGTCCAGAAAGGTAGTAAAGACATCGTTAAAATAGCCCATGTGACTACAGTGGTTCTACCTTCATTTTAAGAAGTGACGAGAATACTTTTTATGCGCAAAAATGGAACAAAAATAACAAAGATCTTCTCTTCTTTGTCATTCTAATACATTGTTTACGTCCAGCAATTCCAGGTTCTACGCCTGAACGCCAGATCCTGCATCAGCATCACACGCATGCATCATGCTGCTCACGTGTGCATTCGGCATTCGGATGTTAACACGGAAGCCTTCACTGTGCTTCCTGCGTCACCTGCGTAAGGATAATGACAGGGAAGAGAAGAGATTGTTGAATAAAGTCGTTATTTTTGTTTCGTTTTTGCGCACAAAATACATTCTCGTGGCTTCATTACATTAAGGTTGAACCACTGCAGTCAAGTTGACTGTTACCTTTCTAGACCTTGAAAGTGGTGTTTATATGGACGAGTCATATACCTCTCGGATTTCATCAAAATATCTTAATTTGTGTTCTGAAGATGAACGAAGGTCTTACATTGAACGACATGAGGGTGAGTAATTAATGACAGAATTTTAATTTTTGGGTGAACTAACCTTTTAACATAGTTGCTAAGTTTATGGGCCCAGGCTGTTTGTCCCAAACACAACCCATAAAAGTAGTCCATCTGTCGTCTTGTGTTTTGAACCGACTAAAATCTACAAAATATCTCCTTTTGTGTTTCACAGAAGAAATACATGTTTGCAACAGCATGAAGGTGAGTAAAGGATGCACAGTTTTCATTTTGGGGTGAACTGTCTCTTTAAATCATTATTAAGGCAACGTGACTTGTTTGAAAAGACAAAAATGGAAAGAATTTACAAAGAGTGAAATGTATTTATCTGGCTCAGTTTATGTGGGCTGATTTCACATACTCTCTCACACATGAACTGTATTAGTTTAAGAGCTGTGAGGTTTAATCAAGCTCAGTCTGGATTTATGTAGGATTTTTCAGGCTGTCGGATTTAGCCGCTACATAGCATAGCCACCATATGCATAAAAAGTGGAATTAGTCATGACACTAACATAACATTTTAAGAAACTGTAGCTCAGTGGGATGCCAATAAAGGCCCATTGTTTCCCTGTGTTGTTACCCCTATAATCTAACCAATGTCAGTCTCATGCAGAAGCCCTTTCCTAAGTATTTAGCAGAGATTTTCTCAGAGATTTGCCCTAATACACTTTACGGGGTCAAATACAGCACAATGTGAGTGTTGATGGGACAAAAACTATTTCAGGCGTTTGAAGGTATTAGCACAGCTTGTGAACTTCTGCTACTCTGTTCAGGGTGTTCAGAGGCAGATGTTGCTCTACAAAAAATAATTTCTACGAATTATAATACTTGTTATATTTTATTTTTATCCTTCAGCAAACTATTATAGCACTTCTTTTAATTTTAATGTGAGAGACAGTCTGTCCGTTTTTAAATTTGTTTTAAAAAAAAAAGTAATGTTTTTTTTTTTTTTAAATTTTGGTACATTTCAGTTAGTGTAACCTCAGTTCCTTTGTAGTCTGTCAAGTGTATGGGTGAGACTAAGAGTGAAGGTGTGAAACAGACAATGCACTGGTATTCATCACCCCATGACTGACATGTGAGGTCAAGCCTCTGTTACCATGATGAAATGTTCTCTTTAGTTTAAATATACGCTCAATTAAAATACTGCTAGAAGGGTGTAGGGAAGTGCGGCGTTGAGCCCATTTCCCCTTGAAATGCCCCTGCTGGGTGCTCTCTCTGGAGGGGAAATCTTGCTGATTAGTCAATGATTGAGTTTTTTGTGAGGAGGGACAGAAACAAAAACTTAGAGGATAAGACAAGTGGTGGGAGAGAGGGTGCCAAGGGGGACGTGAAGACAGGGAGGAGGGGAGGTGAGGCCGAGGTACAGGAGGGCTTCCTCGTGCCTCCAGTGGAGCTGAAAATCTCTCTGAAATTGGTTAACGTGCAGACGGCCTTCATCTGTCGTGGCAGGGGGTCATTGCAAAATCTCAAAGCCCCCCCCCCCCCCCCCCACCCTTTACGTGCCCGCCACCCCCTGGGCAGCGTCCATTACCACCGCTGTTTGTCAGGCACATGGGGCTGAGAGCACCACTGCTTCCCTGATGTCCCAAGTGTGGCTCATTTAGCTGTCAAATGCTCCGGTTGCATTAGCACTCCATGAAAGGCGTGAAGTAAACACAGACGGGGACATTCACACCATTACAAACTGCTAGATGTCTCCTTTGCTCGTCCTGTTGATCTCTGACAAAATATGAGCAGAATAAGAGTAGAAAATTATACTTAGTTGCGGTAAGGTCTGTGAGTTGTATTTTTACAACTTGTGCACATATCTTGTATCTTCAAGTAGCATGATGTCAAGTGAACGGGATTAGGACCTCACATGATGAGGATGGAACATAACAAAGAACCTTAAGACAGTGAATTGTACCTGTAATTTATTGTTAAAGGGAAAGTTCACTCTTTTACTCAACTTCATGTCATTTGAAACATGTGATATATACAGCTATGGAAAAAATTAAGAGACCACTCCTAGTTCAGAATTCAATGTTAAGTGGTCTCTTAATTTTTTCCATAGCTGTATATATATATAATATATAATATATAAATAGTTTTTTTTTTTATATTTTTTATTTTATTTATATATACTTGAAACCTGTATGTATTTTTATAAAACCGCATTGGACCCCATTGACTTTCAATGTATGGATAAAACAGACAAAATAATCAATAATATAATGTTTCATATAAGAAAGAAAGTTGTAGAGGTTTGCAATGACATGAGGTTGAGTAAATGATGACTTTTTTTTTTTTTTTTTTTTGAGTAGGCAACCAATCAAAACTCCATAGCAATGCCTTAGCAACCACTCAAGTCACCTATAAGGCGCTTAATACAATAAAGCAGCTTTACAATGATAACAGGAAAATGATTCAATAATGCAAACAGTTCATTTCCACTGTACAGCAGCTCTAAAAGAAAAATAGTGTCGTTGTTCAGCTGAAGTCAGCTTCGGTGTTAATTTATTTCCATTGTAAAGATCATCAATTATTATATTATATATGTTGTCGTCCAGCTCAGTTCAGTTCTCATCGAATAGTGTCAATGCAGTCAAATCAATAATATTGTTGAAATATTAAGTGTCCACATCTAAGCAAGCCAAAGGTGACAGTGGCAAGGAACCCAAACTCCATCAGGTCACCGAAATGGAGAAAAAAACCTTGGGAAAAATCAGGCCAGTTCTCCTCTGGCCAACGAATGAACACAGAGAGATTCAGGCTTCATCACAAATCAGAAACCAGATTGTGGATCGGTAGCAATCAAGTATTTCATCCAGTTCCTTTTCATTGAAGATCGGATTCAGTATGGAGACGAAGCTGGCCATAGGTCCATGCAGAGGACTTGTCTGGTTCTTGTGGTCTTTGGGGATCTGTGCCAATGGCTGTCACCAAGTTTTTGCAGTGAAATCAGTATGTTATAATCACATTTGTGATAAAGTCTGAAGGTTGTATGATGTCCTGAAACATCAAGATCCGACTATCTGATCACTGTGGTTATTCTGACCTTCATCTGCTTCCCATCAGACCTCCTTGGAGTCATCGTGTGAGGGTTCTCCTTATCTTTCCAGGTCTGATGATGAATGTACAGATAGATGTCTCTGAGACCTTAACCTTTGGGTCCTTTTATACCACAGCATTGGGGTCTCTGGACTGGAAGTGTTATCAGACTGTGGATTTGAACTCTTTTCTCAGAACCTTGAACTTTAGACCCAGTGTACATGTGTTGGGGTCAGGCAGGGGGAGGAGGGCTGGAAGCTTGCAGTCTGTCAAGGGGTTAATCCTGCTCTCCTTAACCGTTCAGAAAAACCCCAATTACCACCTCCCTCACCGGAGCATAACAACTGACCACATGAAAATAGTTCAAACAGAAATTTGCACCCGCAGAACATAGTGTTACGTATCCCCAAAGTCTTGTGTGTTTGATACTAGATATTTTGGTTACTCTCTGTTCCATTTCACACATTTTACCATGTTAAATTAATTCAGAATCCGCCTTCCTTTCAATTTAAAAATTCTATATAATATATATATATATATATATATATATATATATATATATATATATATATATATATATATATATATATAATATACAATCAAACAACATATAAATGGTCTTTAAAAGTTTTGCAGCCTATCCTCAATCACAGGCTCTACTCTTCACCACAATGGAAACCCTACAAAACTAACATAACAGAACCCCCTGTAAATCCCAATATTAAACACTAACTTATGTCTCCCTATTTTAATCTTGTGCAAAAACACACAAAATAACACTTAGTTTCAACATTTATTTATACAGTCTGACGCAAAGCATGCTGAGAATTAGAAATCTGCTGCAACTCAACTCAATCATATTAAGTTCAGCTTGCTACAATAAAAAGTTTGAGTTCACACAGCTTTTTTCTTTTAAGTACATTGAACTTTCATTATTATTTGAGTGAAACAAATTCATTTCACCATTCCGTTTAACAGTGAATAAATTACATTTCAAAATATGTTCAAATAGAAAAGTTATTTGTTGAGCATAAAAGACTTCTTTCAAAAATATTAAAAACTCTTAACGACCCCAAACTTTTACATTGTTGTAGCTATGATGCATTGTTAGTGCATTGTTAATATGGAATTGTTACTGACAAGATTAACACTGGCCTGTACTGGCTTATATATCTTGATATGTAACGTCTTCTCCTGTTACATTGGCTTGACCACTGGAGGTATAGATAAAATGCTGGAGCTTTGCTTCTGAACGTTTCCTAAGTGAGTGTCCGAATGATATCAGGCCACAAGGCTGGTGCTGACAATTCCTGCAATCACTATATTTGTAGACAGTTAGCTTCTCAAGATGCCGTCAGGCTGAGGCGATAAGAGATGAGCTGACCGGCTGCATCTCTGTATGTGTGCGAGATACATAGGGTCACATGTAGCCCACAGACGCCCCAGCAGATGATAGCGCCACAGGATCAGAGACAGCAAACCAGTGGAAGGATGCTCTAACGGCCTGGGTCCCACAGATTACAGGAGGAAATGGCCCCCAGGAGATGCGGAGGCTCCTTGGCTCTCCTCCCTGCCTGTCAATGCCCTCTGCGAATGATGGACTTTCTCCTCAATATCACGGTGCATTTCTTATCCTGGAAGGTAATGAAATCAGGCCTGACAGCACACAGTGACATTCTGCAGTGCCGCAGCATTATTGGCTAATAAACTCCCTCTTTTCTCTGTAGTCATGAGTCAGACAGGAAATACATTACGCGATGCTAATTTTATGAAAAGCACCACCATAAAGTTAGAGCTTGCTGAATGGCCCGAAGGTATAACGGAGAAATGACAACACTGAAATGGCTTCACCAGTGTATTAATAGCAGAATACGGGAATACTTTGTAATGGTTGGTTAACCTATTTACTCGCAATCCCATTTCCTTTAGTTAAACTTTCCTTTTTCCTAAGCTCTGTCATATAAGATGGATTCTTCACTTACATGGTTCATTGATTTGGCTTCGGAATGACCGGATACATATTG
This sequence comes from Chanodichthys erythropterus, assembly GCF_024489055.1. Lineage (NCBI taxonomy): Eukaryota > Metazoa > Chordata > Actinopteri > Cypriniformes > Xenocyprididae > Chanodichthys > Chanodichthys erythropterus. The sequence goes on from NC_090222.1 coordinate 32,438,856, forward strand.
CGCGAATCTGTGCGTGGATTTCCGAAACATTCTTAATTTGATGTGAACTATAAGGAGATGCTACGAAACGGGAACTTCTCTCTCACATACAATTCCTGCTTTGTGTTATTGTCATTTTGGTAATCATGTGACAATAGATATATGATGTCATATGGATAGTATGCGACAACTAACTTAACTACTACCATAGTGTATTGACTGCATGCCAAAACAACTGTATATGATACAAAATACCATATAGATAGTATATCATAACTGTATACCGTTCAAAAGTTTGGGATCAGTAAGATTATTTGGGGGGTCCTTGACTATGATTTCACTTTTTTAACTTTAGTTAGTGTGTAATGTTGCTGCTTGAGCATAACATAAGTTATGACGCTAAAAGTTCAATACAAAGGTAGATATTTCCTTTTACAGAAACTTTTTGCTTTTTAAGGACTACAACAAACAGCTGGTAGGGACTACAACAAGCTTCTTCCCGGGTTGGTGCCATCACTAACCCTAAAATTTACATAATGCTAGATGATGAATCGAATCAACTCCACAGCAACTACATAAATTTATCCACTAACCATTCAGAAATGTCCAGTTGAAGTCTAAAAGTTGTAACTTCTTTCTGAGTCCTCCATCAGTGTCCGACTCCAGTTTGAACAATGTACGGCTGAACACCGTTACTGACAATCATCATTTTGGCTGCGTGAGATTCTCCAGCTTTGTTGTTTGTGAGCTATTAAAGCTCGGCCCTCTTCTGGAAAGCGGGCCGGGAGCAGCAGCTCATTTGCATTTAAAGGAACACACACAAAAAACGACGTGTTTTTGCTCACACCCAAAAGGGGCAAATTTGACAAGCTTTAATAAATGATATGTGGGGTATTTTGAGATGAAACTTCACAAACACATTCTGGGGACACCAGAGACTTATATTACATCTTGTAAAAGGGGCATTGCATTATAGGTCCCCTTTAATGCTTTTGAAGTCTTTTATGCTCACCAAGGCTGCATTTATTTGATCAAAAATACAGTAAAATTGTGAAATTGTATTACAATTTAAAATAACTGCTTTCTATTATAATCTGTTTTAAAATGTAATTTATTCTTGTGATGGCAAAGCTGAATTTTCAGCATCATTAGTCCAGTCTTCAGTGTCACATGATCAATCAGACTAATATGCCGATTTTGATTGTTGAAAACAGTTGTGCTGCTTAATATTTTTGTGGAAACTATAAGCGGACACTACGAAATGGGAACTACTCTCACTCTCACACTCCCTGCTTTGTGTTATCAGTATTTTTTTGGGATGGTGGGTGGGGGCGCTCAGGCCTGGTGTGTAGACGCTGTCGGCCCACTCCCCCTCAAATGGAGCCAGGCTTGGCTGATAAGCCGCATCCCAGGCCTAGCAGGGAGCCAGGCCTATCTGAGCCCCCTGAGTGACTGGGTGACACGCTCTTCCTTGGCCTAGACAGATAGACAGGGCAAAGGCACATTGAGGAAGAGGAAGGAGGGGATAAGAATGGAGCCATCGTCAGCACCGCTAGGAATAATCAGCAATTTCCCAAAACTCTATGGATTTGATTAGTTGTGCAGAATGGCAAATGGTCAGTCATGTGCTGATAATTAAAGGGATAGTTTATCCAAAAATGCAAAGTTTGTCATCGTTTAGTTGTTCCAAGCCTGTATGACTTTCTTTTCTGGAACACAAAAGATGATATTTTGAAGAATGTCAGGGTCCAAAACAACATTGGACCTTTTGACTTTTTTTAAAACTTTTTTTTTTTCCACAGAAGAAAGTCAAACTCGTGACAGAACTTTCAATTTTGACCAGACCAAAACACAATTTAAATTCTGTAATATAGTAAATTTTAATAGTAAAACTTTAATTTATGATATAATCTGTATAGATGCCATATTTATTGTCTGCCAAAACTACTCTATAGCGGTTATCAGACTTTTTGATGCCAAGGATCCCAAATATGATAATCTTGTGAGGGACTCCCTCCCTAAATGTAAATATATTTTAGTTTATGCATTGTGTGAAAACAGTAAACAAGATATTATAAAGACGGCATGCTGTTTGATAAATTACATCATTTTGGTAATCAGAATATCTGGAATATATATATATATATATATATATATATATATATATATATATATATATATAATATACTTTTTTTTTTTTTCCTGAAATTGTCCACGGACCCCACTTGTGGCCCTCTGGGGGTCCCTGGAACCCATTTTGGAAAAAAAAAAAAAAAGAAGCCACATTTGCTGATAGTGTCACAATACAGTAGTTTTGATATCATATAAATAGTATGCTACAACTCCAGCAGTCATTACTACAGTAGAATGATCCTTCAGAAATCATTCTAATTTGCTGATTTTGTAATGTTGATAACAGTGCTGCTTTATAATTTTGTGGAAACCCCGCATGATAAATTTTTTTCATGAATCTTGAATAGTCAAAAGAACAGTAGAAACATTTCGTAACATTAAATGTATTTACTGTCACTTGATCAATTTAATGCGTTCTTGCAGAATAAAAGTATTAAGACTTTTTTTCTTTTCTTTTTTAAAGAAATTATCCCACAACTACAGTGCTGTATAGATGATATGCTGCAACATTATTTTGTATATGACTAATATATTATTATGGGGGTTAAAAATGGTGTCCCTATCAATGATGAGCTACAAATATACAAGAGATTAGTCTCCGTTTTAGGTTTGCTATACTATCTTGGAACTATCTGAACAGAAGCAGGGTGGTCCACAGACATGTACATCAGTTTGTTTCTCACACATTTGAAGTGCAGAGCAGAACAGAGCTCCCACACTCACGACGTGACGTAACGCAGGAAGATGACAGCTCAACGCTGACTGAGGCGATGCATGGCAGCTCTCGTCTGTTGGCCGAGCTTGTTTCGGGGAGGGAATGTGGGTGGTCAAAGGGACGTTTGTGTGTCCTTTTGTGTGTGTAAGCAAAATCAAACCAGACTGGGTGAAATTCAAAAGGATCTCGTCACTCCGAAGGTATCCGTGGAAGACCACACAATTCTGTCAGGGTGACCAAAACAGTTTTGTCTGTTCTGTGACAAGAAGTGAGATTGCTTTGGATTGGTTACAGAGTACTGATAAAGTCTCCTGCTTTCGTTTATTTGGATGAAACATATGTGTTAAATAATGCTACCGCCTTTCTTTGTAGATATGTGTATAACTCAAGTGGTTTTAAAATGTTTTTCTTTGTTAATATGTGTAATAGTATGTGCATATGTGAGCGAAAACACTACATCGTTCAACATTTTGCGGATGGTTTAATGTACTGTGAACTAACATGACCAATCAAATAAAAAAATATATTTTTGCTAATATTAACAAAGATTAATAAATGCAATAAAAATATATATCGCTCACAAATATATTTGTGATATAAAAATGTATCAGTTTTCTACTGATAAAATAATAATAATAAATGTTTATTGAACACCAAATCAGCATATTAGAATGATTTCTGAAGAATCATAAATAAATAAAATATAAAACTATACTAAAATAGAACTTATTTTAAATTGTAATAATATCTCAATATTTCTGTAATAATAATACAATATTTCTGTATTTTTTATCAAATAAGTTGCTTGTTATTCATGTCATGTATTTTTGAAAGTCTCTTCTGCCTCACCAAGGCTGCATTTATTGGATCAAAAATACCATAAAATCAGTAATATTGTGAAATATTATTACAATTTTAAATAACTGTGTTCTATTTGAATATATTTTAAAATGTAATTTATTCCTGTGATCAAAGCTGGATTTTCAGCATTACTCCAGTCTTCAGTGTCACATGATCCTTCAGAAATCATTCTAATATGCTGATTTGCTGCTCAAGAAACATTTCTTATTATTATCAATGTTGAAAACAGTGCAGCTTAATATTTTTGTGGAAACTCTGAATCCATGAATAAAGTTCAAAAGAACAACATTTATTTGAAATAGAAATATTTATAATTTTTAGTAGAAACTGGTATAGTATATTTGTGTATGTGCGCACACTTCCAGCTCTGAGACACTGTGCAGAGCCACAGCGCTCCCTCACACTCCGATAGTGCGGCACGGACACCAGGCCAATCCCGAGAGAGGCTATGAAAAGCCAAAGAGTGGACGAGAGCTTTACTGCAGTGTTATGCTGTACTAGAGTGGGGCAGCAGACAAAAGAAAAAGAAATATTCCAGAGAGAGCGAGAGAGAGAGAGAGAGAATGCGGAGTGGTAGACGGTTAGAGAATGGCTGCAGCAGGGTTTGATAGGAGCCGGCAGGGGGAGGTCTGTTCTGATAAGAGGGAGACAGGCAGGCTGGAGAGGGAAGCAGCACCACTGATAGAAGGAAACTTTCCTTCATCAGGCTCTCACACCCAGGCCAACGTGGGCACCATTTAGGTTTGATTCAGAAACAAATTAATTAGAAAACATGGCAAACAATTGAAGCTGTGTCACAGTGGTTAAAGCATGTGTTCCCTCCAGATATGTTAATCCATAGTGATCATTAAGAAAATGAAGGTTGGAATATGGTCTGCATTGTGATCTAATTTCCACCCCAATTTCCTCTCTGTGTTCTGTCTGTTTAAAGTAACACAAATGCCAACAAACAAAGCAGTTATGTTGTGAAAAATATGTTTTCAGGGTGTCTGTAAGAATCTATGGAATTAATATATCAATTGTCAGTTTATTCATCACATGCAGGGACCTCATCAGTCTTGCATCCTTTTTGCATATTTATGCAAATGTGGCACTCAACATTTGTGATTGGCATGATAAAGTAAGATCAAGCCTTCTTTAATGTTACATGTTATTTTACAGGGAATGGTTTATACATTATTTCTAAAGGTATAATAATGTTACACCCTTATTTAAAAATGAAGATGATGGGTGAGATTTTGCGTATTATGTATTTCCTTGCTGAAAAGACTTACTAGACTAACATACACTACTGTTCACAAGGTTTTTTTTCTTTAAATAAATATGTTTCATATATTTTTACTCGGCAAGTACGCATTACATTGATTAAAAAAAAGTGACTGTGAAGACTTTTACATTTGTTATAAAAAATATTTCAAATAAATGTTGTTCTTTTGAACTTTCTATTCATCAAAGAATCCTGAAAAAAATGTCAGTTTCCACAAAAATATTAAGCAGCACAACAGTTTTCATCATTAATAATATAATAATAAATGTTTCTTGAGCATCAAATCAGCATATTAGAATGATTTCTGAAGGATCATGTGACTCTGAAGACTGGAGTAATGATGCTGAAAATTCAAGTTTGCATCACAGGAATAAATTACATTTTAAAATATATTAACATTGAAAACATTAAAGTTCCTTTAAATTGTATTATTATTTAACAATTTTGCTGTTTTTAATTAAATAAACGCAGGTGAGCATAAGAGACTTCTTTCAAAAACATAAACAAATCTTACTGACTGCAAACTTTTAAACAATAGTGTATTTATAATTTTTGTTTATCATTTTAATTTTATCATCATATTTATGCATCTTGGGCTATGATCTGTCCTGTGATGGACTTGTTTGGCTTAAAGGGTTAGTTCACCCAAAAATGAAAATTCTGTCATTAATTACTCACCTTCATGTCGTTCCACACCCGTAAGACCTTTGTTCATCTTCGGAACACAAATTAAGATATTTTTTGATGAAATCCGATGGCTCAGTGAGGCCTGCATCGCCAGCAATGGTACTTCCTTTCTCAAAATCTATAAAGGTACTAAAAACATATTTAAATCAGTTCATGTGAGTACAGTCGATCTACCTTAATATTATAAAGCAACGAGAATATTTTTGTGCACCAAAAAAACAAAACGACTTTTTAACAGTATCTAGTGATTTCAAAACACTGTTTCGGAGCTTTATGAATTTTTTGTATCGATTCAGTGATTTGGATCACGTGTCAAACTGTCTGTTGAAATCATGTGACTGTGGTGCTCCGAACCACTGATTTGATTCATAAAGCTCAGAAGCAGTGTTTTGAAATTAGCCATATTGTTAAAAAGTCTTTTTTTTTTTTTTTTTTTTTTGGCACACAAAAAATATTCTTGTTGCTTTATAATATTACGGTAGAACCACTGTATTTAAATATGTTTTTAGTACCTTTATAGATTTTGAGAAAGGAAGTACCATTGCTGGCAATGCAGGCCTCACTGAGCCATCGGATTTCAACTAAAATATCTTAATTTGTGTTCCGAAGATGAACGAAGGTCTTACGGGTGTAGAACGACATGAGGGTGAGTAATAAATGACAGAATTTTAATTTTTGGATGAACTAACCCTTTAACTATGCTTCAATTTAGAGTAAACAAAGTGTGAAAATGTACTCTTTTGCCATTTTTCTCAGTTCCAGTGTTGGACAATTAACCTTAAAAAAATGTCACTGCTTGTTACAAAAAGCAATCTGGCTTAGGTAACCCATGCTGCTCGTAACAGGCTGCAGCCAACACAGAATGATGGTGGCAGTTTCACAAAGCTGGTTTTCATGAGGCCGTGTGAAGGTCAATCTCAGCTCACATTCATTATCCTCTGTCTTCTGTCAAGTCAGTCAAATTTCTCTTTATCTCCTCACATCATAGTGAAAGGGGTTTCAAGAGCTCCTATTCACCAAATTAGTCTGCAACTCCAGATAAGAAATATGACGTGTACTGCCAGCTTTTGTGCACCGTAATGATCAGTATTATGTCTGCTATTCTTTTGTCAGATAGATAGATAGATAGATAGATAGATAGATAGATAGATAGATAGATAGATAGATAGATAGATAGATAGATAGATAGATAGATAGATAGATAGATAGATAGATAGATAGATAGATAGATAGATAGATAGATAGATAGGTAGGTAGGTAGGTTGCTTGCTTGATTGATAGGTTGATTGATTGATTGATAGGTCGATTGATTGATTGATTGATTGCAATAGCAGACAATGTTATATTAAGTAATTCACCAATTTTTTCTTTATAGGCCTATAAACATGTTGTCTGACATGACCCTTCATTTTACCCAAAGCTGCCATGAGCAGGACTAAATGTATTTATTTATTAACAGATGTTTTTATTCAAACAAAAATAATACTTTTTTTTTTAAGTTTGGATATGTGTTTTTTCTTTAGTATCATATTTGATTCATTAGGCGCATATAGTATGATATAGGAAAATATAGAGCTCATACATTCTGATCATACATTTTTGGGGGGAAACACCTCAGTGTTATTCAGAGGCCCAAAGTTGCTGATATTTAGATGGACCAAAATTTTTTGTCAACATTTTGTCTCAAATGTTTCATGGGATCATCACCTTGTGGCCCCCTGGAACCCAGTTTGAAAACCCCTGCTTTAGAGCAACCCTCCAGAAAAGAAGACCAGCTTGTTCCAGCACATGGGTTTAATTAAAACAAAAAGATGAAATTGATGTGATATACTGAGCGTTTGTTAATACACAGAGCATTTGTTGGTCTTTTTAGCAAGGAAATACCCCATAATACCCATAAGTCTCCTTTAACATCTTCATTAAAAACAGACCTAGCTTTAACAAAAGCACTGTTGATTGTGATATTCTACAGTAAAGCCCTAAGGGCCGTGACACCCTTTCTGTCCAAAACAAACAGGCAGACCCAGTTCTTGCAGAACTCTCTCTGATAGCTGCACCTGCTCATCCAACCGGCCGTCTGCACCGCTGCCGCATAAACTCACAGGATGGGGTTGCTGATTGTGCGTCATTGACAGAACCAGGCTTGGTGTGTATGAGGACCAGGAGTGTCTGCTGTGGCCGTGGACCCATTATCCAGTCACTAATTGCTAACAGTTAAGAGAAGAGATAACAGTTTTGGCCTGTGAAGGAAACAGCTATGCGTTATTAAAAGCAATTGTCAAAAACAAGAAATCAGACAGGTGGTGTGGTGTAGCAGCTAAAATTCAAGTTGTTATTTAATAAAAACTTATTAAAAACCTTATAAAAATAAGTATTTTCCAGATAATATTCTAACAACGAGAAGCGTAGGAGACTGACAAATTTGTTGAATAAAGTTATTTTTGTTTTGTTTTTGCGCACAAAAGTTTTCTCATCACTTCATAAAATTAAAGGGTTAGTTCACCCAAAAATGATTAATAAAAAATAAATTGTCATTTATTACTCACCTTCATGTCGATCTACACCCGTAAGACACAAATTAAGATATTTTTGATGAAATCCAATGGCTCAGTGAGGCCTCCATTGCCAGCAATGTCACCAAACCTCTCAAAATCCAGAAAGCTACAAAAACAGTTCATGTGACTATACAGTGGTTCTACCTTAATATTATAAAGCGACGAGAATATGTTTTGTGTGCCATAAAAAATAAAAATAACTTTTCAACAATATCTAGTGATGGCTGAATTCAAAACACTGATTCATGAAGCTTTGAAGCTTTATGAATCTATTGTTTCTAATCCATAATTCGGATTGCTTATCAAACTGCCAAAGTCACATGAACAATTGAAATGTAAAACACTTATGATGCAACAAAGCCTCATTTACTGAAATCACGTGACTTTGGTGCTCTAAACCACTGATTCGAAAAGCAGTGTTTTGAAATCGCCCATCACTAGAAATTGTTGAAAAGTCGTTATTTAGTTTTTTTTGGTGCACAAAAAGTATTCTCTTCCCTTTATAATATTAAGGTTGAACCAAAGACTATAGAATAACACAACACATGTCACTCATATTGTTTTGAATGGGAGAAAGTGTAACGCGCAATATGGCGGAATAAGTCCCGCCTTCAAAATAAAAGCCAATCGCCGACTGGTAAAGTCATCGCGTCACTGCAGCGGCCGTTAGAAGCACTGGTTTCTATAGAAACAGTCAGACGCGCGCCTCCGAAATGAGGCACAAGAGACACGCATTTAGGTCTGCACATGCGCATTAGCTTGATCCAGCCTAAAAAATACAGTTTTTTTTGTCATGATTCGAGCGTTTGAAAAAAAAAATGAGACGGTTGTTGTCAGAATTCATTGTTGATTTCAAATATGAAATTTAATTGAAAGCTTGGCAAACAGCTCATTTCCATTCAAAGAGATGCCCGAGAGGTGTTTCAAAGATGGCCGCCGAGTGAAATGACTTGTCTTAAATGGACTTTGGTTGAACAACTGAAGTCACATGAACTGTTTTAAGTATGTATTTTCTGGATCTTGTGAGGTTCAGTGACATTGGTGGTAATGCAGGCCTCACTGAGCCATCGGATTTCATCAAAAATATCCTAATTTGTGTTCTGAAGATGAACGAAGGTCTTACGGGTGTGGAACAACACAAGGGTGAGTATATGACATTATTTTAATTTTTGGGTGAACGAACCCTTTAAATGCATGACAGAATGGCTCTTTCAGCGTTATCCTGAACTTTGTATATTTCAGGAGGAGAGGCTCTCGGGGTGTGCGTAAACATCACATCCTTTGGACAAAAACATCCAGAATTCAGAAATTTAAGTTTTGTTACAAGCTGTTCACACATTTGCAATAAAAAAGCGATTAATATATGACAACATATTTAGTTGTTTATATTGCCCTTAATATTTGTCTCACACAGAATAAACATTTTTATATTTTAGGAAGATGGTCTCTTGCAAGCGGATTGTCATATTTATGGGTCCTTGCCATCAAAAAGTTAAAAAATCTCTGTCTCTAAAGAACATACACATGTTGACAATGATTGCCAGGAGAAGAATGCATCTGTGTCAGGGGGAATGATGGATAAAAGACAACGTGATGATTTTTCCCTTTGCTCTGTGGTGCTACTGTGGTGAAAAGGCTTTGAGTTCGGAATGTCTTGTTTAGGTTTAGGGTGATTTAGGGCTATGGAGATGAGTGCTGAGGATGCTCTTTACTGCTCTGTCATATGTCAGTGAGTGGAGGGAGAGAGAGACAAAACCATGGTACATTACCTCTGCCCAGCTCAACTTTAGAGATCCTGATGAGAGCCAGGGATTAACTTTGGCTCCTGACTCCAGATTCCACTGGCTGGGGGTTTGGGGGTCTGGGGTCACTGACTGATTGGATGAGACTTGGTGTCTGCTCTTGACCGATCTCTGACAGGGTAACACTAAAGGGTGAAGTCACTAAATAGTTGCACCACTTTAATGCATAGAATTTCAGTGCAAAAATCGTCTCATTCACAACCCAGTTTAGGCATACGCTAAATGCACTGAAATTGCTCTGCGCAAAATATTTTTTATTAAGTTATTATCTTTTCAGCACAATCACTGCTGTTCTATGTATATTTGGTTTGCTGGTTCTCTACAACATACACCATCATTTCCCAGCAAAAGTAATATGGTTGTCTTTTAGTTTTCTGAATAATGCATAATATGAAATACATAATTTCTACCTATTTTAGCAAATTTCAAAGAGAAGACTTAATATTTGATTATTAAAAAAAAAATGTTAAATAATAATTGTAAGATTAAATACATATATAAAATTATAAATTTAAATTAAAATGATTTTAAAATGTATATATTTGGGCTATTCTTGACAGGGCGAGTAGAAATCTATGCAAACTAAAACTACAGCATGTCATTTCATCGGCAGATTTTCATAAACCAGCAGGTCATGTCAGACAAAGTGGTGCATTAAAAATGACTTCTCTCTACATGTCTCTTTAATTTGCGGAAACCTTCGTGACTCTGAACATCTTCCCTTACTGTAGCTCAGCGAGATCAAAAGAGCATGCAGGGCGATGATGAATGTACGAGCGCTGCAGACTCTAATCCCTGTCCAGCCTCTCTGCCCACAAATACCCTACATTGAAGAAGAAAGAGGCCTAGAGGAGAAAGAAAAGCACGGGAGACAGAGAAAGTGGAAACAGGCTTGCTTTCCCAGACTGTGGCGATAGACTTATCTGCTACAGGACAGTTGGGCAGGCCAGCCTCAGCTTATAGGTTCTCATCAGGAGCAGCCAGCCAATAAAAGATAAGTCTGAGAGGAGCCAGCCAATAAAAGATAAGACTGTAAGTGTATCTGTGATTTCCTTAGTGGAGAGTATACTGATGTTCTCGCTGCAGAGATTAATTATGGCACAAATACTCTCTGTGCCACTAGGTCCCATATATGCTCTTCCTTTTCCTAACGTACAACTGGGAACCAAGAACCAATTCTTATTCGGAATTGTTTCCATTTTTGAATGTTTGTTTCTGTGAGCGGTTCTCATGTTTACATTCTTCCATGATGCGGAAACAGCACTGCAACATCTCTACTGAATCTATAGCGTTTGTAAAAAGACAGCACCTGCAAGATGATAAAAAATAGTAGTGCCCAAGTCATTACAATTATTAATGATAATAATAATCACAATAATGTTTTTTTCCACCAAGCTATAGTTCATTAGTCTAACTGTGGTGATAGATATTGATATTAGTATTAGTATTCAATTGATGTTCAGCCACAAATGTGTTTATCAAATATTTCACTGTGATTCTGAATGTGCAACTCATCCACTCTGCTGTCTTAACATCTGGTTTGTTGGTCTGTTGGCTAGTTTAAAAACAGCTAGTATATAGTCTGTTTCCTGCATGGGTTGCCAAGTTGGGCTACTTTTAAACTGTTGGCACCAACCCGATCTCACGGCAATTCGTACGTATTTTACGAGGTGGCTAAATCGTATGAATTCATACGACCTCACTCGTACTAATTCATACGTTTTTTGCTAAATCGTATGTATTTTACGAGTTGACAAATTCGTATGAATTCATACGAATGACCTACCCCAAACCCCGCCCCTAAACCTAACCGTCACTGGGGTTTAGACAAATCGTACGAATTCGCACGAGTGAGGTCGTATGAATTTATACGAAATAGCCACCTCGTAGAATAAGTACGAATTGGTCGTGAGATAGCGTTGGTTGGCACGGGTTGATTTTTCTCCCTGTGGGTTAAAGGCACAATATGTAATATTTTGGATTAAAATATCCAAAAACCACTAGAACAATGTTATATATTTTATTTGTCTTGTGTACTTACATTATCTCAAATGTTTCCAAGAATGTTTAAATACAGAGAAATAAGCAATTTTAACCAGGACATGTCCGTGCGTCGCCTACCAATGACTAGGGATGTAACGATTCACTCAACTCACGATCCGATACGATTCACGATCGTACTCGGTTACTAACGTAACCTCGGTTCCCTGAGATACGGAACGAGTACTGCGTATGGGGAAAGGTCTCCCTTTTTCCCCGCTGCTGAAGCCTTTTTCAATAACGCAGTGTAACTGCACCGTCATTGGTTCACTCATAGACAAGTTGTTGAACCAATGACGGCGCGGCATAGCTGCGCGGCCTATGGCGACAAAGCGCGCGAATATTCCCGCCGAAATGGGCGGGGTTAAGGGCTATATAAGCAGGCGTTTCGCCATAGGATTTCAGTGTCATTCGACTGAAGCGACGACCCTGAGCCGCAGCCTCGTGGCACGGCAAGTATCGCAGTACTCGTTCCGTATCTCAGGGAACCGAGGTTACGTTAGTAACCGAGTACGTTCTTTCGATACTTCACTCGTACTGCGTATGGGAACGAATTCAACCACGCCGTGCCACGGCTGGGAACGATATAGCTTGAAGCTTGGACACCTGAGAGGGGCCAAAGACAAGCGAGAGGGCAAGCCCTTACCGAACCCTTGCGTTACACTTAGAGGAAATTTATTTCCATGATAGCGTGAGCGGAGCTCATCTGAGGCCGATAATCACACTGAAAGGACTCGAGCCTGTAAGGTAGGTAAATAGAGATGGTAAAACCTGACAAAGGTGGACGGCGAAGACCAGCCGGCCGCCACACAGATGTCTTGGATGGAAACTCCGTTGGACCAAGCCCATGAGGAGGCCATCCCTCTAGTGGAGTGGGCTCTGACTGCTATGGGGCATTTGGCTCCCAGTGAGGAGTAGCACAGCGTAATAGCGTCCACTATCCAACGAGAAATGCGCTGTTTTGAGACCGGAGATCCTTTGGTGCGGCCTCCAAAACAGACAAAGAGCTGATCTGACTGTCTGAAAGACTGCGATCGCTCTATGTAGGTCCTCAATGCCCTGACAGGCAGAGGTAACTCCAGCCCTTGCTCTTCCGTCGAAGGGGGCAGAGCAGAGAGCGAGATGACCTGAGCTCTAAACGGCGTTGAGAGCACCTTAGGGACGTAGCCATGCCTGGGTTTCAGAACGACCTTAGAGTCTCCAGGCCCGAATTCGAGGCATGCAGGGCTCACAGAGAGGGCCTGCAAATCGCCAACACGCTTAACCGAGGCCAGTGCTAACAGCAAGGTGGTTTTTAGCGTCAATGGCCTGAGGTCGACTGAGCCCATTGGTTCAAATGGGGCTCCTTTTAAGGCCCTGAGGACCAAAGACAGGTCCCAGGAGGGAACGGTGAGGGGGCGAGGAGGATTCAATCGCCTAGCGCCCCTCAGGAAACGGATGACAAGTCCGTTTCGTCCCACTGATTGGCCAGCAATAGGAGCATGGAACGCTCAATGGCTGCTACGTAAACCTTGAGCGTGGAAGGGGTGCGCCCCATTTCCAAGCGTTCTTGGAGGAAAGACAGTATAGAAGATACGTCACTCTCCATTGGGTCTATGTTGCGTGACGAACACCAGTCAGCAAAGACCGACCATTTCTGGTCGTAGAGGCGTCTCGTGGACGGCGCTCTAGCCTGAGAAATGGTATTTAGGACGTCCCTGGGGAGGTTAGTAGGCTCCCATCGAGGGACCAGAGGTGCAGAGCCCAGAGCTCCGGCTGTGGGTGCCAGATTGCCCTGTTCGCCTGAGAGAGGAGGTCCCGTCTCAGGGGGATCGGCCACGGGGCTCTCAGAGAGCTTGAACAGCTCCGAGGACCAAATCTGGTTCCTCCAGAGCGGGGCCACTAGAAGGACTCTGTGTTGGTCTTCTCTGATGCGCCTGATGACCTGAGGGATCAGGGCGATCGGAGGAAAAGCTTAAAGGAGCGTGCTGGGCCATGAATGGGCCAGAGCGTCGACCTCCTTCGAGAAAAATGTTGGGCAATGAGAGTTGTCTTCTGAGGCGAAGAGGTCTATCTTTGCCTTCCCGAAGAGCTCCCAAATCCTGAGGACAACCTGGGGATGGAGCGTCCACTCGTCGGAGGGGACGTTGCTCCGTGACAGCATATCTGCACCCAGATTGTTCCTGCCAGGAACATGAGTCGCTCTGAGCGACTGAAGCCTCGGAAGAGCCCATTCCAGTAGACGTTTCGCCAGAGCGCATAAGCGGCTGGACGAGAGACCGCCCTGGTGGTTTAAATATGACACCACTGTCATACTGTCCGATTGGACTAGAACGTGACGCCCTGTCAAATGAGCCTGAAAGAACTGAAGGGCCTTCATCACTGCTAGCATCTCTAGACAGTTGATGTGCAGAAGGCTTTCCTCTTGGCTCCATGAGCCGAAGGCCGGTCTGCCGTCGCACACAGCGCCCCAACCCGAGTTGGAGGCGTCTGTTGCTAGCACCGTCCTTCGTGAGACCGCCTGTAAGGGCACTCCGCGCTTGAACCATACAGGGTTCGTCCAAGGTTTCAGGGCTAGAAGACAGGCCTGATTGACCTTGAGGCGAAGGCGGCCGTGCCGCCAAGCGCTGGGAGGAACCCGGAACTTCAACCAGTACTGAAGAGGCCGCATCCGAAGAAGGCCGAGCTGTAGTACCGGAGAGGCGGAAGCCATTAGCCCTAGCAGCCTCTGAAAAACTTCAGAGGGAGGCAGGCTCTGTTCTTGACTGAGGCTGTGAGCTGCTGAATCGTCAGAGCGCGCTCTGGCGAGACTACTGCCGTCATATGGACTGAGTCGAAAACTGCTCCCAGAAACGATATTCGTTGAGTGGGGCACAGCAAGCTCTTGGTTGCGTTGACCCTGAGACCCAGGCATTGTAAATGGCTGAGGAGCACGGATCTGTGGTGTTCCAGCTCGACTCGCGAACGGGCTAGAATGAGCCAGTCGTCGAGATAATTCAGGACTCGGATTCCCGCCTGTCTGAGAGGGGAAAGTGCCGCGTCCATGCACTTGGTGAAAGTGCGAGGAGCCAGAGACAGCCCGAAGGGCAGGACCGTATATTGGTATGCCACTCCCTCGTATGCGAATCTCAAGAATCGTCTGTGACGAGGGGCTATCTGGATGTGAAAATACACATCCTTCAGGTCCAGCGAGCAGAACCAGTCCTCGGGGCAGATGTGCGCGAGGATCTGTTTCAGTGTCAGCATTTTGAACTTCCGTCTCATGAGGGAATGATTCAAAAGTCTGAGATCCAGGATGGGTCTGAGACCACCATCTTTCTTGGGGACCAGAAAATAGCGGCTGTAGAAGCCTGACTCGCTTTCCGCGGGGGGAACTATTTCCACAGCTCCTTTTCTTAGCAACGTCATGACTTTGGCTCGGAGGACATGGGCGTCGTCCGGATTGACCAAAGTTTGAAGCACCCCGCCGAAGCGAGGGGGCCGGCGTGCAAACTGGAGCGAGTAACCCTGAGTTACGATCCCCATGACCCAATCTGACACATCGGGGATGGCCTGCCAAGCCTCGGCCCGAGTGGCAAGGGGTTGAATGATATCGTGTGACAGACCGCCGCTGAGGGGGTTGTACACCGAGAGTAGCGGAAGAGGAAATTTGCTCTCTTTTAGATGATATAAAAATTTGTTCGCCGTGAAAACGGCGTTTGGAGTGGGCGCAACAGTTGTGGGCCCAGTTGTCACTTGAAACATGTTTCCCACGCCCGGATTTAAACGAGGCAGAGGGGAAAATGTTCGTGGGAGCTTTTGGGGTGGTCCGGTCGCGACGGGACGATTCCCCATCCTCTTCCTTCCTGGCAGATCAGGATGACTTCGGAGGCACCGGGTCCAGCACAATCTTGGGCCGGGGTCCCTGGCGTCTCGGGAAGGGATGGCGCTTGGCAGAGCGCGAGCGCTGGGCGTTGCTCCTTAGGTGGCGCTGACTGCGGTGCTGCAGGTGGAGCGGGCTTGTGCTGCTGAGCCGACGCAGTCCTGGGGCGGCTGGAAGCAGAGCTGGAGCGCTTGGGCAGGAAATGTCTCATGGCCTGAGACGATTTCTGTGCCGCTGTGAAGCGTTCAGTGAAGCCATCCACTGCAGGGCCGAAGAGACCAGAGGGAGAGACCGGGGCGTCTAAGAAGGCCGTCTTGTCATTGTCCTTGATCTCCGTCAAGTTAAGCCACAGGTGGCGCTCCAACACTACCAGGCTGGCCATGGAACGGCCGATGGCCTGAGCCGTAGCCTTCGTGGCTCGTAGGGCAAGGTCAGTAGCGCTGCGAAGGTCCTTGAAAGCCGGCGCGTCAATCCCAGACTCGTCCAGAGAGCGGAGGAGTTTGGCCTGGAAGACTTGGAATATGGCCATGGAGTGTAGCGCAGAAGCGGCCTGTCCTGCCGAAGTGTAAGCTCGACCAGCTAAGGTGGAAGTAGTCCGGCAGGGCTTGGAAGGGAGTGACCTCTTAGCTTTCCATCCCACAGCCGCGGGAGGGCAGAGGTGAGCAGCCACTGCTTCGTCAAGGGGTGGCAGGTGCTCGTATCCCTTTTCCTTGGCGCCGTCGACGGCAGTGAGGGCGGAGCGGTGCGTGGTATGAAGGCGGGCGGATTACGGACCGCGCCACGACTTCGTCAGCTCCTCGTGGACCTCGGGGAAAAAAGGGCGCTGCTCGCTGGCGAGGGCTTGGCGGCGGCCAGGCAGGAACCACTCGTCAAGGCGACTGCGCGACGGCTCCTCAGGTGGGGCCCAGTCGAGGTCCAGCTCTTCTACGGCTCTGGATAGGATGCGGAAGAGCTCGGCATCCATGCCCTGGCCATGTTCAATGGGCTCCAAGGGAGGCGGGGGGGCGGGATCGTCCGATTCGCCAGCCCACACTTCTGCTTCGGAAGCCGCAAGAGACATGGAGTCGTCCTGCTCGTCGTCTGTTCCACCGAATGAGACGAGGTCACTCGCTTCCGCAGAGGGACGCTGCTCAGGCCGAGAGAACAGGACGGGAGAGGGTTCCCTCGGGAGGAGAGGGCGAGGCACGCGGGAGCTGGGCCGGCGTGAGCTCGCCTATCTCCTGGCGCTGGGTCGCTCTGCCCCGCTGTCTCTTCCTAGCCGGCTCGCGGGAGGAAGGAGACGGGAGGGCGCGAGCGGCGAGATCACCCTCTGTGAAGAAGGCGACCCGCGAGCGCAGGGAACTGAGACTCATGCACTCGCAGTGCGGGCATGAGTCCCCAGCGAGCGCGCCGTCTGCATGGGGCTTGCCCAGGCAAGCGACGCACTCGCTGTGACCATCACCGTCGTGCAGGGGGGCCCTGCACGTGCCACACGAGTGGCGGGGCATCTGAGAAGACGCCGTTGCCGTGAAAACGGCACTTGGGTGGCTCTTTTAGAGCGGCGAGGGCCGCGGAAGCTCTAGAAGCGGTGAAAACCGCTGAAATACGCTCTTTTAGAGCGGCGTTAAGCCGCGGTGAAGCTCTCAAGACGGCTCACCGGATGCCGGCAGGGGACACACAGGAAGCGGCCGGGAGCGGGAAGCGGGAGGCGGCGACTCGGCGACGGCGCTGACGCTGCAGTCGGAGAGGGCGCCGGCGCTGTCCTCAGTCCGGCGAGTCCAGGCGAGTCCGCTGCGGGAGCCTCTTCAGACGGCGGAGAGAGCAGTCAGGAAGGCGGCGAGCTTCTCGGCTTCAGGCGGAGATCAGCGAGGAGATGATGAGGTCGTCGCTGAAGGAAAAAACACTGAAATCCTATGGCGAAACGCCTGCTTATATAGCCCTTAACCCCGCCCATTTCGGCGGGAATATTCGCGCGCTTTGTCGCCATAGGCCGCGCAGCTATGCCGCGCCGTCATTGGTTCAACAACTTGTCTATGAGTGAACCAATGACGGTGCAGTTACACTGCGTTATTGAAAAAGGCTTCAGCAGCGGGGAAAAAGGGAGACCTTTCCCCATACGCAGTACGAGTGAAGTATCGAAAGGGAAACTGGTTTCACGATTCGATTTTCTCACGATTTTTTTTAACAAAATGAGATTTAAATGAGAAAGTGTCTTTTTATTATTTCTCAGACAAAATGCTGTATATTTCTTTGTGAAATTGAAATATCTTTATAACAACTAAATTGAAATTTTAAAACAAATCCTAAATCAAATAAATAAATAAATAATACAAATAAAAGAAATCTCTTCATATGAGTACATGAACAGGACGTTTATTTGCTCTATTACAGGCTGAACTATCTGTAGCCATTTAAAATTAGAGGCAAGCACTGCATTTTAATCACAATCCCAACAAAGATGCTGTTTGAGCATTTAAATTAGATTGTATAATTTTTAACATCTGAAGCAAAAACAGAATGTTCATACTTTAGCTTTGTGAAATTATGCTACATAAAACTTCATAAGAGCAGAAGGGCTGCATGAGAACGCAAATTCACTGTCTGACAGCAGGTGGCGCTTATGGAACAGCGGCAATACAGCGCTTCCATGGTTACCGCTCTAAACAAACAGTGCTGTGCGCTAAAACTATTTTAAAAGCCATTGTATGGAAGTAAGATGAAAA
This sequence comes from Chanodichthys erythropterus, assembly GCF_024489055.1. Taxonomy (NCBI): domain Eukaryota; kingdom Metazoa; phylum Chordata; class Actinopteri; order Cypriniformes; family Xenocyprididae; genus Chanodichthys; species Chanodichthys erythropterus. The sequence continues at coordinate 32,457,438 of NC_090222.1, forward strand.
GAAAATACCATCTAAACTTTTCTGAACACAGTCAGTTCTCCTCAGCTATACATTCATATAACCCCCCCGCCCCCCTATCGCGATTCATTTAGCATCTTAACTGACTTGAATCGTCACATATTTTAATCAATTTTTAACCGGTTCCAGATGCATCGTTACATCCCTACCAATGACATATTCGCGTTACCCTCAATTTCCGGTTCATTTTTGTAGAAACCATGGAAACACCAAAGACGCTTTAAAGGTGCCATCGAACATTTTTTTAAAAGATGTAATATAAGTCTAAGGTGTCCCCTGAATGTGCCTGTGAAGTTTCAGCTCAAAATACCCCATAGATTTTTTTTTAAATTACATTTTTTAACTGCCTATTTTGGGGCATCATTAAATATGAGCCGATTTAGGCTGCGGCCCCTTTAATTTCTCGTGCTCGCCCCCGCAAGTGTTTAAAAATGAAAACAGCGACGGCTCTTGTCTCTGTGAATACAGTAAGAAACGATGGTAACTTTAACCACATTTAACAGTACATTAGCAACATGCTAACGAAACATTTAGAAAGACAATTTACAAATATCACTAAAAATATCATGATATCATGGATCATGTCAGTTATTATTGCTCCATCTGCCATTTTTCGCTGTTGTCCTTGCTTGCTTACCTAGTCTGATGATTCAGCTGTGCACATCCAGATGTTAATACTAGCTGCCCTTGTCTAATGCCTTTCATAATGTTGGGAACATGGGCTGGCATATGCAAATATTGGGGGCGTACATATTAATGATCCCGACTGTTACGTAACAGTCGGTGTTATGTTGAGATTCGCCTGTTCTTCTGAGGTCTTTTAAACAAATGAGATTTATATAAGAAGGAGGAAACAATGGAGTTTGAGACTCACTGTATGTCATTTTCATGTACTGAACTCTTGTTATTCAACTATGCCGAGGTAAATTCAATTTTCAATTCGATGGCACCTTTAATATATTATGTGTTTTATTAGACAAATGAGCAACTGTTTGAATATATTCATCAACATAAATCGAATCATGCTATATAGCTCAACACAGTAAGTCTTATTGTTTAAATCTTTTCTTGATTTACCTTGAGTACCATGTTTTACCATAACTAATATCGATCTAGCTTACTGCAGTGTGCAACAAGTGTCTCATAGTAGCCACCAAGCGAACACAGAGTAGCACTATAACAACTTTCAAGACACAAATGTATCTAATATGATAAACGGCGCTGCTTTACCCCACATACGCATGACTGGAAGAAGCGGAAGCGGCGAATGCGGCATAATAAAGCACTCGACTCATTATTATCAATCACTCCAGCGGCCTCGTTTCTGCTCACACAGCACTCTGTCCTGCTCTGCTTCACACTACAGTAATGTTAATAATCTCATCCATGAACATGATTTCTGCCCGAGTCAGTCCTGATTCTTTTCCACCGGCTGTGAGGTGGAGACGACACCTTCCAAGATTCCGCGCCCATCTCGGCGTCATCAAGCTACGCCTTTGTTTTGAATAGGCGACTTCTAGCGGTGAACATTTACATAGTGCGCCTTTAAAGGTTTGACACATTGCATAAATTATATTTGACTGTAATGCTTGTATTTAAATATTTTATGATATACCAATTATAAAACTGTACTAGATGTTAAGTTTTGTGAAGGAGGGCCACAAAACTAGGGAGCCTTTGATCTGTGTTGATATCTACAATATAGTGGCTTACAATTTGAATAAAAGTTACTGTGTAAAATATGTATTTTATGTATGGGAGTGGCATATTTTGACGTTTGGGATATGGTCATTGGGATACTTTTGGACTATGTTTGATTGGCCATTGGGCTAGTCTTGTTACGCAGACCTCGCAACCCTGCGCAAATGATCTTATGAGTTCTTTTTAGTGAATCATACTAATCCAGTCCAGCAAATCAATTCATATTCTAAAACAAATGACTCTTATGGTTCTTTTTAGTGAATCAAACTCATTACAGCCTAGAAGACTAAAAATGAAAATTTTGTCATAATTTTCTCACCCTCATGTTATTTCAAAGCTGTATGGATTTCTGTGTTCTGCAGAACATAAAACAATATTTTGAAGAATTTTGGCAACAGTTTCAGTTCCCATTGACTTCCATTGTATGGACAAAAATATAATTGAAGTCAATGGGAACTGAAACTGTTTGGTTGCCAACATTCTTCAAAAAAAATTTTCATGATCCACAGAAGAAAGAAAGTCATACAGGTTTTGAAAGACATGAGGGTGAGTAAATGATGACAGAATTGTCAAGTTTATGCGAACTATGCCTTTAAATTTGTGTAGTTACCACAAGTTCTTCCCATAAAAAATATAGTTAAAGAAACGCAGCATGAGTTTTGTAAGTAAATGACTAAAATATGTTACCACAGTTTGTTTTTTTGGTATTTTTATTAAACATTTTATTGGGTTGCATTTGAAAAGTCTGTGTAAAAGTACTTTATAGTGAATATATGTTAAAAAATAATAAACATACCAGGACAATTTAGCTCCATAAATTGCACAGCTCTGCTAATCAGTTGTTTTTATTTGTTCTTTACAATTCCTATCAGATTGTAGCCTTGTCAGTCACGTCCCCAGGGCAGGACTCCCTCTATTCAACATATGCACTGGGAATAGTTATATAAGGTCACAGAGAGTCAATCCTGTTACAGATGAAAATGTAGCTCTTATTGATCCCGCAGACTTCTATTGATTTTAGTCTTTTCTTGTATCATCTTCCCTCCTGCTTATTCTTCTCTTACCTTTTCCTCTTTTTTTTCATTCTCCTGTCATTCTGTCTATTGTCTAACTCTTGTCTGCTCATTTGGTCTCTCTCTCTCTTTTTCTCTTTTTATTTTCTTGTATGGATTCCTCAGTCAATTTGTTTACCGACCACTGTAACTACATCCATTAGTCTGACCCTAAGAGCTTGAGGACAGGCCTGTGACAGCCATCAGACTAATGCAGCTCTGACACAATAATTACACAATGACCTAAAGAAAGGGCCCTGCTGTCCCGTTGTATGCGCGGCTAGCAAACCTGGTTACCACAGCGTCCATGGTTCTGACCACCGCCACCCCCATAATCCACCAGCTCCAACAAAGCCACTCTGAGACACATGTGTTTGTTTGACAAAAGAGAAATTACGTTGAATGTTGATCAGTTCTTCTCGTTTTACTAACAAGACTGCTGAGTAGTATTATACTCGGTATACTCGCCTATATGGCAGATCTGATGTTTTCAAAGTTGTTTCCTCTGTTTTTGTATTGTTTCTGATAATGTTTGTTTTAGTTCAGAGAATCAATCGAATTCAGTGATACAAGTCAATGATAATGAAGGCCTTGTGTTTCAGTGATTTTTACCATAGTAAAGCGATGTTGTTAACCAAAACGCAAAGCATACAGTTCAACATACAAGCAACACACAGTTCAATTCAATGCAACTATTTAACTAAAACTGGCTTTATGAAAAATTGAAGTTAAAAATGAATTAATTCATATAGTTTTACAACTGATAAATGTTTTTTGTTTTGTTTTGTGTTTTGTTTGTTTGTTTTGTGCTTTGCCTTGTTTTGTTTTTTGCTTTGCTTTGCTTTGCTTTGCTTTGTTTTGTGTTTTGATTTGTTTCTTGCTTTTTGTTTTTTGCTTCGTTTTGTGTTTTGGTTTGTTTTGCTTTGCTTTTTTCTTTGCTTTGCTTTGTTGTGCATAGCTTTGTTTTGTTTTGTTTTTTGTTTTGTTTATTTTAAATAAACAAATATTACAAATATATATAATAAATAACTATTACTTTAAATATGGCAAAAGCAATATAATAATAAAAATACTAATGCCCATTTGGTAATTTGCATTTATTAATAATAATCACAATATAATTACGTTTTCCACCAATGTAGTTCTATATTCTAACTGTAGATGGGTCATTGACGAATAAGGCAGATATAAATAAATTTGTAATTTATAAAGTTTTATTAAGTGTTAACAATGAGATTGTGATTTTTATAATCAATTAACACTGCTTTTGTCTTTTTTGGGGTTTTTTACATGATGGACAAAATTTGTGACCAAAAAAGAAATTCTGTTTAACCAAAATTGTTTTTTTACCGAACAACACTTTGGGTTATACCGAATGACGATATTTTCAAAGTGTTAACAGGCTAATATCTAGCTAGCTAGGTAGTTAGCTTGCTAGCTAGCTAGCAAAAGGACAATTAAACATTTAATATTTAGTACTAGTTTTAAAATATTACATAATTTTCCATAGCGGTTGTACCGAATTACCTGATGTTTCGGGACATGCTTATGAACAAGTGAAAACAGTTAAGAGAGTTAGTTAGTTAGTTAGTTAGTTACTTTGCTTCACAATCATGTGGTCCTTTGCAGGTGTCTGAATGATGTCACATCCTGTCACATGATATTGGCCGCATGACTTGATCCAAATTGGTCCCTTTATATTGGTTACTCCGAATGATATCAATGAAATTAATTTTTCCGGGCATTCTTTCTCATAACAAAGCGACTTCTACACATAATTTTAATACCATTTTGCACTATGTTGATATATGATGTTATAAAATCATGCCAGAATAAAAAAATATATATACATTTATTACATTTTAAGATATTTTAATCACAAATTAATTTGCTATTATTGGAATTTGGACGGTTAAACCGAATGACCTTTTGGCATTTCAAAATCTTTAAAATACCTTTATATGTAGCGAAATATAATTAAAACCTTTTGGATTCAATAAAGAGATCTAGTTGTACTACCTTACATACTTTGGATGTCATATCTTTGTTTTTTATTATCATTAAGGCCTTTGGACGAAAAAATGACCCGTCATGTCATTGACCCAGTTATATAGTTCACTTATATTAATATTCAGTTGATATGCAGAACATCTTGCTGTAAAAATATGCTGGTCTGTTGGCTGGTTCTAAACCAGCTCAAACCAGCATAGGATGGTTTTGGAAGTGTTTTTTCCCACAGAAGATTAGATTAGCAATTAAATTTTATATTAATTTCTGTCTGTTTTATGACTTTGAGTAATTAACATGCATATTGAATGTTTCATATTTTATATTTTTTTCAGCACCTTACACTTCCATTAAAAGTTTGTAAAAAATAAGGCACAATGAATTGTTCATATGAAGGAATTTTCCATAGTGATCTTAGTGATCACAGGTATTTTACCCATATTTTTAAATTACGCATTGCATTGTGTTTTAGAGTTAAATGAAATGTCCTTCATTCATTTTCATTCAACTTTTCATAAAAGCCTTGCATCTTTTCTGTTTTTCTACATATTTATTTCTTACGGTGTACAATATCCAAACACGTCCTTTGCGGTTACATTTTCACATGCGTGTCTCCTTATACTCTGATCTCAGTCTTTACCTCTGCTGTGAGGTATGAGCCCCCTCTCACCACTCGCTAATGATGGACAGCTGAAGGCACACTCTCAGGGCCCCAATCAAATTTACAGCCCTCTAATTGGATTAGAAGAAGCCAGGGGGAGGGCTTTTATATCTGTGTCATCCTTTCTCTTTTTGTCCTCTTGTTTGCGCTTTGGCCTGCTTGCAGGGGTGGCTTGCGGCAGTCTGAGTGATGGACAAAAGGAGGAGCTGTCAGCGGAGCTAGGGTTTTTTAAACCGAGCCAACGAAGGACCGATTCACCAGTCTGCCGCAGAGACATGGCCGCTGCAGTCCATTGTGATGGGTGACAATGTTTTGTCTGCAGGCTGAGGATCTGTCCACAGACTGGCTGAATGAGAGGAAGCTATCCACGGCTGACACTGAAAGTGGAAAGCAAAAAGGCAGGGCAAAGAGTGAAACATCACTTAGCTCATTCCCGCACTGCCAGCGCATCCATTCTCCAGTACCATGAGTTCAATGCCAGACAAAGCATGTCACTCCTTGTTTTTCTAGTGTAAATAGCAGAACTAAAAATAGAAAAGAACATAAACTGGAGCAGAAATCGTGCATTAAGGGCTGTTGTGTATTAAAACAAGATGGGATCAGTTTTAAACAGAGCAGAAAACACACACTGTAAAACAATTACTGTAAAAGACTGTAAAAATGCTACAGAGAAAAAAAGTTCATTGGTTAACAAAAAGTTTCTTTACTATATACGGTGAATAACTGTAATACATCTAACGGTACATTTAATGTAATTTCACAGTACAATACCGTTAAATTTACAGTTTTTGGAGGTATACATTTTTGGAAAAATAACAAGTCATTGTATAATTTACAGTGAAAAAAACGTAAATCGACATTCCCACAATTCCCTGCGTGACAATTCCCTGCTTGTGTGCAACTTCTATATATTACTAGTATAGTCTTTCTCAGCTTTTGGAAAAGATGCTTGTGATGAGCTATGATTCATCATGTGACTCTCGTCACCACTGTGATTGGTGGTTGTCAGTGTATTACAGTGGTACAAAACAAAAGATATTAGTACTTCAATAAGTTGGTAAATTAGCATTATATCAGTTAATGAAATACTTTTTTTATTGTAAAATTAAGTTATCTGTAAAACCAAAAATGTTGCTGCCGTATTTTTACGGTAAATTTCTGCCACCGGGTTTTTTTACCCCAAATTTAACTGAATTTTTTTTACAGTGTGTAAAATAAACAGTTATGAACCGTAATTATTACAATATAAACCTTTGAATTATATGGTTTTGAACTGTAAAACCTAAAATGTTGCTACCGTGCTTTTTACGGTAAAGTTCTGGCAACAACAGCTGCCTTTTTTTACTGTAAATTTTATGGGGAATTTTTGGGGGATCAGTATGATTTCTTTTTTAAAAAAGGAATTAATTCTTCTAATTCAGCAAAGACACATTAAAAATGTATAAAAAGTGACAGCAGAGACATTCTGTTTATCAAACAGAATGTATCATGGTTTCCACAATATTAAGCAGAACAACTGCTTTCAACATGGACAATAAAAATGTTTCTTGAGCTGCAAATCAGCATATTAGAATGATTTCTGAAGGATCATGTGACACTGAAACCGAGTAATGATGCTGAAAATCAACACAATGTAATGCGTAATTCAAAATAAAACACCTGTGAAAAATCAATACAGAAAATTTTTGAACGTTATTTTTTGAACATTATATTTGCAGAGTTCAAAGGTGCTGATGCTTAGAATCAACAACCTCTCAAAACACAAACACACGCAATCGACTGGCCACATGGTGACTGTCTTCCTGTCAGTGCTTTGTTCTGTTTCCTTACAGATTTTATGATCAAAGTGTGCAGAAAAAGGCCATCAGCACCTCAATTAAATTAGTTTGAGAGGTTACATAGAACAGCTTCAGCACTGCTCGTGGTGCATGTGTATACGTCTGTTAGAGCTTGTACACGTAAACGCACGCGTGAGGGCCTTGCTGTGCCTCTTCAGAGAGGTGGCAGCAAACACACTTGTCACTTTCTGCATTGTCAGCAGTGTTGCCGGCGTGCCTGACACCCTAGCGTATGTTTTTTGGGCCGGTCCGTGGGAATGGGCAGGAATAGCTTCCTCTATCAGCCAGTTCACACAGGATCCCTGTCACCCTCCTCATCACACACCTCACCGCTGCCATTCTTATCCCAGCAGGGCCAATGCTGATCACTGCATGCCACTATATGGACACTGTCCATGCTGACCACAGGACCAGAAACCCAGACCACTGCAAGGGGCACCATAGATAAGGAACTTCAGTCTGCTGCCTGACAGCTTAAAACGTGGACTATCTCAATGTAAGTAAATAAAACTTTACGCATAAAGCAGTGAATGAATGTACTTTTGACAAATACAGGACGTTGTACAGTGATGCACATGTGCATAAAATGAAGATGAAGCTGTTTTATTCTACATTAGGGTAGTCTGCCATGTCCAGGTCATGATTAAATATGCAGTTTGTGGAATAAATTAATAATTGACACAAAAATTTATACATTTCTCTCTGGGTTGATAAGCTAAAGAAAATGCATTAGTAAATTATAAAAAAAATAATTAAAAAATTAAATAAATCACTGAAATATCACAGAAATATATATATTTTTTAAACAGACACCAGAGAACCATAAACATGCAAATCTGTCGTTAAATTATAGAAATATTAACAATAAATTAAAATGTTTCATTTGGGAATCCTTGTTTTACAGTGTCATCGATAACTCACCTTTTGCTTTTGCGTGTTGCTTCATCCATGCAGATAGGTGTCAGTATGGAGTCGCATCAGTTGTGTAGGAAGAAAAATAAGAACAAGCACATTTTAGTCAACAAAAACAGCAGTTTAATTCCTTAATTGATGTGACGTGAGGTTTTCCAGTGAAAAATATGTTGGACAGGACTTGATTTTATCTATTGGGAATTAAATGGATCACGAAAAGTGGTCTATACATGATGGTTTAAAATTATATATTTGTTTTTACAAAATCATTTACAAAATTATTCCATTTTATAATTAAAAAAAAAAAATATATATATATATATATATATATATATATATATATATATATATATATATTAGTAGTCAACATTCGAAGTGGATCAAAAAAAGTTCATCAAAGTTGTCCCAAGAAGAAGGTTTTAGGACAACTTTGATGAAAGGTTTTGATCCACTTCAAATGTTGACTACTGTGTATGTGTATGTGTATATATATATATATATATATATATATATAATATATATATGTCAGATTTGATTGCATGTTGACTTTCAGTTAAAGTGTATTAGTCTACCACATAGAATCAGATATGCGTATGTGAATATCACTGTCATTGACAATATAACTGTATCAAACAGCTCACGCCCTCCTGATCGTCTCTGCGTGTGAACTGCTGAGCTGTCTGCATACAGCTGAAAACAAACAGAGCGTCGGAGCAGAACTCCTGTTGATAAACACTTCAGCAGCTGCCATTCTGCCATGTAGACCCTCAGACAGACTCAAGACAACTTAATCCTGTCCCACTTATCTTCATCCCTCGCTTTCAATCTCTCTCTCCATTTAACTCCATCTCCCGCTCTCCTTAGCATACTGAGAGGCGTGTGAGTGTGAGTGTGAGTGTGTGTGAGGCGAGAGGGGCTGTGTGTCTCCATGAAAATCACTCTACAGTATGTAACCTCTGGAAACTTCTGTTTTATATATCATATTATATTATGTTATGTTATATTATATTATATTTATTATATATTCTTAAACAACCACGTATAGAAGATGTATCATATTACAGGATGGCAATGTCAAGATTCATCAGGCTCAAAATGTGAAAGAATGGTTGGGAGGGAGAATGAAGAATCATTTTCACACATGAATTGACACCTCTCAGTCCAGACCTTAAATTCATTGGGATGTGCTGGAGGAGACTTTACAGAGTGCTCACCTCTTGCATTGTCAATACAAGATCTTGCCCGAAAATGGATGCACCTCTTGATGTTAATAAATGTTGTGAAGTTATTTCCATCAATTGTTTGATAAATGAAAAGCTACATTCTCCATCAGTTAGGGTTGAAAGAACTGTTGCCAAACATATAACATGCTAGAAACATAATGATCACAGCAATAATGATCCAGTCATAGACGCTTAAGTATTTGCCTATTTAAATCCAAACAGCAACATATGAACATATGATCAAATAAATGCAGCCTCGGTGTGAATAAAAGACTTAACCAAAAAAATCGTACAACACCAAACTTGTATGTTACAAACTAGTGTATATTACCACAATAGTAAAAGTGTTGATATTACACACACATGCAGTGTTTGGAATAGCATACTACCGTATCTACATTATTATTGTAGAAACAGAGTAGTTTGTTTGTATGGTATTTCAGATTTATCTATATATTCTTAGCATATATATATATACTCATCCTGATCCAGACCCTCTTATTCGATAGCAGAGCGGGATGCCTGAGGATTAGCGGTGAGCACAGAGTGGTGGCTCTGTTTTCTCTCCCGATCTCCCTCCGTCCACAGACACTTAAGTACCTGGGATCGTGCTGCTGGTAATAAATATGCGGAGGCTTTAGTGTAGTGTAAACACGTCCCTTGTACCAGAAGGTGTAAACCTCCTCTCGGTTCGTTGTGGGGGGGGGGTTAAAAAGTGCACTCGTCGAGGAGCCTGTCTCCACCTTGTTGCTTTACGGTGTGTTTGTTAACCTGTGACGTCCAAGTGCTCACACAAGCACCTTAACCTCTCTATGAGTCAGGTGTTTATTTCTCTGTGTGTGAATGAACGCGAGTATGAGCATTTCTGAGTCCACTTGAAAGTTTTTCCCACATAGATCTTTGTGATTTAGCATTAGTTCATTCCTCTGGAGGCCATGGCGTGAGCAAAAGGCATTACAGGACATAATAGGCCTTTTAACCCCTAACATATCTCGTGCATAGATCCTGTGCATCACTTCACCAAAGGGTGGTGATTGGAGAAGGCCATGACCAAGAGCAATGGCCGTACTTCCACTGGAATGTACCCTCACCCTCATCCTACCCATTAGCCCAGGAATCAGTAGTCTAGTGCCCCTCAAGTATGCTTGGGATTTAGCTAGGATTAGCGTGTTACAGTTTATGATTCTGACTCATTAAGCTGCTAATGGAGACAGGAGTGGACCCTTGAGCATGACACATCTTTATTTTAGTAAAGTTACTGTCACCGTTAACGTTCTTCTGGAATGTCTTTAGAGAGAACATGGATTCAGGCAAGCATGACTATTACTACTGCTCATACTCATGGTTAACAACCCCCTAAGCATTTGGCTTGTAACTCAACCTGCACTGTTTGTGCTGCGGACATCAATGGTGCCTCAAATTATGTGGTTTGCGGAGGAGAGCGGTGCTATTACTTTTAACCAGACTTGCCCATGAAATGCCCAAGCCACCTCATAGCAACACCCTGGCAACCACCTTAGCACTCATAACATTCTAACAGTGACCTAACAACCTCATAGCAATGCTCTGGCAACCACACACATCAGCCTAACAGCCACAATGTGTTATAATACACTCAGAACAACTGCATAGCAACTCCCTGGTAACCACCCAAAAAAAGTTATAAATGTATATCAGTGTGTTAAAAAAAACACTCAGAACACCTTAACAGCTGCATAGCAATGCCCTGCCAACCACCCAGAACATATTAACAACCCATATCAGTGTGCTAAAAAACACTTGGAACACCTTAGCAATTGCATAGCAACACCCTGGCAACCACACACATCAACCTAACAGCTGCAATGTGTTATAATCCACTCAGAACATGTAAACAACTGCATAGCAACACCCTGGCAACCACACACATCAACCTAACAGCTGCAATGTGTTATAATCCACTCAGAACATGTAAACAACTGCATAGCAACTCCCTGGTAACCACCCAGAACACATTAACCACCCATATTAGTGTGCTAAAAACAATGTGGAACACCTTAGCAACTGCATAACAACACCCTGGCAACCACCCAGAACTCCCTGGCATTGACATATAGCAACTGCGAAGCAATGTTCTGTTTACAACCCAGACCACCCTAACAGCAAGTTTGTGTTTTATATAAAAGGTTTTCAGACATTTATTGAAATTACTGTTCAATATTTAATTATTCTAAATATGCCATTCAAAGGTTTGTGGTCGGTAAGATTTTTTAATGTTTTGAAATCTCAACAAGGCTGTATTTGTTTGATCAAACATACAGTCAAAATAGTAATATTGTGAAATATTATTACAATTTAAACTAACTGTTTTCTATTTTAATATATTTAAAAATGTAATTTATTCCTTTAATGCAAAGCTGAATTTTCAGCACCATTACTCCAGTCTTCAGTGTCACATGATCCTTCAGATTTCCTTCTAATATGCTGATTTGCTGCTCAAGAAACATTTATTATTAACTTATTATTATCAATGTTGAAAACAGTTGTGCTGCTTTAATGTTTTTGTGGTAGTGTATATTAATTAAATCAATTGCATCTGCATTTGAAGTTGACAGCAACATCAAAATAAGCACTAAATGGACATTCTCAGCAGGTGCAGCTTGACGTAACGACTGTGCATGTGATGCATATCCTCGATCTCCCTTCTGTGAATCACATCTGAACCATTAGCGGCTTTTCTCTGTGCCATTTTAATCAGATGAAAGTAGTAGATAATGCCCCCCTCCACAGCTCCATCAGTCTTGGCTGCCGGGTGGGATTTTAATTGGCCACAACTGGTGCGAGATTAACAGAGGAGACCTGCGGTCGCCCCCTCTCTGATGGCTATCAGACGTAATTACCTCTCCTCATGCAACACACTCTTTCCATAATTTCACATAATCTCTGGGTGTCAGCATTAAATCACCTGAGCTTTATGCACAGGTAACATTTGGTTCTTGGCTTAACCACAAAGACCTGCTATTTCTCACAACTTGAGGTGTTATTTTGCAGTATGAATTTAGTCATGTAAAAGTGCTCATAATTTTAAGACAAAATGTTCATATGGATCATCTCAAAAGTGAAGGTTCTTTGCACAGTCCTGGGGGCCTTAGTGAGGAGAGGAAATTTAAACTGTGCTTTTGTGTGAGAAAGTGCAAAGTGTGCTCCATTATTGTCTCCAAATCCTTCCAAAGCTTCAGCTGTCATTACTCTGTTCCTATCTATGTAAATGGCATAATTCCATACATCAATGGAAACGATGACAGTCGGAATCAAGGGTAGATTATGTTCTTACTGAAAGTGAACGTGACCCTTGAGGCACAGATGAAATGTGATTCATATGAATGTAAGAACATTTCAAGTCTAATCTTATCTTCCTGTATGACAAAGATGAATTTGAAAGCAAAAGTTCATCTATTGTAACCATCAGAAATAAAATAAATGGGTTGCTTATATCCATCACTTAACACTTATGATTGGACATATCTGTTAAAAGCAACTAACATCCTGTCAGGAACGACTTTTTGTGGTTTCAGAGGTGTGCCGTATTAACAAAAAATGATTCCAAAGTCCTCAGGGCAGTGTGGAAAGCCAAATGCTATAATTACCCAGTAGCTTTCATTTGTGTTATTTGGCAGTTTAAAGAGTTTCGTGAGGGGGTGAGGCCAATTTTATGTTTTTTCATTGCTCAAATATTTATCGCTTTGGGTAAGACTTCCTCTCATTGGAGAATAATTTCTTAGGAATAATTCAACAACAAAAAATTAAAAATTAATTATTTACTAACTCTCATGTCATTGCATATGGTTCCTGATGACTTTGGGCCTGGTTACCCCTGGTCACTTCATGTGTTGATTGGATAGCTATCTAAATGTGTCAAATCTATCTAAATTTTGTGTTTTGCAAAGTTCGCTGCTTCAGTCGTTGTGTTCATTCACATTGTTTCTAGATTATTGTGATCAGATGCATGAAAGAACAATTTACCGAATCATTAAGAACTTCAAGGAAAGAGGTTCAGTTGAAATGAAGAAGGCTTCAGGACATCCCACAGTGTCCAGCAAGCACCAGGACTGTCTCCTCCTGAGGAGTCACTACAGAATCGTGTCACCACCAGTGCAGAACTTGCTCAGTATCGGCAGAAGGTGGAAAGAAGCTGCTTCTCTTCAAGAAAAGCATCAAGGACAGACTGAAATTCTGCAGGAAGTACAAGAATTGGACAATAGAAGACTGGTGCAAAGATATTTTCTCTGATGAAGCCCCCTTCCGACTGTTTGGAACATCTGGAAAATTGTCTGGAGAAGAAAAGGTGAACACTACCAAGAGTCCTACAGTGAAGCATCCTGAGATCCAAGTGTGGGGGGATGCTCTTCATACAAGGCAGTGGGCTCTCTGACAATTCTGCCCAAAAACACTGCCATGAATAAAGAATGGTATCAAAACGTCCTGCGAAAGCAACTTCTCAAAACAACCCAGGATCAATTTGGTGATGATCCATGCATTTTCCAGCATGATGAAGCACCATGTCCACAGGTGTAATTTGCGGGTGGGACAGGTGGGACATGTCCCTACCACTTTTTGAAAGGGTCGATATTGTCCCTACCACTTTTTGAAAGGGTCGATATTGTCCTGACCACTTTTTGAAACCTCTCGTGGCACGGATATGTAATACAAAAGAAACACCTCTAACTGATTATCAATTTGAGTTAATAATAGGCGATCTGGCACTTGAATGTATTGTTACAACATGTCACAAGGCAAGAGTGATAATGAAGTGTCTCGGAGATCATTACATTAAAATTTTGGATCTGGGGCCAATCGGCTTCCTGGATTTTAATCCCATAGAGAACCTGAAGTCAATCCTAAAAAGGTGAGTGAACAAGCAGAATCCACAAATTGTGATCAACTTCGAGCAGTAATAAGACAAGAATGGATCACCATCAATTAGTATTTGGCCAAGAAGCTGATATCCAGCATGCCAGACTGAATTGTAGAGGTTATGAAGAAGGGTCAAAACTATAAATATTGATTTTTTGCATACTGAAACTTTTTGCCAATAAAAGCCTATAAAACTTATAAAATATTGCTTTCAGTGTACCAGAAACATGTGAAAAAATAATGTACACAGACTGAAGCAGCAAACTTTGCGAAACACAAAATGTATGTCACTGCCAATACTTGGCTACGGCTGCATATGCAAATTTAACAGAGTTCACGTCATCGAAAGCAACGTATATGTGGCTTCAACAACCAGAGGCATTTACACTTTCCAGTTTCATTTTCATTTCCTTCCGAAGGGGTTTGAGTGATTTAAATCCTTCTCTAAAGAGTTCTGGAGGGCATTTACACCTGGTCTTTTCACGATCAAATAGCTTTCCAATCAAAGAAAATGCATTAAGAGATCAGGTGTAAACAATACAGGTGTACAGAAGAAAGAAAGGGCTTTCTTTCTTCTGTAGAACACAAAAGAAGTTTTAAAGAATTTTCCAGGCTCTATTCCATGTTTCATTACAATGAACATTGACTTGATGTTCAAGCTTCTAAAAAGATACAAAAGAATCATTCTTTTGAGTCAGAATCATTTTAATAAAATTGATTGATTCACTTCACAAAACAACTCCTGAATGATTTATGAATCTTTCTCAAACCAGTTGCTGTTAACTGTAGAGGTAGATTATCAGAATGACTTTAACTGTGTCTGTTCCTCACACAAAGCTGTCAAATGACTTCAGAAGACTTGGAAAATAGTGCATGAGTCAAATGAACCTTTTTTTTTCTGCCATCCTTTTTTGAAGCTTGAAATCTTCAGTCGTCATTCATTGGATTGCATGGAAAAGGATGACCAGCAGAGTCTCATGAGTTGGAAGGACATGAGGGTGAGTAAATGATGACAGAATTATTTTGGGTTGAATTATTCTTTTAAAGGTTAAATGTTCTTTTCAGTTATCATCCTGACAGAGGAAAGCAGCCTGCTCTTTTCCCATTGAGGAATAGCAAATTTTGCTTCTGGCCAAATGGTTGATGAACTGTCAAGTTCAGAACAAAAGAGAGCACTAACAAGGTTATTGACACAGGGCACTTTCTGTTCCTTAGCAAAACAGTGTTGCCAAAAGGTTTAAGGCAACACTCACATTCACAATCATTAAGTAGCTTGTAAAAGCAGCAACCTTTTCATTCATACTCTGGGAAATCGGATGTAGTATTTTACTTGGAGGTTATTTTCATGTCAACTTGGGTATTCACAGCATTTTTCCTCCAGCCTGGCACGGGGGCTGTAGTTCATGAACTAGCATACAGAGCTGACTGAAACTGGCCAAGCCCCAAAGAGAAACTCAATAATAGGTCACACACAGGATCTGACCCTCTCACCCTCGCATTCAAGACTGCTTCACTTGTACTTGTGTGGATGTTATTACATTATATATATATATATATATATATATATATATATATATATATATATATATATATATATATATATATATATTTCAAAGGCATTAGAACTTATGTGTCCTTTTTAGAACTTGAGCTTTTTGTTCCCATTGACTTTCATAATGGAGACAAAAATATTCTTTAAATATCATATTTTGCAGAAGAAAGAAAATCAGTTCAAGTTGAGGGTGACATGAGGGTGAAGTGTCTTCTGCTCACCAAAGCTGCATTTATTTGATCAAAAATACAGTTAATAACCCTAATATGGTGAATTATTACAATTTAAAATAACTGTTTTCTATATATATTAAACTGTAATTTATTCCTGTGATGTCAAAGCTGAATTTTCAGCATCATTACTCCAGTCTTCAGTGTTTTAAATATGCTGATTTGATGCTCAAGAAACATTTCTTATTATGTGTTAAAAACAATTATGCTGATTAATATTTTTAGTGGAAACCACAGCAAAATCTTTAAATATTCTTTTATGAATATAAAGTTCAAAAGACAAGCATTTATTTAAAATATAAATCTTTTGTAACATTATAAATGTCATTGCTGTCACTTTTGATCAATTTAATTTTGATTAATTAAAAAAATAAATCTTACTGTAAATGATGACAGAATTTTCATTTTAGTTGAACTATTACTTTAATCACAGATATACGAATAGTTTGTGAGATTCATTAGTGAACAGGCTGCAATGCAATAAGAAGTAAATAGGCATATGAGGGATTTCTAAAATTACTAAATAAAACGAGTACATTTTCCAGTACTAATACTTTTTTACTCTTATCACTTATGTGCCATTCCATGGCAAAAAACTGACATGTATGAGTTGCCAACCTTTGATTTATACAGTCTAAAGGCCTAATACAACTAAACAAGGCAGAAGTATAAAATAATACTTTCATTGCTATTTTTTTTCTAAAAAAAAAAAAAAAGGATACTTGAATAAACTGTTCAGTAGTTATTAAAAATGTTGGATTGCTGCAGAACAAAACTGCAATATAACAGCAAGAATGACTAAAATAGCCATTAACTCTGACCATTATTACAGTTTGATTTTCATAACCAGCATAATTTATATATGATGCTATTATTTCCATGTATATTCAGCTGTCGCCACTTCTTAAGTTACGAGCAAGAAACTACACCTTAAAATGGAAGATTTATGTTTCACTCCTGTTGATCATACTGTATCAGAATGACTGTTGCATGTGTGTTTTGTAGCGTGAGTGTTTAAGCGTGGTAGGAGGCACTGAGAGATGTGAGGAATGCAAACAGACAGTCAGCTTTATAACTCTTTGGCTCCAGTTCTTATCTGGCCCCTTTGAATTTACCCCAGCGCAGCAGGGCCAGAGAAGCACATAGTCCGAGTATGTGAGCATGGTTAGGGTTCATATTCTGACCATCAGATGCTTTCTTTCTTCCAGAACAGTAGCGCTTTGTCTGTCTTGAGGTGTATTTTGCACCCTTGCAGGGGTCCTCAACCTGTAAAAAGTTGAAGAACCCTGGATGACATGAACACGGGTTACTTGTAATGCATTACACCCACCTTTTCTCATGAGAACTATAGTGTACCGTATGTGGATGACCATGACCGGTTGCAGTGCCATAAATCATGACTGTAGATTCTTTTATTATGCCAAGTCCCTTGTTTGTGTCTTTGAGTATTAACTCTCATTCTCCTTTCGCTATAGATGATGTCACCAGAGAAGTCCTTCCAGTGTGAGTCATGTGGGAGCGGCTGTTTGCTCCTCAGAAGGTGGATTTGGATCCCAGGTCCAGCTGACCTCTGGAGCTTCTCACCCAAACTGTTTTTGGAGCCAGACTTGAGATTAGAGCGGCTGCATTTCTCTGCTTTCTTTTCTTTCTGCTGAACTTGTCCGTCGCCCCTTCCTCCCTCCCACAGTTCATGTTTTCCAGATATGTCACTCCAGCAGGCACATAAAGTAGGCCTACTTGAGTAATTTACTTCATTACTTTGTCATTTATGTGGGATTTTACTTTACCTGAGTACTATTGAAAGTGAATAGTTGTACTTTTACTGAATCACATCCTTACAATTTAATTTATGCTGTTTTAAAGTGCACCTAGAGGCTCCTACTGCTGGATTGAGCAGTCCAATGACAACAAATAAATACTGTACAATGGCAAACAGTGTTGTATCAGGGGTAAGCAGAAGCAAATACATCTGCATCACTTTTACACTACAAATATGATTAATTTTTGCCTGTTATCTAACAAACAGTTCATTCAGTTGCATAAAAGTGTGAAGGGTGAGTCATTAGCTTTACATTACTTCAAAAGCAGACTTACATGAGACAAGTTACAAGCTCTGTTGTATAAAATGCAGAACTGAAATCGAAATAGCTTCTCTTTCTCATCAAATCTATTTTTTGTGTCATCTTTCATATGGACACCCCCCTTCTAACGTCACAACTCAACAACCTGGATATCATTGAGATTTAAAGTTTCCCATTGGTAAATATGATATTTCTGACTTCACTTGTAGGATGTTATTGTAAGTGTTAAAAAAGACTCATATATATGAAGACTTCAGATGCAAAAGGCTGTAAGTGTCTATCTATTTTTCTATCTTCACAATAAAAATATATGAAGAGTTCCATTGCAAAAACCTCAATGCCATCTGAAATTTTCTTCTAAAATGAGCATTCTTATCAGACTCCTATGTTTAGGTTCAGTAAATTCACTTTAATGGCAATCAATAAGTCCTTTTCATCACTGTTAAAGTGAAATAACTGAACATAAACATAGGAGTCTGATAAAAAATTATCATTTTAGAAGAAAATTTCAGATGGCATTGAGGTTTTTGCAATGGAACTCTTCATATATTTTTATTGTGAAGATAGATAGATAGATAGATAGATAGATAGATAGATAGATAGATAGATAGATAGATAGATAGATAGATAGATAGATAGATAGATAGATAGATAGATAGATAGATAGATAGATAGATAGATAGATAGATAGATAGATAGATAGATAGATAGATAGATAGATAGATAGATAGATAGATGGCCTGACAGAAGTGCAAGACACATGAAGGTGTTTTTTTAGCAAACTCCATGCGGGCTTTCATGTGTCTTGCACTGAGGAGAGGCTTCCGTCGGGCCACTCTGCCATAAAGCCCCAACTGCTGGAGGGCTGCAGTGATGGTTGACTTTCTACAACTTTCTCCCATCTCCCAACTGCATCTCTGGAGCTCAGCCACTTTGATCTTTTGGTTCTTCTTTATCCTGTCTCACCAAGGCTCTTCTCCCCCGATAGCTCAGTTTGGCCTGACGACCTGCTCTAGGAAGGGTTCTGGTCATCCCAAACGTCTTCCATTTAAGGATTATGGAGGCCACTGTGCTCTTAGGAACCTTAAGTGCAGCAGAAATTTGTTTGTAACCTTGGCCAGATCTGTGCCTTGCCACAATTCTGTCTCTGAGCTCTTCAGGCAGTTCCTTTGACCTCATGATTCTCATTTGCTCTGACATGCACTGTGAGCTGTAAGGTCTTATATAGACAGGTGTGTGGCTTTCCTAATAAAGTCCAATCAGTATAATCAAACACAGCTGGACTCAAGTGAAGGTGTAGAACCATCTCAAGGATGATCAGAAGAAATGGCCAGCACCTGAGTGTCACAGCAAAGGGTCTGAATACTTAGGACCATGTGATATTTCAGTTTTTCTTTTTTAATAAATCTTCAAAAATTCAATAATTCTGTGTTTTTCTGTCAATATAGGGTGCTGTGTGTACATTAATGAGAAAAAAATAACTTAAATTATTTTAGCAAATGGCTGCAATATAACAAAGAGTGAAAAATTTAAGGGGGTCTGAATACTTTCCGTACCCACTGTATGTACTAAAATACTAAATACTAAAGTTTGTACAGTATAAAAATTATGTCTATGGAAAGTCCCCATAAAAATTGGAAACCCAACATACGTGTGTGTGTGTGTGTGTGTGTGTGTGTGTGTTGGGCCTGTAAACACATCTGTTGGCATAAATAAAAGAATATGAGATTTTATGTTGTTGACTGTCTTTAAATATATAGTTGTTGAGTTTTACCATCTTTGTGGTTTGTGTTCGAAATGTTTATGCCTCGCTCCTTTGCAGAGGCAAATGAGTGTTTGCTAATTATCAAACTCTATTCCCATCAATGTGATGCCTGTGTCCAGTGTCTGACTGTTGTGGTAGAGAAAAGTGATGTGTGTGTATGTGAGCGAATGACAAGGATAAGAAGAGGGTCTTGGCGCCACTGTGGTGATCTTTTTGCTCTGTCTTTCCTGACACCCTCCCTTCTTCATTGGCAATATCTAAGTACTATACAACTGATCTAACAACTAGCTACTCATCTTTCAGCATTCCCGTTTTTAGTGGGCACAGCTTCAAAGCTTTTCCATGCTGTCATATCAGCTCAAGAGACCACATATCTTTAAAAAAAAACTACTCACTCATGGCTGTCTGGATATGAGAGCTGCAATAGTAACCTGGCAATGAAGTTAATTTTCCTAATACTCCACACAAGTCGACTCTTTGGTTGTTAAAGCACTGGATACCAGCCGTTTGAAAATCAACACAGATAATCACCACGACAGCGAGCACGTGGAGAGCACAATCAATAGCTGCCGCTCACAGCAAGGTCACACCGTGACATGCAAACAAGCCCCGGCTTTCCTGTCCCGCATGCTAAGTAGCCGTGACTGCTACTTGGGAGATGTTTGTCTCTCGGGAAAGGCATCGCAGTGCCATTGTTTGTGAAATCTAATAGGCTTGTGTTGTGTTCGCTGGCTTTGTGCTGAGCAGTGAGCTTTATTCCCTCGTCGCTTCAGCAGCCTGTTTGTCCATTAATGCTCCATTAGGGAAATTAGTGTTGTAATTGGGGAGGCGAGAAGAGATCAGGAGACTAAAGTGAAGGAGACGTGACTGTAAATCTTAAAGGGCCGGTGGATGTGGTGCGACCGGTACCTGTTTGATGTTAAGGGAACTACTAACAAAGTGAAAATGTTAAATGATTTACTCTGAAGCTAGAAAATAAAACAAGAGTTGAGGAAATGTAATGACACAAGATGCACGCATCTATAGAGACATGTTTTTAAGCTCACATTTGGCTTCAAATAAATCAGATATATCCACATATCCATATGTAGACATGCAAGCCACATTTAAATATATATCATATATATGTCATTGGGTGTTTTTTTGAAACATCTACATACTAGTGTACTCATGAAAAAAGTGGGCCATTTTTTCTTTTTCTTCTCTTTTTTAATTACATTCTAAAAATGTAAGCATTTTAAAAATGCTTTTTAAATTAACAGCCTTTCCTCATCCTGCACTCATGGTGTATGTTATGTTTGCATTACTTATTTATCATCTGTCCAATCAAATTCTCTCTCTGGAGAATGTCCCTCCCCCTAACACCACTTTATATTGCCATTGACTAGCATTATCAAGTAGCCAATAATAGTTTATGGCTGTGACAGAAATTTCAGCCTACTGGCTATTTTAAAAAGCCACAAGCCCTTTCATAAGTCCCACCACAACTTCCTGTTTCAAAAGGAAACACATCAACACAGGAAGGAAAGCTCAAGTCACTTTATGGGGTTTCAGATGGCTCAGAAAAGCTGGTGCCACCTGTTTCAATATTTTATTATCTAATGCAATGACATTCATACATTTTTAGATACTATTCAAATATTGGGGTCAGAATTTTTTTTTCTTTTTGAAAGAAATTAATACTTTTATTCAGCAAGGATGTGTTAAATTGATCAAAAGTGACAAAGACATTTATATTGTTATTTTCCAACAAATGTTGTTCTTTTGAACTTTATATTCATCAAAGAATTCTGAAAAACGTATCATGGTTTCCACAAAAATATTAAGCAGCACAACTGTTTTCAACATTGATAATAATAAGAAATGTTTCTTGAGCAGTAAATCAGCATAATAGAATGATTTCTGAAGGATCATGTGACGCTGAAGTCTGGGGTAATGATGCTGAAAATTCAGCTTTGCATCACAGGAATAAATTACATTTTAAAATATATTCAAATAGAAAACAGTAAATTGTAATAATATTTAAAAATATTACTTTTACATTTTTTGATCAAATAAATTCAGCCTTGGTGAGCATAAAATACTTCTTTCAAAAACATTTAAAAATCTTACCGACCCCAATCTTTTAAACAGTATAGTGTTTTAACAATGTACAGTAAGTGGCTTATGTATACAAATACTTTTGGGGGACAATGTATGCACATCTATCTCCAATCATGCAGTAAATATTAATTTATGATAAGAAAACCTTGTTTATTTAACAAAACAGAGGAGGCAGAGAGATGGAGGCATAGTGCGTGTGTGCATGCGTGTTCAAGGGTGTCTGTTTGTGTGAACTTGCCTGAAATTCTCCAGGTCTGCCCTCTTTGTTATAAGTGTTCTTAAAGTAGCTGGCAGAAAACTGCTCTTTTTGATAAGTTGCAAATTACTAAAAGATAACTTAGAGTAATCCCCACTTACTGTATAGACACTGGGATATTTGTTGTAGCAACATCTACCCAAGTTTGATAAATGTATGCATTTAAGCAATGTCATTTTCTATACTGTATTTTTCTGTCCATATATAGACCTTGTGTAGCCCCGCCTCTTTTCAGCGCTGCGCTCGTTATGTCCTGTTTTCCTGTTTGTATTTCCACAGCATGAAGGTAAGATCTTATGGATTTATGAGTTTTAAAATCTTCTTGTTATGACATCTGCTTTAAACATTGCAAAGCCCATAACTTTTGTTAGACTTAGTTCACCCAAAAATGAAAATTCTGTCATTAATTACTCATCTTCTTGTCTTTCCAAACATGTAAGACCTTCATTCATCTTTGGAACAAATTAAGGTATTTTTGATGAAATCCCAAGAGCTCTTTGAATCCCCATAGAAAGCAGTGCCATCACCACTTTCAAGGCCCAGAAAGGTATAGACATTGTTAAAATAGTCCATGTGACGTGTCTACAGTGCTTCAACCTTATTTACTGTTATTTTTGCACACAAAAAGTATTCTCGTCACTTCATAAAATTAAGGTTGAACCACTGTAGTCACATGGACTATTTTAACAATGTCTTTACTACCTTTCTGGGCCTCGAAATTGGTAATGGCATTGCTTTCTATGGGGTTTCAGAGAGCTCTCGGGATTTCATCAAAAATATCTTAATTCGTGTTCCGAAGATGAAAGATGTTTTTACAGATTTGGAACAAAATGAGGGTGAGTAATTAATGACAGATTTTTTATTTTTGGGAGAACTAACCCTTAATAAGTAAATCCACTTCAGTGGTCCCATAGAAATACAGAGCTTTACCGCAAAAACTAAAGTTTAAACTCAAAATTCTAAAGATGCCTGCACGCTTGTTTCTCTGGAGCATAAGGTCTATACTACAAATGTCATATGGTTTTCATGTGTAGACTAATCGTGTTTCTTCAGAAAACTTGGAATATAGTGCCATATGGAGACTAATTTTATGGTGCTTTTTTGACCTATTTATAATTGAGCAGCATGAAAATTCTCCTTTTTTGTTCCACAGAAGAAAAGTGGGGTTAGGAAATGATAAGTTTTCATTTTTGTGTGTTAAATGTGTTCTTCTGAGGTAAATGAAGGTTCTTGACTCCTTCGAACACGCTATCACTGATACGATATCATTCTCTCCGGTCACTGCTCTCTCCCCGGTAGCCATTACTGTGTGAAAGGGAGTCGGACTCAGACCCCCGTGGCTTCCTGCCAGACTAATTTCCTCAGGCTCTTCCTGAACAAGACATCATTTGAAATGAAATACAACCACTTCTTCCTTTGCCTGGTGGTGGCAGGCTTTAAATAGCACATCTTGGGACACCAGTTTGTCCCGCCACCCTCATGCACGGCCCTAACCCCCATACATGATGATTCATGCTCTGTTTTCTCTCGAAACAGCTCAGCATCCTGGCATTGTGAGAGCGGCCTAAACCTTGGGCTGAAAGAAGCATGAAGACCGTGGATGTGGATTTTCCCGGGTGGTCGAAGAGATGTCCGTCACCATGCCAGAAAATGATATCTGCTCATGACAGCTCATTTCCAGCCTGCTGTTTATTTGTTCTGCTGTGTTTTTTGGCTGGGTAATTTACCCCAGATCAGTGCTCCTAAAGTTAACTAACCCCCCCTTTCACCTGTCTTGTCCTGGGGACTTTTAACACCTCAGATCTCACAACAGAAAGCTATTGATGAGCCACTAAAAGGATTAGTGGCATTAATGGTAACTGTATTCAGATATGACTAATGCCCGAGCAGGACCCGCAGGATTGAGAGGTGTTAAGTCAAATCGTTCAATAAGGCCTCCATTAATCCCCCTTCATAGACAGCAGCAGAATCAGACCAAGTCATAACTGGAAACAAGTCATTTGAATGCACACTATCTTTCCTTTGGAAATAGATCATATTCGTGCTCATACTTTCACTCTAAAAAATGTTGCATTGTTTTTTTTTAACCCAAATGCTTGGTTCAGCCTGCTGGGTAATTTTACCAAGTTATTTTTATTATTTTTAACCATGTGCTGGGTCACTCTGAAAATGGCTGGGATATTTTTTTAATTGCTGGGTAATTTTAGTGGTTTGTTTTTCTTAAATATTTTTTACCCAGGTGCTGGGTAGTTTTTCTGTATCTAAGCTGCTGGGTCATTTTTAATGACAATGAACCCCCTTACATACCTATCCAGCGCCGGGTAAATGTGTCCCAATGTTGGGTTGTCTGTGCCAAACCGATTAAAACTGGAACTTGACGGTCATTTTGTTTTGTGTTCTGAGAGAAAACTTCCTGAGGGGAAATTCGTGAAAGAAATTAAGGTTTGTATTACATTCTATTCCTAAAAAAGTATTACTGTACAAAGAGGAAAACGTCTGTAGTCTCACATTTTACCTTTTTTTTGTTTACATGTAGGAAGCAGCCGTTCTTCAAACGCAGCACCGGATCTACACTCAAATTGAACGATGCGTCGGCGCCAACATGGAAGTTTCAAACAAATGCGCGACCAGGTCTGAAACACGACGCGACATCGCTGTCATATGTAACAAAGTTGGAGGGTTGTTGATCTAGTGCGCTAGCGTTGCTGTCAGGAAAAAAAAGGTACGGCAGTCACTGGGGCAGTACTAAGTACAACAGTGATAAGGTACATCTTTGTACCTTAACCCTAAATGAAGTATTAGTACCTTAAAGGTACATATTAGTACTTTAAAAGTTCATATTTGTACCTTAAAGGTAGCCTACATATCAGTACCTTTTTACTTTTGTACCTTAGGGTACTGCTCCATTGAAAAGCACCGTAACACAGTTACCTTTTTTCTGACAGTGAGCTGTGGTCGGGTTGCGCGATGCGTTTGACGGTTGAAATGCTTGACAGATGAGAGATAGCACAAGGTAACGCTGTTTTTTATGTAACTTTTCAAACATTTATATATAAGATTGCCATTTTATGAACTGGAACAGACTAACGTTACAGATACCAGTTTTCTTTCCACAAATCCCCATTGGCTGCTGTTTTCTGCTCCTGGCACATCCTAAAACATTTACTTAAAGGGTTAGTTCACCCAAAAATGAAAATGTATTACTTACCTTCATGCCGTTCCACACCCGTAAGACCTTCGTTTATCTTCAGAACACCATAAAGATATTTTAGTTGAACTCCGATGGCTCGTGAGGCCTCTATAGCCAGCAATGACATTTCCTCTCTCAAGATCCATTAATGTACTAAAAACATATTTTCAGTTCATGTGAGTACAGTGGTTCAATATTAATATTATAAAGCGACGAGAATATTTTTGGTGTGCCAAAAAAACAAAATAACTACTTATAAACTGATGACCAATTTCAAAACACTGCTTCAGGAAGATTCGGAGCATAAATGAATCAGTGTGTCGAATCATGATTCAGATCGCGTGTCAAACTGCCAACGGCTGAAATCACGTGACTTTGGCGCTCCGAACAGCAGATTCGATACATTCATCTGTGCTCAGATGCTTCCTGTAGCAGTGTTTTGAAATTGGTCATCAGTTTATAAGTAGTTATTTTGTTTTTTTGGCACACCAAAAATATTCTTGTTGCTTTATAATATTAATATTGAACCACTGTACTCACATGAACTGATTTAATATGCTTTTAGTAGCCTACCTTTATGGATCTTGAGAGAGGAATTGTCATTGCTCCCTATGAAGGCCTCACGGAGCCATCGGATTTCAACTAAAATATATTAATTTGTGTTATGATGAACAAAGGTCTTACGGGTGTGCAACGGCATGAGGGTAGGTAATGACAGAATTTTCATTTTTGGGTGAACTAACCCTTTAATGTTTTGGAGTATTTTATTATTGTAAAAGACTGACTTGCCATTGAATAAAAATATTGTATATGAACTGTTCCTGTCTTATATGTATAGAGAGATTTTAGAGTACATTTTTATTATTTAAAATTAAAAACCAATTGACTGACCCACCCAGCACTGATTAAAAATGTGTTCTGATGCGTTCTGTCCAATATTTACCCAGCACTGGGTTGCCAAATTGTTGTTGTTGTTTTAAACCCAGCATTTTGACTGTTGTCAGGTCCATTTTAGAATACTCTCTCTGACATGTACAACTATCTGCAAAAAGAACAACAACAAAAAAACATTATTCATTTAGAAATACTCTGGTCTCTAGTTTTGGCTCGGGTCCTTCTTTCAATGTAAGCCTATGGGAAATGGTCACATTGGTCCTTGCAGAGTAATGTTTTTAAAACTGAGAGGGGGAGTTTGGGAAAGGTCTTGCCACTTTTATTCCATTAGATGATGACAAAAGGGATTATGTGTTAAGAGGAGTGCCACTGGAAGGATATCAGCCATTAGACCCTTTTCACATTTACTGTCCACTTTGCTGAATCTATGAAATACTATTAGGGTCTTTGGTGGCAACACTCACCACATGGGGCTTCACTAAACTGAACGAGGGCAACAGTGCTGTAATTATGGGTGTGAATAGGGAGATTATTCCACACCTGACCCTTTCATGAGAGAAAAAATATATAGGAGCCTCTCTGAGGTCAGAGTTTATAGGTAAAGGATGAAGACGATATCTGATTTCAGCATTGTAACATATTGTGATTTCTTAATACTTAATTATTATAAATATTTATAAAATATTAAATATTATCTGCATGTCAATGGTTTAGTTACACATGCAATATTTCACAAAATTGGTTCACAAGTTAAACTTTAGGGTCTTTAAACTTTATTGTTAATATTAGAAAATAATGGTAAATGCTGCAGAAAGTTCACAACAGCTTAATTTTGATTTAATGCTGACTTTTATTTAAGACATGTAATATTTATCTTCATTCATCATCCAGATTCCCGTGGCATTCACAACATCACCGATCCATTCCGGACAACTGGAGGATGGCTGTGCAGTCACAAGGATAAAAGTGATATTCTTCCATGGTCTTGTAATAGAATAACTCAATCCCTATAAAAGCAATTGTAAGGTTATTATCTTCTTAGGGTCCCATTTGTAGTGAGTAGCACTTAGGGAAGGAGAGCTAGACTAATCTCATAGTTGGGTTTCTTAGTCATCAGATTTACCTTCTGCCAGCCACAGTGAATGTCATTGTGGTTTTTATCCATCGCTAATTCCACTGAGTCTAGTGGAACACTTGTGATAGTTGGAAAGTGAATAGTAGTGGATGACCCTGGCAAGGTGTGAAGTTGTGGTGCGTTTGGATGTGTGTGAGGAATTTCTCTCCGCTTACATTTTAAAATTCATTAAAAGCATCTTTACATAGCCGAGTTAAGCCGGGACTGTACCTGCTCAAAATACTGTGTAAAAACGCAATGCTGCATAAAAGCAGACCTAAAATACACCGGGTCTGACCCACATCAGCCCCTATATCATAGGCGACTCTGATACTGTTTTGGTTCAGTGTAAATGAACATGAGCTTGTGCTGCAATAAACTACGTCATTGTCATGACAACCAAAAACACGCCTGTCAGCTTAGGTGGCGCGAGATTCAAGAAGCGGGAGATAAAACATAGACCTTGCTTCATATTGGTTCAGGCAAATTAATAAATGTCTACCAACAAGAGACCGTGAAGTAAAACAGTCCTCTACTCACATTGTGAAGTCACCGTTTGTTATCTTCCTTTGAAGAGGCAGATCAACACGCTGCTACATTTCTCTCAGATACGGTAAATGCTTTAAAGGGTTAGTTCACCCAAAAATTCTGTGATTGATTACTCACCCTCATGTTGTTCCACACCCGTAAGACCTTTGTTCATCTTCAGAACACAAATTAAGATATTTTTTATAAAATCTGATGGCTCTGTGAGGCCTGCATGGCCAGCAAGACAATTAACACTTTCAATGCCCAGAAAGCTACAGACATATTTAAAACAGTTCATGTGACTACAGTGGTTCAACCTTAATGTTATGAAGTGAAAAGAATAATTTTTGTGCGCCAAAAAAACAAATTAACGACGATTTCAAAACAGTGCTTCATGAAGCTTCAAAGCTTCACAAATGTTTTGTTTCAAATCAGAGGTTCAGAGCGTGAAAGTCACGTGATTTCAGTAAACAAGGCTTCGTTATGTCATAAGTGTTTCGAAATTTCAGTGGTTCACGTGACTTTGGCAGTTTGATTCACACTCCAAACCTCTGATTCGAATCAAAAGATTCATAAAGCTTCAAAGCTTCATGAAGCAGTGTTTTGAAATCGGCCATCACTAGATATTTGTTGAATAAAGCTGTTATTTTGTTTTTGTTTTTTGGTGCACGAAAAGTATTCTCGTCGCTTCATAACATTAAGGTTGATCCTCTGTAGTCACATGAACTGTTTTAAATATGTCTGTAGCTTTCTGGGCATTGAAAGTGTTAATTGTCTTGCTGGCCATGCAGGCCTCACAGAGCCATCAGATTTTATAAAAAATATCTTAATTTGTGTTCTGAAGAGGAACGAAGGTCTTAAGGGTGTGGAATGACATGAGAGTGAGTAATTAATGACAGAAATTTCATTTTTGGATGAACTAACCCTTTAAAGGTGCCCTAGAACCAGTTTTAACAAGATGTAATATAAGTCTAAGGTGTCCCCTGAATGTGTCTGTGAAGTTTCAGCTCAAAATACCCCATAGATTTTTTTTTATAAATTTTTTTAACTGCCTATTTTGAGCCATAATTATATATGCACCAATTCAGTGCGCGGCCCCTTTAAATCTCTCGCTCCCCCAACCCCGAGCTCTCTACTGCCTTAACCCTTTGATGCATAACATGGGTCAAAAATGACCCGGCTGAGTTTTTATTTTCTATATCTTTGCAAGAAATTAATTTCATCATTCAGTATTCCAGGTATTCCTCAATTAACTTGTTTTTGATCATCACAAATCCTCATTTTCATTTTTTCTTTCTTACTTTTTTAATAAAAATCATTTTTGTATCACTACCCTTCTAATGCGCAACATGGGTCAAAAATGACCCATATGTAATTTTAATAACGGTTGAATGTTTCCTTGCTGAGTCTTTAAAAGAAATGTATTTTATCATTCATTTATTCCAGGTATTCCTTAAATATCTTGTTTTTGATTGTAAAAAATCATTATGTTCATTTTTTCTTTCTTACTTTATAAACAAACACAGTTTTTGTTTGTCTACACCAATTTTACACACATGGGTCAAAAATGACCCGTATTCATTTCCTATGTAATTTCAGTCATGACTGAGTGTTTCTTCGCTGAATCTTTGAAAGAAATGTATTTTATCATTTATTTATTTCAGGTATGACTTAAATATCTTGTTTTTGATTTTCTACAAATAATTATGCTTATTTTTTCTTTCTTACTTTATAAACAAACACAGTTTCTACATCAATTTTACACACATGGGTTAAAAATTACCCATATAGAAATCTGTAATATTTGCAAATTTTTGCAAGTAGGAACATATTTACTGCAGACAACTGTTCATCTGCCACACATTTCACATCTTAACAAGGCTACTTTTGTATATTTGATGGATGTAAGTCTTATTATATTTAATATATTAGGCTATATATTTCATAATTTTTTATTTTTTGTCATAAATCAATGCAATTGGTCATCCTTTATGTCTGTCAGCGTTCCTTCTAAAGGCCAATGTATACCTCACTTTTTATGCGTACGTGAAGGTCAGCATACATATTTTTGTAACTTTTTATAATTTCCGCCAGATTTCTGTAACTGTGTATGTGCAACCTGCACATACACATTTAAATTGCGTTTGTGCACAAAGTATACTTTCAGCTTTTTTTTTTTTTTTTTTACAGTGATGTCATCATCCACCTCAGTTCTGTTGAGGACCAGCCACTAACTCTCTAGATAAAGAAAATCAAAAGCACTGTTGATCGATACACTTATTATATATTTTCACAGTTTGACAGAAACCTTGTTCAAAACTGTTACTTTTCAGGAACACCTTTTAGATGTAAAAGGTGACCAGTATCATTGGTTTATGACAAAAAATACAAATTATGAAATATAATATATAGCCTGTTTTATGAAATATAATATGACTTTCATCCATCAAATATACAAATGCAGCCATGTTGAGAGGTGAAATGTGTGGCGGATGAACAGTTGTCTGCAGTAAATATGTTCCTACTTGCAAAAATTTGCAAAGATTTCTAAATGGGTCATTTTTGACCCATGTGTGTAAAATTGATGTAGAAATACAAAACCTGTGTTTGTTTATGAAAAAAATAAAGAAAAAAATAAACACAATGATTTGTTAAAATCAAAAACAAGATATTTAAGGAATACCTGGAATAAATAAATGATAAAATACATTTCTTTCAAAGATTCAGCAAGGAAACACTCAGTCATGACTGAAATTCCATAGGAAATGAATACGGGTCATTTTTGACCCATGTGTGTAAAATTGATGTAGACAAACAAAAACTGTGTTTGCTTATAAAGTAAGAAAGAAAAAATGAACATAATGATTTTTTACAATCAAAAACAAGATATTTAAGGAATACCTGGAATAAATTAATGATAAAATACATTTCTTTCAAAGATTCAGCGAAGAAACACTCAGTCATGACTGAAATACCATAGGAAATGAATACAGGTCGTTTTTGACCCATGTGTGTAAAATTGATGTAGACAAACAAAAACTGCGCTTGTTTATAAAGTAAGAAAGAAAAAATGAACATCATGATTTTTGACAATCAAAAACAAGATATTTAAGGAATAGCTGGAATAAATGAATGATAATATACATTTCTTTCAAAGATTCAGCAAAGAAACACTCAACCGTTATTGAAATTACATAGGAAATGAATACGGGTCATTGTTGCGCATTAGAAGGGGTTTTCATAGCTTGTGCATCAAAGGGTTAAACAGCATAAACAAAGTTCACACAGCTAATATAATCCTCAAAATGGATCTTTACAAAGTGTTCGTCATTCATGCTGCATGCATGCACTGGATCATGTAAGTATAGTATTTATTTGGATGTTTGCATTTGATTCTGAATGAGTTTGAGGCTGTGCTCCGTGGCTAACGGGCTAATGCTACACTGTTGGAGAGATTTATAAAGAATGA
Source organism: Chanodichthys erythropterus (assembly GCF_024489055.1). Taxonomy (NCBI): domain Eukaryota; kingdom Metazoa; phylum Chordata; class Actinopteri; order Cypriniformes; family Xenocyprididae; genus Chanodichthys; species Chanodichthys erythropterus. The sequence continues at coordinate 32,488,925 of NC_090222.1, forward strand.
AGTTGTGTTTATGCATTATACAGACTGCAAGTGTTTAAAAATGAAAATAGCGACAGCTCTCTTGTCTCCGTGAATACAGAAATAAACTATGGTAACTTTATCCACATTTAACAGTACATTAGCAACATTTATCAAGCTAAAAGTAATTAAAATGTATAAGTACAAAAAAATCTGCCAGTTTAGCTTTCTTAAACTTTGAATTTCTTAACTTTTGATGTAACTGATGACCTCAAATTTTTTGAGTTTTGCCAACTCATTCGGGTTTACAGTGGACAGTTTGTTATTTTGGTACCATTCACAACTTCTGACAATCGAAACGGAAATAATTGCATACCATACTATACTGTACGGTACTGCTTGGTGGAAACGAGCCACCAGAAAGTCTGTCATCACAATGATTGGGTGCCTCAAATGAATGCATTTTCAAACAACATGCATCTGTGCAGAAGTGTCTCAAATGATCACCTTTTCAAACACCATGCATCCGAACACAAGATAACTTGACAAGTGTTTATTGCGTTTCGTCTGCACGCTCTGAGGCGCATATCATTTATGATGAATGAAAAAAGAGCCACAGTTTGATTGCAGCAACTTCCATTTTTATTACAGATATTTTGCACCAATGTCCTAGGAAGTGATGACTTTGTTCTCTTGAACACAACGGTGCTTTATTCACAAATGATTTATGCAATATTCCAATTTTACACAAGTTAAATTATCAACATAGCAACTCAGAGTTGGCAATTTCTCACAACATAGGCAACAGAGACCATTGGAAATGGGAACAATTGGCTTTGTTGAGTTTACATTTATGCAAATTAGTAGTGGCATGATGTGCAGACTACCAATAGCAGTGTTGGATAATGTGGCACACTTTAAAAAAAGTAATTATTATTTATATACATATATATTCCTTCATTCATTACTCATTAAACATGATTGTGTTTCTTAATTTTTTCCTTTAAATCAAAATTTTTAAACAAAACTTGTTTTCTTTGGATTTTTATAATGTGTTGTTTTAATTTAACTGACTGCTTGTATCCTGCAATCCTATATTTTCCTCTTAAGGGCCGGCCGTCACAGGGGCTTTTATAGACGATGGATGTCACAAGTGTCAGACTAAATAAACGGAGGGCAGCGCTGCTTATTTGTATGGCGTTAACAGGCGCGCAAAACCCCAAAGAGCCACGAAAGAGCCGGGCCGCCACCCAACAAGCAGGTAAGCATGGGAGATGGCCAATTCCCACACACAGAAGAATTTGCTGGCAAAATATACACCGGACAAACGTGCACCCGCGCATACACGCGTTTTAGCAAATAAAAAAAGCCTATGAGCGGGCCAGCTCGTATTGATCTTTTAACATAGGATTATACAGTCTGGCTCAATGGGCTTACCCGCTTTAATTTCCTCACAAAATAGATAGACTGACTTTGGCTCTATACATATCTGGATCAATGCAAATGTACTTATGCCCCCATGGTTCAATTTTAAACGAATTCCATTAGCCATAAGTAAAAGTTTTCTAGGGTAATGTGATTAGGGTCCCCCTCACCAACAGACTTTCTCTGCAAGCGGTGAAATGTTTCTCTTTTTTTCCCTTGCGCCAGGAGCAATATCGCTCTGACTGACGCTCCTGTGATTGCGGTAGTAGCGGCGTAAACGCCACCTGTCTCCTCTCCTCTCTGTTCCTCTTTTTGAAACACCAGTTCCACTCAGTCTCACAGGCTCTCTGGTGTCCTCTTTGGTTATTCCCGAATCAGATTCCTCCAATGGCATCATCTAATAAAAGCTATGGGCGTGCTACCTCTCTCCTTCCTAAAAAAACAAGACTTCATTATTAGATTGAATCCATGAGTTGGATGTCAGCTGGCATCTTTGCCTCCATCTTAAATGCTAAAACACTGAGCTGGTGTGACAAATGAGACACAGAGCAAAGCTCGATGTAACTATGGAAATGGCTGTGCACTTTTTGTCTCTTTAGTGTGTATTTCTAATATTGTAGGGCTATATTAATTGACTGATAAAATATTGGCAACATAAAATCTAACTTAAAAACTATTCATTTATTTAAATGTATATATATTTACGTTTTTATTTTCTTTAATTAGGCTATATTTATCGGTGTTTCTCAATGATTTCAGTTGAGAGGAAATAATGCCAACATAAAATAGAAACTTCTCAAAAATATGTATGTATTTATTTATTTGTTTTTTGTTTGTTTTCAAATGTATTTATTTGATTTTAATTCAATATTTACATTTAATTTATTTTCTTTCATTATAGGCTCTGTTCATTAGTGTTTTCAGCAGATAGGAAATAACGTCAACATAAAATCTAACTTAGTCATTAAAACTCATAACATAAAAACTCAAAAAACATAAACATTAGCTCAAATCATAAAAAAATATTTATTCAATCATTTTTTTGTTTGTTTTTCTTTTTTTTTTTATTTCAGCAGACAGGAAATAATGGCAACATAAAATCCAACAGAGTCATAAAAACTATTTGTATTTATTAGTTTGATTGTTTATTCAAATTTATTTATTTAAATTGACTTACATTTACTTATTTTGCTTTTTTTAGGCTATATTGATTAGTGTTTTTCAACTGATTTCAGCAGACAAAAATTACCAATATTAAATCTTAGTCAAACTTTCTCAAAATATATTTGTTTGTTTGTTTGTTTGTTTAAACCTATTTTTCAATTCACTTTATTTTATTAGTCTTCTTGAATCATAAATTATTCATTAATTGTTCATAACAGAAGTTTTTTTTTTTTTTTCATTACTTTTTCCCAAAGGGATTTTAAAATAGTCTAAAGCATTATAAGCAATGAAACAAGCCAATCAGCTATGACGTGAATCACAACACTACAAACATTGATTTGAAGCAAAAGTTTGTGAAAATCTGACAAAAAGACAAAGGTACAAGACTTAACTGTTTTAGTGAGGGAAAGAACTACAATCCCATGAAGCATTGCGAACAGCATACTCAATTTAAAAACGATGAAGAAATATAAAACTACTTTACAAATGTTGATTATATGTATAAAAACACAATATTTTCATTTTATTGCAAAATATGCATATATATATATATATATATATATATATATATATAGATCGACTCAATTATGTCATTCGTGGTGCTTCATGTGAGTGGGCGGAGCTATTTTGGAGCATGTTGCTTTTTTCGACTCATTGGTGTAATTTTCCACTGTTAAACACGATTATTTTAAAAACGTGGGCTGATGGCTTCAGAAGAAGCAAATTTTCCCACCAATTCCCACAGATTAACAACCTTGTAGCTCATAGTTTTAGTTTTTACTTCCGGAACCCAACGGTTGCACTCTATTACAAATTTTTTAGTTCTTTTTCTCTTGCTTTCAGCTTTTGCCTTCATTATTTTTTTACATACTTCATCTCCTCTTGATAATTTCACATAATTAATTGTATCTGACAGACTTGTTGCTTATCTATTGCTGATTAGATCACACCATGTCTTTTCCCATATGAAAGTGTTGATCATTATGGACCTCATTATGATCTGTTTAATTACGAATGCGTCATCAACGCATTACTCGCACACTTACCCCTAATCCTGTCATGACATCAGACAAGTAGGCTGTTTAAAAAGAGCTGCCAAGGCATACAACTAACCACTGTTCGTTGTCCCCGGCAACTCCGCAAATTAAAATAAACAGTCCAGAGGGAAAGCTCTCCCACCCTCCCATGCAGGCCCTTGGCCTGACCCTGAGCGAGCGAGCGAGAGAGAGAGAGGCTGACCATGAGATGGAGAGAGAGTGATGCTACGGATGATGATGGCTGAGGTTGCTCTGTAATGGGAGCTACTATGCGCTGCAACATACAGGCCTGCAAAAAACCTCATTGTCATCGCCAGAAAAACAGGAGACAGCCGTTCAGTTGTAAAAATTTGCTGACAAGGAACATTGTCTCCATTTGAGTAGAGAGGATAAATGTGAAGATGGATTCAAGTCATTAGGCTCAACCTAATCAAATCACTTTTGGCAATTCATAGCTCCTCGAGCTTCTTGAGTGATGCAGACAATTGAAAATAATTTTCTCCCTGCATCAAACGCATGCCAAATTGTTAAAAGGAATGAAGAATAATTTTCTCCTTTTTACTAAATGAATCCACACTTAGACATTTTCTCCCTCTTTTGACAGACATTCAAGTCTATTAGACTTGAATATTCGAGTGAGAAACATGCCCATTTTTCTACTCTTAAACACTGTACAGTCACTCATATGTGAGACATTTATAGCCTAATTTGTCTTCCTTTATTATGCAGTTACGGTCATTATTTTTGTTGGTCTGGTCTTAGTAAAACATCACTGGTACACTCTTTGGCTGAACATGATTCAGTCATGGCATGTGGTTCCACGTGATTGAAACAAGTAAAACCAAATAAAATCAAACATGTACAACTAACTAGAATCAATGGCGTTCATTTAACTTGAATGAATGGTTTTAGTTTAACTTAAAGGATTAGTTCACTTCAGAATTCAAATTTCCTGATAATTTACTCACCCCCATGTCATCCAAGAAGTTTCTTTCTTTCTTCAGTTGGAAAGAAATTAAAGTTTTTGAGGAAAACATTTCAGGATTTTTCTCCATATAGTGGACTTTAACAGTTACCAACGGGTTGAAGGTCCAAATTGCAGTTTCAATGCAGCTTCAAAGGCTCTACACGATCCCAGCTGAGGAATAAGGGTCTAATCTAGTGGAACAATTGGTCATTTACTTAAAAAAAAAAAAAAAAAATGTATATAAACTTATCTACTTTATAACCACAAATGCTCATCTTGCACTAGCTCTACGATGCGCCACGCATTACGTAATAACATTGTAAAGGTCACGTGATGAACAGAGCAAGTGTTCACAAAGCGAACGTGCAAAGACTGGAGAAAATTGCTCAATCCTGTGATTAAGTACATTTATCCATATGTATCTTAATATATTGGATAAAATATTAAACTCACTTCATATTAATTTGTTCTTTTATCCCAGTATCACAATTAAATGGTCATTAATTGTTCAATTTTAAATAATTTCACTACTTTGTTTTGAGGATGTTGCCATTTTTGGCATGTTCCTGGTTGCTACACTACACTAATATCTAGAATGGAAAATTGTTATTTTATTAAGAAATATTCCAATGGTTTCTTTAGGTTTTCCTTACTTGATTCCAATAAAGAGAGAAAGTAATGTAATTAGAATATTGTTTTAATTTATAATGAATATTTGAAGGTATCTTTAACGTAGTTTTCTATTCTGTTAGTCATTTATAAAATTGATTACTAACAACAGCCAGTTCCTTACTGACATTAGTCTCCAGGAAGTGACATTTTTTGTGGGAAGCAACACTATTAATATCAATGAAAACTAAAGGTTTTTTTTTTTTGGTTTTTTTTTCATTCTGTCAGGTAGTTGTTTTTGTATTAGTTGGCTTGTCTTACTTTAAAACATTCCCTCCTGTTTTAAAGAAGTAGTAATTTCATTATTTCAAAACATGGAAGCACTTTGTTTCCATCCTGAAATTTCCATTCCTGAAATCGTTCAGTTTTTTATATTTTCATTCTGTTGGCATCTTTTTAATTACCTTATCAATTAATTTATAATAAAGTGACTGATTTTGACCAGAGCATATTTCTGAAAGTCTTTCTGGAGAAAGACAACTTTAACTCTCTATACAAATCTATTCATATTCATTCAAGTTTTTGAAGATACTGAAGAGCAGCAAATGACCCTCTATTAAATTTTGTCCATCTATATAAAATGTCTTCCTAAGGGATATATAACTGAGATAGGAACTGCAGTCAGCAACTGCCAACATGATTTCGTGCTCAACCTCTCTTTCCGTTTTCTTTTCCCTTGTTCAGTCCAGTGTGAGAAGAACAGTCTCCACCCAGAGTTACTGGCATTTCACTGCAATATAAACACCGCAGTAACCCAAACGATGCCTTCGCTAGTGATTCTGCTCACTAATGTTCATGACTATTTATATTAGCCATTTATCTCCTAACATATACTTTTGTCCTGCATCCCTGCAGCTTTTGGCTGCATACCATTTTTCCTTTTTTACCGAACATGTATGTGTCTCTGCAAGATTTAGAATCAGCAGTTGTGCAAACACACACACACACACACACACACACACAATGGCCCACAAAACACCATGTCCAAATGTGACCATACCAAGCCAGAGGTTTATGTGGGTGAAGATGTATACCGTAATTGTGATTTTTTGTGTGTGTGTGTATTTCTGAGAAAGCGAGTATATAAAGGTGCAGGTCCAGCTGCTGGTGTTTGTTTGTCTTTGGTCTGTGTGACCCAGGACACTGACAGACGGCTGAAGCTGGTGGACGCCCGTGTGCCACGGCCATGAGAGATATATGGTTCTGTGAACTCGGTTCACAGCGAGCCCCGCCGCGTCCCTCTCTGGCAGCTGGGTTCGGACCAGCGCATGTGTTCGTCAACGCGGTGCCCCTCCATTGCCTAACGTTTCGGGGTTTCCGCCCAATGTAGCCAAGGTGTGTGTGTGTGTGTATTATGTTTTCCTCATTGCTCATGACATTTACAGTCTCTGTGAAATGCGGCCATTTTATGATGCCATTGTTCAGGTTTCTGTGAACCTGGGAAGTGGGAAGTGACTGTTGTTGACTGTTGCATATTGACAATCAAACACACAGAATAGTGTACAGTATATCGAACCGCAGCAGTTTTGACCTCGTATTTCAAACTGTCAGATGTACACAATAGATTACGCCCAAAACACCGGTTCTGTCACCAACAACCAGTTATGGTAAAAGCTTGCTGTTTTGAAAACTTTTTCACTATATTAGATATAACTAACTTACCTTCTTGACAATATAAATGCATACAGTCCAACCAAAATTTATTCAGACACCTTGCACATTTTATTCATTATTAACAGTTTATTCACTATAGTTTAAAAAATGGTAATAAAATATGACACAATCTCAGAGTTAAACTGTGTCAGAAACAAATAATCTTAATAATGTCAGATAACACTTAAATAAAACATGGTCAGGTCAAAGTGTCTGAATAATTTTTGGTTCCAAATTTTTATCAGTTTTACTGGTAGTCCACTGTATGAAGAATTTTTGGGTATAATATGACAGTTTACTTTGTTTAGCTATCTTCACTTACATAAATGAACTATAGTGTCCTGCACCCACTAGTAAAAATATATCAAAAATATCAAAAATGTCTGATAAATTTTTGGTTTGACTGTATATCATTACTAAAAGGGTTTATTGTCATTGCAATGAAAATATAATAAGTTTTATTGCAATGAAAATCCTCTTAATAATATATTAAAGATTTATTGATTACATATAAATAATTGGCTATATTAAGTTTATGGAAAACTATCATTCTGGAAACATTTGCCAAATATATCTTTATTTTTTGCTTATAGCTGAAGATATAAAATGTACATATTTAATTATATTTACATACACAATTACACAATTATTTGTGTAATCAATACACACACATCATTTTTAATAAATAAATAAATTATATATATATATATATATATATATATATATATATATATATATATATATATATATATATATATAATATATTATATATAATATTTACATGAGAATATGATATGAAAAGAAATAAATGTAAAATAAATACAAAGTGCAGTTTACCTTATGAAGCCTTACATTTCCAAATTAACATTTGTGAATAGTGAAGATGATAAAAAAATTACCTTATTGATTTTATTCGTAATAAATGGCTTAAAGGGAGATATAATTTGCTCTTAAATGCTCATATGGGTGCCTTCTATCCTCTTTGTGGGCAAGATAATTAATACTAATGACCTCAGTTGTCAGTGGCAGTAATTTCATAATAGGCTTCAGAGGACTTGCTCATTTATTTTGGAGAATTAATTAACGTCTGATAATTATCAATTCTGTTAATTACATATGTCAATATTTGGAGTGAAATAAGCATAGCTTTTTTTTCTTTTTTTTTCTTGAATGTGCGTGTCGGTAAAAAAAAAAAAAAAAAAAGAACAAGACAGGCTGTTTTTCACCCTCCCATATAAACAGGACGGCCAGATAAATGAGTGCGGTGAATTCATACACAGGGAAATAGCCTGTGTTCCGGGAACAACTATAATCTGTTTCTCTTTATCATTCGTCCGGAATGACACCGTTTAGCATCGCTCCCCGTTCGGAAAGGACTCCGGGACTCCTCTGCTCAGAATTCCAGGGCCGCCGATCTGCCTCGGACGGCAAAACTAAATAAAGATGTTTAGTGACAGGCTAATGAACAAATGGGCCCTCTTGATTTAACCTTGATGAATGGTCCGGCCAGGTGTTTTCAATAACGACAATAAGCACTGCAAGCCACAGGCCCACTGATACTGGTATAATGCATTATTAGACCATTAGAGGCTGGGGATGGGAGACCACTTACGCGCTGCCCTATCAATAATGCTGTGTCCCAGTCTGCATTTAGGCCCGGGGAATTAGTCATACTGATATTCTATTTAATAAAAAATCACGAGAAGACGCATAAAGAATCTCATTACATTTTAACAGGGTTACAGTAACCCGGGAGGACCGCAAGTTTAATTTTCATAAGAGCATCCATTCTTCAATTATGTCAAGCAGAGAAAATGTAAATGGCAAATGGAATGCTAACAATATCTCTACAAGCGCATTGGCAGATAGAAGCCCGGGGTTCGGATGGAGAGGGACAGTGCCGTGCACATGTGTGTGTCTGCGTACGTGTTTATGTGAAAGTATTTCAGAGAGAGGACAGGGAAGTGCAGCCATTAAATGCAGTCAAAAGATACTATTATAGGGGTATTTATGCAAGTTAGAGACCATGCATGAAAAGAATACCATGTAACAAAGGTGTGACTTTGGTAGCACTATCTACTGTGGTCGTTTCAGATGCCAGCGACGGTGTAAGTGAGAGGTGTCAGTCCCTTCGATGCCAGGCCCCTCTCCCCACCCCCACGGTGAAAGCGCTTACCCCCGAAGTGTCAGTAGCAGTATTGGCATGTGGCTATCAGCGCCCAGTGCTGTGGGGCCTCTGCAATAATAAACTGCTAATTGAAAGGCGCTCTCAGAGAAGGCCTGTTAGCGGGGAGCCAAGTTGCTGAAAGATTACTGCAGCACGCCGCCTCGCTTAGGTGCTGAAAGAGGCTATTACGCCTCTGCTCTCTACCTGTAAGGAGTGTTAATACAAACCTGTGCTCTCACTTTCTCACTTTTTTTTTTTTTTTTTTTTTTGCAATGGACACCAGCAAGTGAGTCTAGTGTCAGGATGGAATCTGGGAGTAATGTGGCAAAGTTTTCATACACAAATTTATGCTGAGACTCACAAACACATGCTAACACTAGTATTTTTAGCACATTTAAGTGTAAACATAACTATAGCAAGTTCTGAGATTTTTTTTTGCTTTTATGATTTGGATTCTCAAACTTTATTTAAGATATAAAAGATTACAACAATCATGCATGATTAGGTTTTACTTACTTTTTTTTTTTTTCATGACAATAAAGCACCCCTTTCCTTTAAAAATAATACACATTATTTAAATTGTAGAGAAATTAAAAATGATTATTATAATTATTTTTTATAATTATAATTATAGATTAATTATAATTATAGATTATTTGTTAAAATAAATAGTATTAATTTTTTATAAAATTAGGAAGTGTTTATACATTATGTTAGTGTTTGATATTTTGGCTTTATACCATTTATTTTTTTAGTAATAATTCAATAATTTTAAAACAAATTACAATATTATGGCAATGACAATCATTTTTTAAAAACATTTTTTAAAATATTAGGACTAACAAAAAAAAGGAATTTTGAGGGGAAATTTCAATTGTTTAAAAAATGTTATTGTTATTATTTGTTGTTTTTATAACATTTTCGGATAATTAAATTTTTTTTTCATTTGTGACATTATTTTCATGACAACTGCTTGATTTTTACCCTAAATATCTTAGGAAATGTATATATATATATATATAATTTAAATTAGGAAGTGTTTATACATTATGTTAGTGTTTGATATATTGCTTTTATACTGATTTTTTTTTAAAAATAATTCATGATTTTACAAGAAATTACTATATTATGGCAATGAGAATCATTGAAAAAAATTAGGACTAACAAAAAATCTAAAACATTACAAATTGATGGGGGGGAATTTTCAATTATTTTCATAATTTTATGTTTATTATTTGATGCTTTTATAATATTTTTTGATAATTAAAATTCTTTAGCTTTGTGACATTATTTTCATGACAACTATTAACTTTTTTCCCTAAAACAATTCTTATTGAGAAATAAATTTTTTTTATATTATATTATTATTATATGTATAACCTATTTAAATTAGGACGTTTTTATATGTTATGTTAGTGTTTGATATATTGCATTTATGCTGATTTGTTTAAAACAATAACCCCAAAAATACATTACTATATTATGGTAATGAGAATCTTTATTAAAAATAATAGGACTAACAAAAATTTTGGTGTGAAATTGGTGTCATTTAAAAAAAAATAATAATAATGGCACAATACAAATAATCATAATGGCCAATTCAACAGCCTTTGTTCTCTTTATTCAAAATAACATTTTAATTTTTGTGAGCAGAACATATTTCTGTGTGATTCACCAAGTTCTTCATCATCTAGCCAACTCGAGTCGAACTCAAAGCCTTTGCCACCCGCCCCGCCTGGGCCTCCGCATGTGCCGGGGCCTTTAGAAAGCTGCAAAACAAGGGACTGTGCGCCGCCCAGCCATGCAGAAAGCTCATAATCTTTTAATACGCACCGAGGAAGGAAAGATTAAAACATTTGGGTGTTGACAAGTGACAGGGAGTCTCTTCTAGTGTGTAAAGCATTCCGAAGGCGTCACACACCAAGGGGTTCAAGATCATCCCAGGCCCTCCACTTTAATTAAAATAATTGGCTTTCCACATTTCTATCTATAGATGACCAGGTATATCTTTGAGTAAGAGGCTTAGTGGAAAAATATTTCGCATAATAAGCTGCTATGCGCAGCAGGCAAAAAGGCAAGGAGGCCACTGGGTATGTCAGACGAATGATTGATTTCAATTCGAAATCCTCTCTCAACCTGTTCACTCGCTGTGTCCGCACCACCCAACTACTTAACAGTTTGTTCTCTGCGCTTGTATTAACTAAAGAGGAGCAGCTGCAACTTAGAAAACCTTCTGTGTATTGTTTTGGGTTTGAATGAAAAGACATCTTGTCGGAGTAATTGCATTACAGACCCAGTGTGTCTCAGCTGTGGTGCCATATGTGTTTCTGTGCGTGTAGGGGAGGAGGTTCTGTGCTGTTTCAACAAATAATATTGTCATAGGCTGCTGACAGAAATATCTTTGCTTTTGCAGCATTAGGCCCAATGTTAATATCTTCTGGTAAATTATGTTGGGTTTTTACTGCTCTCTCCCAGTAATTACCCTGTCTCTCGCAAAGCCTGTTGCAGTTCATTTCTCTTTATGCTCACACCCACTGATGGCCAGCAGAGTCTCGGCCTGTGGCATAAGCCCATCACATGACGGCATGTTCTGCACATCGGTCTAATCATATGGAAGAGATGATCACAGGGCAGGAAATCACTGAACGGGGCCAAAGGAAACAATCTTTCTGCACCGGACTAAGCCAATCATGTCCTCTCGCAAACCTCCGACCACATCTTGCCCTCAAAGTGCTTTTGATATAACTCTGATTAAGGGGCCTGTATTTATCGCCACAATAAATTTATTAACAGAATTTTTGATGCATGGAAGTGCCACAGATTGTAGCCACTTTAGTTAAAGGATTAGTTGATGGGATGGTTCACCCAAAAATGAAAATTCAGTCATTATTTATTTCCCCTTTTTGCCATTGTAAACCTGAAGTATGTTCAGCTGCGAAACACAAAAGACATTTAGAGTGTTACAAATGTTTTTATTCACCAAACGAAAGTCAAAACCACATTTGACCCTAAAAAATGTTAGACTATCAAAAATGATAGATTATTAAAATAAATGTTATAGTAATTTTCTAAATGTTTTTTTATATATATATATATATATATATATATATATATATATATATATATATATATATATATATATATATATAATGTTAGTGTTTTAGTGTTTGATATATTGCCTTTATGAATAATTTTAATAATTTAAAAAATTATTTATTATGGTATTATTAGAGAGTCATTTTTAGAAATATTAGGACTATCAAAAACTCAAAAATGGTTTGAATTTGAAACCAAAAGAACGGAAACATTTCTCAAAATATCCTCTTTTTGTGTTTTGTAGAAATCAACCTATAAAATTTTATTTATAATTGTCTCTGCATACTAAGAGACAATTTATTTTGTTTTTTGTTTTATTTTAATTTTTTTAATTTGAATTTATTTAATTTTATATTATGTTATTTTTTTATTTAATTTTATATTTTATTATATTTATTTTATTTTATATTTTATTTATTTTATTTTTTATTTTTTTGTGTGTGTGTTTTAGCTAAACCTTTCTGATCGTTTGAAGAACATGCAACCACCAAGACAAGCTGCTTTACAAATCATCCTTTCCTTTTCAGTGAAAAGTCTTGCATAATAGTCATGATATATATCTTAGGGATAAGGCAGGGAGCAGGGACTGATATCAACATGTGTGTGATCACCTTGGAGAGGCGGCAGGTGACTGTCAGATACTGAGAGGAGAGAGCAGCTGTAAGCCTGAAAGCGCTGCATTGGGATTAAAGCGAGGTCTGCAGCCGTGCGTCAGTCTGAGCAGGTGTGCCAAGAGCAAATAGAAACCTTGAAGTAATAGTTCACATAATTCTGTCATTATTTATTCACAAAAGGATGAATTTTGAAGATCATAGTTTAATAATCAATCGAATAATAATGCACAAAGCATGTCACAAAGGGAATTAGGCACAGACACACTTTTCTTGTGCTTTGCTCAGACAGCTGATAAACTCTCAGAGTGATTGATGCTCTGTTCTCTGAGATAAATGGCATCTGTGGGACCCAGGAGGGCTCTAATTGAATTGGTTTCCAGAGAATACTAATGGGGCGTAATGTTGAGATAACTGAAGCCCTAAGAATAAGTGATCATTGACAGCATGTGTTTCTTGCCAGTAATAAACATGTCACACAGACGGGCAGTCAGTAGCTGCAACGCAATTACCTCACTGCACCACACACTGCGCTCAAACCACAAAGATCTTATAGAGAACAACGCAACTACAGAATCATTTCACAAACGTTACTTAAAAAAGTCCCCAAAAGTGTGCAAAAAATGTAAATAAACACATAAAAAGAAACAGAAACATATAGGGTCCATAAGATTTTTTAATGTTTCTGAAGGAAGTTTCTTATGCGCACCAAGGCTGCATTTATTTGATCAGAAATACAGTAACTTTGTGAAATATTATTTTAAGAAATGTTGATTTGTTGCTTGGGAAACATTTCTTTCTTTTTTTGTGTGTGTTTGTGAAAACCATGATACATTTTTTTTTTCAGGATTCCTTGATACAAAGAAAGTTCAAATTAATTTTTTGTGTACTACTGTCACTTTTGTACGGAAGAGGATTAGGGCCAAGCAATAATAAAAAAATAAAACCATCTCGAGATTAAAGTTGTTATATTTCGAGAAAAAAGCCATTAAATTATGAGAACAAATTTGTAATTTAACGAATTTGTACTTGTAATTTAACGACTTTTTTCGTAATTTAATGAGTTTATTCTCAACATTTTATCTCGACTTTTTTCTTGAAATTTAACGACATTTTTCTCATAATTTAATGAATTTGTTTTCATAATTTAACAACTTTTTTCTCGTAATTTAATGAGTTTATTCTAAACATTTTATCTCGACTTTTTTCTCGAAATTTAACGACATTTTTCTCATAATTTAACGAATTTGTTCTCGTAATTTAACAACTTTTTCCTCGTAATTTAATGAGTTTATTCTCAACATTTTATCTCGACTTTTTTCTTGAAATTTAACGAGTTTTTTCTCGAAATTTAACATTTTTCTCATAATTTAACAAATTTGTTCTCATAATTTAACAACTTTTTCCTCGTAATTTAATGAGTTTATTCTCAACATTTTATCTCGACTTTTTTCTCGAAATTTAACGACATTTTTCTCATAATTTAACGAATTTGTTCTCGTAATTTAACAACTTTTTCCTCGTAATTTAATGAGTTTATTCTCAACATTTTATCTCGACTTTTTTCTCGAAATTTAAGGACATTTTTCTCATAATTTAATTAATTTGTTCTCGTAATTTAACGACTTCTTTCTCGTAATTTAATGAGTTTATTTTCAACATTTTATTTTGACTTTTTTCTTGAAATTTAACGAGTTTTTCCTCGAAATTTAACAACTTTAATCTCGAGATGGTTTTATTTTTTTTATTATTGCTTGGCCCTAATCCTCTTCCGTACTATATATACATATATATATATATATATATATATATATATATATATATATATATATATATATATATATATATATATATATATATATATATATATATAGTATATTATATTGTATATACACACACTCACTGGCCACTTTATTAGGTACACCTGTTCAACTGCTCGTTAACGCAAATATCTATTCAGCCAATCACATAGCAGCAGCTCAATGCATTTAGGCATGTAGACATGGTCAAGACAATCTGCTGAAGTTCAAACTGAGCATCAGAATGGGGAAGAAAGGTGATTTAAGTGACTTTGAACGTGGCATGGTTGTTGGTGCCAGACGGGCTGGTCTGAGTATTTCAGAAACTGCTGATCTACTGGGATTTTCACGCACAACCATCTCTAGGGTTTACAGAGAATGGTCCAAAAAAGAGAAAATATCCAGCAGTTCTGTGGGTGAAAATGCCTTTTTGATGCCAGAGGTCAGAAGAGAATGACCAGACTGGTTCAAGCTGATAGAAAGGCAACAGTAACTCAAATAACCACTCGTTACAACCGATGTCTGCAGAAGAGCATCTCTGAACGCACAACACATCAAACCTTGAAGCAGATGAGCTACAGCAGCAGAAGACCACAACAGGTGCCACTCCTGTCAGCTAAGAACTAAGAAACTGAGGCTATATTCACACGGGCTCACCAAAATTGGATGCTAGAAGATTGGAAAAAGGTTGCCTGGTCTATCAATTTCTGCTGCAACATTCAGATAGGGTCAGAATTTGTTCAGTTCAGGCTGCTGGTGGTGTAATGGTGTGGAGGATATTTTCTTGACACACTTAGTCCCATCTGAGCATCGTTTAAATACCACAGCCTACCTGAGTATTGTTGCTGATCATATCCATCCTTTTATGAGCACAGTGTACTCATCTTCTGATGCCTACTTCCAGCAGGAAAAAGCGCCATTTCACAAAGCCCAAATCATTTCAAACTGGTTTCTTGAACATCACGATGAGTTCACAATACTCAAATGTCCTCCACACATGCCCTGATATTGCTGAGTTAGATGCGTTCCTGGGTCAACATATTTTAGTTGATCCTGGAACAACATTCTAGTCTGAAAATTTAGTCTTAACCCTATTCCTACCCCTAAACCTAACCCTACCCATAAGTTATCCCAAAAATCAGAGGGAAATGATAGATGAATAACACTGATGTAGAAGCGCCAATTCATGATTTTAAGCCTAAACTTGACATAAACTGTAAACTTGTCCCTCAAATCTGATTGGTTGATTTGAATGTTGTTCCAGGATCAACAAAAACGTTGACCCAGGAGCATGCTGAACTCAGCAATATCAGGTTATGCGTCCTCCACAGTCACCAGATCTCAATCCAATAGAGCAGCGACTGCGTGATGCGATCATGTCAATATGGGCCAAAATCTCTGAGGAATATTTCCAGCACCTTCTTAAATCTATGCCAAAACAAATTAAGGCAAAAAGGGGGTCCAACTTGATACTAGCCCAGGTGAAAAAAAGTACATTTCTATAATGTACTTAAAGTGCTCTATTTTCACACACTAATTTTGTACTTAATATACTAAAAATTCTTCTTTAGTACTTCTTAAGATAATCTAAGTGTACTCAACTGTGCTATTTTGAGACACCATGAAATATGAACCTAAATATGCTTTTAATATACTATCTCTGTATTTACAAAATGTATTTAGTTACCACTTGTAGTACACTATGGGTTCAAATGTACTATAAGTAGTATCTAAATACATTTTTCAAATACAGAGAAAGCATATTAAAAGCACATTTTAGTTCACATTTCATGGTGTCTCAAAATAGCACAGTTGAGTACACTTAGATGTTCTTAAGATGATCTTAATATACTAAAAATTCTTCTTTAGTACAACTTAAGTACAAAATTAGTGCATGAAAATAGAGCACTTTATTTATAGAAATGTACTTTTTTTCACCTGGGAGCAAGGTTTATAGTACCTAATAAAGTGGCCGGTAACTATATAATTTACAACATTTAATTTATGTTATTTCATAGTTTTTATTACTTGAATTTGAATGTACTCATGCATTAAACATTTTTGACTCTCACATTCATACTTACAAACTTAGTGCAGCGAGTGAGAGATTGAGGGAGAGAGAAAAAGAGCTCAGCGCCAATTTTCACTGTCCCATGATTATACTGGCACGCCTTAAGCCCATCTGGGAGATATTTGAGTTTTGGGGAACCTTCAGGGCACCGAAAACCCTTTACATAAACAATGATCCCTGATTCACACTTCAGCCAGCCAGACCTTTCATACATGTGGTCAGTGGGTGGCTTTGCTGAATGTCCTTTAGATAATACTATATTTTGAACTCAAATGTGGTGTCATCACCTCGTCAGCAGATTAGATGTACTAATGCAGAATGTTTGTTTAAATAAAATTTATATTTTAATTAGTATTGAAGGAAAATTATTATTTTATTATATATTTAAAAATAATATGCACTTAGTTATGCATCACTTTTCAATCTAAGTGCATAATTCAAACAGGACAAAAATGTGAATAAACATCCTCCCACCCAACATGCCTCAAACGATGACGCAGCTGCATCTGCTTGTCGGCTTTCATGATGGGCCAAGTATACTGGCAACCCGAGCGCCTGGACAGGAGGTGTCATCAGCTAACAGCAGAACCTACGCTCTCACCCTCCAAGCGGGCCAGATCTCAGCTATGTTTGCTGAAAAAACAAATTCCCTCAGTGTGGCCACAAGCTGTGCTAACACCACAGACATTTCAGTGGCACCTCTAACCATAACTTTCAAGATGGGCACAGAGTCTCGTTATTGTATTTAGGTTATGTCTAGCACCAGTGATTCACTCAGAGGCCATGAAACACCGTGGAGAGATCAGTACAACGGCAGAAAACAATGGCTTTTTCATCGCTTGGCACCTGAGACCGTCATTGTACAGACACCGTTTTTACATGGTGGATGTTGCAGGACTGTCTGTACAGCACATGCATTATTACGTGATTAGACTAGGCTTAATCTGATCATCATCATCCGGTATGTGAGATATAAACCAGGTAAACAAGTCAAGCCAAGAGGAATATATTATTTATAACGTAAATAATTAAAAATTCCCATGCATGATTTTCAGTGAAAGTAAGATTCCCAAGGCCTGCAAGTAAAAAGGAACAGTGAAAAGAGTGTGTTCCCCCCACCTCAGCTCAGATACCCTGTTGAGAAGTGTGCTCTGGCCTTGTTTCTTGAGATGAAGAGAAACGGTTGTGATGTCACCATCCAAAAGGAATCCAGTCCTAATTCTCAGCATGTTCCAAACTAAACAGATTCCTGTTGCTTTAGTTCCATCAGCTCCTTGCCCACTTCAAGAACTTTCAAACTTATTGTGGTGCCATCAAAAGTTACATCGTAAACTCACATAAATGTTTCACAAAAAGTTTTTGGACACTTAAGCAACACTTAAAAATGTATGACTTTTATTGCATATAAATCAATGTAAACAAATGATCCTAGACATTTTCTTAGACTATTCTCAGCCATTTTTACAATTACAATAACTGGACCAAACTATAAATGAATGTATGAAGACTCTGCTGCCCAGTTTCAAAGACAAGTCCAAGGCAAAATTCCATGTTTTAGCTGTCTTAACTGAAACCAACTTGCACTGACATATCTTCAGTGCCATTGTCTCAAGATGCACACCAGTAATGTTTGTTTCTAAGGCATGTGTATAAAAGCTACTTAAATGCCTACGTAAGCCCTGTCTGTAAAACCACGCCTACAGATAGGCCTATCTGTTGTTTGATTTTTTTAAAGCCCAACTTTTTTTTTTTTGTGTGTGTGAAATTACTTTATACAAAATAAATGTTTGATTATGTAATGCAACAGCATTCATGCACTTTAAATTGTCCCAATTTAGACCACTAATCGTCTGAATATGTTTAGAACTGCACAGCAGATATAGCTGCAAATATATAAGCTATGATTTTACAACATCATAAGAACCATATCGTTTAAATTAACTGTTATTGCCTATTATATAAATTATATAGCCTACTTTCAAAGGTGCTTTACGGTCGTCAGGCTCCCAGCTTCATTTGCTGTATCACAGCGACATCAAGCGGTTGATTTCATCACAACACAGGGCTTCAGCTGTGTGTTCCGATTCCCGAACAAATGACTCTTATGAACCGGTTCTTTTTAGTAATTCAAAAAAACAGACAAAAGTTTCAATCGTAGTCCGATTCCCAAACAGATGTCTTTCTTTCTTTCTTTCTTTCTTTCTTTCTTTCTTTCTTTCTTTCTTTCTTTCTTTCTTTCTTTCTTTCTTTCTTTCTTTCTTTCTTTCTTTCTTTCTACTAATTATTTTTTGTTATAATCGTGCTATTTGTTATAATTTTGCTATTTCAAATTCATTCCCATGATTATACTGGCACGCCTTAAGCCCATCTGGGAGACATTTGAGTTTTGGGGAACCTTCAGGGCACAGAAAACCCTTTACATAAACAATGATCCCTGATTCACACTTCAGCCAGCCAGACCTTTCATACAGTACATGTGGTCAGTGGGTGGCTTTGCTGAATGTCCTTTAGATAATACTATATTTTGAACTCAAATGTGGTGTCATCACCTCGTCAGCAGATTAGATGTACTTGAAATAGCATATAGCACACTACTCTTGTATCATTTGGCAATATACTGCTGAAGTCAATAAATTTAACAAGAATATTTCCCAAATATATACTATATTTTTCAAAAAAATGTTAGTGGAAGTGTTAAAGAACAGTAATGAATGAAAGTTAGATTTCTTGTATGATTCCCTAGGCCAGGGGTTTTTAAACTAATAAAAATAAGATTAAATGTATAGACTAAATCATTAAAAAAAACAGATCAATTAAATCAAAGCCGTAACTGTGTCTTGTCCATTGGGGGGACCATGATTGGGGCATTATTGTTTTTTATTATTATTATTATATTATTAAAATTAATTAAATAATTAAGGGAATAACGAAAAAGAAATAAGATTGGCAAAAGGTAGATTGGTAAAAAGTGGTTCAATATTAATATTATAAAGCAACGAGAATATTTTTGGTGCACCAAAAAAAACTAAATTACAACTTATATAGAGATGGCCGATTTCAAAACACTGTTTAAGGAAGCTTCGGAGCACAAATGAATCAGTGTATCGAATCATGATTCAGATCGCGCACCTAACTGCCAAACTGCTGAAATCACGTGACTTTGGCGCTCCGAATCGCTGATTCGACACGCTGATTCATTATGCTCCGAAGATTCCTGAAGCAGTGTTTTGAAATCCGCCATCACTATATAAATCGTAATTTTTTTTATTTTTTTTGTTGCACCAAAAATATTCTTGTCACTCTATAATATTAATATTGAACCACTGTAGTCACATGAACCGATTTAAATATGTTTTAGTAATGGATCTTGAGAGAGGAAATGTCATTGCTGGCTATGGAGGCCTCACAGAGCCATCGGATTTCAACAAAAATATCTTAATTTGCGCTCCGAAGATTAACGAAGGTCTTACGGGTGTAGAGCGACATAAGGGTGAGTAATAAATGACATTTTTTTCATATTTGGACGAACTAACCCTTTAAAGCTGTTAAGTTATAAAGCATTACCTCATGTAGGGTTTATATAATGACCACTAGGAGGTGTTCTTTTGGGGGGGACAGATAAATTAAATTAAATAATAATAACAATAAGGTTTGGGTAAAAAATATATATAATAATGCATCGTAATATAAACTATTTTCCACATAATATTTTCCACATGTTTATATCAATTTTTCACAGTATAAATAGAGTCTTAATAACTGCTTTTTACATTTTTTTGATTGAGGACTCTTGCACAAAGATGAAAACCGCTGCCCTAGACTATATTTAACATGTTATATACCACCAGTATATGTGCATTTTATCTAAATGCGTCATCATGGTTACCGACTAGGTTACCGAAATTATTTACCATCATGGCTACCCGCGGGTTAAACGCGTTGCCATGGTAACTGACGCTGACAAATGAGCGCGGCGTCCAGACGGGGGCGATGCCCGCTTCATTCAACAGATCAGTGAAGTCCCAGAGCACTCAAACTGTGCAGGAACACATATGTGAGGCGTTTGAAAGAGTGAAACAACTGATTTTTATCGCGTATCTACGCTCCTGTTGTTCCTCTATTACGGACAGAAATATGAAAACATGGTAGCTAAAACGAGAAAACCAAATGCCAAGGACCAGAGTAGCGAGAAGGACAGGAGTCAGTCCGTCTCAGGGAAAAGCAGGCGTGGGAAAGATGGGAAAGGCTCGGCTTTCCAGAGTAAAAACGGACTTTTTGCTGGGTTCATTAGAAACAAATTGGGTTTGAGCCCATCTGCGTTTGCAAGAGGAATAACAGTGCTGGTTCTCGGTAAGGCTTGGTATCTTAGCCGCTAGGTAGCTAACGGTTATTCAGATTAGCATCTAGCATGCTTTCATGATCAAGCAGCTCGGCTTGTAAACAACAAAGTTGTGTAGAGCTCATAGTTCCTTTGACGATTTTATTCTTACACAACAATAAAATACCAGTTTAAAATGTGGGTTATTGGAGAATGCTCACATGTTAATTGCACTTGGCAACCAATCAAATTTAATTCATTTCACTTTGGTTAATATAGCCAATGATGACCACACGTACTGAATTCCTAAGATTTGTTCATGTCAGCCACTCAGTTTTAACACAGATGCTAATTGATTAAAATAATTAATCAGGCTCATTAATCTGTAATAAACTAGGCAACCTTTACCACGTCATCTACTAGAGACTAGATAAGAGTCCTCCAATGTGGCCACGTAGCTGTCTGTCTGACCTGGACAAATCAAATAACCTAACGTTTTTCTCTCCACAGCTCTTATTGCGGGATTTTTACACTGGTAAGTACCTTTAGACCTTTCAAACTAATAATAACGATCCTCTTGTGACAAAATAAATAAATTGTCCTGTATTTTTCAGGTATCATCTCTCCCATCTATTTGAAAATGACAGACACTTTTCACACATGTCGTCCTTGGAAAAGGAGATGGCTTTTCGAACAGAGATGGTTATTACTTTGTTGAATTCACGTGTGTGTGTGTGTTCATGTATGTACGTACAGTATGTGTTATACAAGGGTTTGACAATGAAACTGAAACACCTGATAGACCACAATCATTTATTAGTATGGGTTGGGGTTACAGCATCAATTCGACTTGGGCATGACAGATACAAGTCCTGCACAGTGGCCAGAGGAATTTTGAGCCGTTCCTCTTCCAGAACAGTGGCCAGGTCACTATATGTGATGCTGTGATATCCCCAAAATATTTAGATTTGGTGACTGTGCAGGCCATGGGAGATGTTCAACTTCACTTTCATGCTCATTAAACCATTCTTTCATGAATCTTGCTGTGTGCATTGGTGCATTATCATGCTAATACTTGATTTCACTCACTTCAGTGTTCAGTGTTTGAAACATTACGTGCACATGGTCCTCCAGAATGGTTTCGTAGTCCTTGGCAGTGATGTGCTCATCAAGCACAGTATAGGGAATGCCAAGATATTACAGCCCAAATCATGACTGATCCCCCTCCTCGCTTCACTCTGGGCAGCAACAGTCCGAGTGTTAAGCCACTTTGGGGCTTTTCCACACCGTAACTCTCACGGATGTGGAAAAGACAGTGAAGTTGGACTCATCAGAGAACAGTGCATGTTTCACTTTGTCCACAGCCCAAGATTTGCACTGTTGGCAACAATGAAACCAACATTTGGCATTGGAATGCATGACCAAAGTTTTGGCTGTAGCAGCCTGACCATGAATATTGACACTGTGGAGCTCCTGGCGAACAGTTTTGGTGGAAACAGGAGAGTTGGAACAGTGTTGCCAATTGCTTTCAGCTGAAAGTAGCTAAAATCGGTCGCTAGATGACATCATACTGGCGAGTCCACTGATCTATATTATAATTATATAAATCAGTGGGCGAGTCACGGAATTTAGATAATAAGGTTCGTCCAACAAGTTGCTAGATTTGTCGCTAGGCTTTAAAAAAAAAAAAAAAGTCTAAAAAGGTACGTGGAAGTCAGTAAATCTAGCGACAAAATCACTAAATTGGCAGCACTAGAATCAAGGTGTGCATTTAATTCTGCAGTAAGTTGGGCAGCTGTGGTTTTATGTTTTTTGGATACAATCCTAGTTAGTATCTGGACATCTTTCAGACAGCTTCCTCTTGTGTCAACAGTTACTCCTGTTGGATGTGGTTCATCCTACGTGGTGGTATGCTGATTACCCTAGGCACCATAGCTCTTGATACACCAGAAAGATTTGCTGTCCTGGTCACAAATGAGCCAGCGAGACACACACCAACACTTTGACCTCTTTTGAACTCTGATATGTCTCCCAATATGTTGTGTGTGGATTGCAATATTTTATGTACAGCTGTGCTATTGCTCTGCTAATTCAACCTTCACACTCTGCTCTTACTGATGGAATGTAAAATCACGCATATATAGGTGTGAAACCTCCAACACTATATTAGCCAGTGTTTCAGTTTCACAGCTCAACCCCTGTGTGTGTGTGTGTGTGTGTGTGTGTGTGTATATATATATATATATATATATATATATATAATCAGTACAGTCCAAAAGTATGGAACCACTAAGGTTTTTAATGTTTTTAAAAGAAGTTTCGTCTGCTCACCAAGGCTACATTTATTTAATTAAAAATACAGTAAAAAACAGTAATATTGTGAAATATTATTACAATTTAAAATAACTGTGTACTATTTAAATATATTTGACAAAGTAATTTATTCCTGTGATGCAAAGCTGAATTTTCAGCATTGTTACTCCAGTCTTCAGTGTCACATGATCCTTCAGAAATCATTCTAATATGCTGATTTGCTGCTCAATAAACATTTATGATTATTTTCAATGTTGAAAACAGTTGTGTACTTTTTTTTTTCAGGATTCCTTGATGAATAGAAAGTTCAAAAGAACAACATTTATCTGAAATGCAAAGCTTCTGTAGCATTATACACTACCGTTCAAAAGTTTGGGGTCAGTAAGAATTTTCTTTTCTAAAGAAATGAATACTTTTATTCAGCAAGGATGCATTAAATCAATCAAAAGTGGCAGTAAAGACATTTATAATGTTACAAAAGATTAGATTTCAGATAAACACTGTTCTTTTGAACTTTCTATTCATCAAATAATCCTGAAAAAAAATATTGTACACAAATATTCTGTACAATTGTACACATTAAATCTTTCTTGAGCAGCAGATCAGCATATTAGAATGATTTCTGAAGGATCATGTGACACTGAAGACTGGAGTAACGATGCTGAAAATTCAGCTTTGCCATCACAGGAATAAATTACTTTGTGAAATATATTCAAATAGAAAATTTTTAGTTATTGTAAATTGTAATAATATTTCACAATATTACTGTTTTTTTACTGTATTTTTTAATTAAATAAATGTAGCCTTGGTGAGCAGACAACTTCTTTTAAAAACATTAAAAATCTTAGTGGTTCCAAACTTTTGGACTGTACTGTATATATACATACATATATGTATGAAGTTCACACTATTCATCTTTTTAGGGACTGTATTACTCATATTTCAAGACCATCATTGAGGCTCGTTCCTTCATGGATGGTCTTTACATGATCATGAATGACCGGCTCACTGAATACCCTCTGGTGATAAACACTCTTAAGAGGTTCAACTTGTACCCTGAGGTAAGATGACCTCTTTGGCATCTTCCGAATGGCAATGAAATCTCTTCACTCCACAGTATTTGCTTGATCTGAAATTAACTTTCTCTTGTACTGCAGGTGGTCTTGGCCAGCTGGTACAGAGCTTTCACCAGCACAATGGATTTCTTTGGGTTCCCTACCAAGATGTGTTGGACCATCAACAGAGGGGAGGGTCTAGATCCAGTGGAGAGTTGTGAAGGTATTTGAGAAGCCTTGTTTGACCCAAACATCTACTTGTTGTTTAATATTAGAGCGCATTTGTAGTACAGTACATTGTAAATGACACTATGAAATGGGATAACTTTATTATTGCAATCACCTTATAATTTGTTATAAATAAGTTTCCTTGATTGTAGTTACAATTTAAATGCATGCTTTAGAAATGTCCTATTTTTTGCACTTGCTAGTTTTCTTGCAACTTTTACTTCTGCTAACACACTCGTCATGAAGGAAGCTTTATTTTTAAAGTGTTATTAATGTGCAAGAAAAAGTGAAAGCAGAAGGTGCCATTTTATTGGCTTTGTTACTGACAGCCAAAGGTTCTTCATTTTAAAGATATTTTACTTACTTGAGTGGCTTTTCCACAGGTCTGGGAGATCCTGCATACTTCTATGTCACCTTTGTGTTCCTGTTAAATGGGGCGATGATGAGTCTGTTCTTTATTTATGGAACATATCTAAGGTAATCGAGCCTAGATTAAACAGAGGAGACTGCTTCAATCGATACAGAAGAAAGTGGATCTTTAAGAATTTTCGTTTTGATTCCAAATGGTTGATCCTAACAGTCTTGTTTCAAAAACGAAATCATAACATGCACTTTCTTTTTTGGCTGTTCTTGTAGTGGCAGTCGACTGGGTGGCACTGTTACAGTTCTGTGTTTCTTCTTTAACCATGGAGAGGTAAAGCTGATGTTTTCTTAAGCATGTGTAGATAGTGTTTTATTTCACCTTTAGAGCTTCATCTCTGTTTTGAACCGTTGAATCCCAGAGTACTCGGGTCATGTGGACGCCACCTCTGAGAGAGAGCTTCTCCTACCCCTTCCTGGTTCTGCAGATGCTTCTGCTCACATACATTCTCCGGTAATTTTGCTTTCTTCCCACATTTGGTGTATTTCATGTTCATATTAAATCTTTCATGCTCACATTCACTCTGGCTTAAAGGGATAGTTCACCCAAAAATTAAAATTCTAACGATTTACTCACCCTCAAGCCATCCTTGGTGTATATGACTGTTTGTGTAGGCTGTCTCCCGGAAGCTAGTTGTTTTAGTTTATATAGATTTAAATATGGGTTTTTGTCAGAAAAAGATCCATGGCTTCACTTCAGAAGGACTTTATTAACTCCCCTATCTTTTTATGATGGATGCACAGCAAAATCCCCAGAGTTAAATCAACTCTACTCAGAGAATATATGGTCCCTCTTTACAAAGAGTTAAAATAACACTGAAGCAGAGTAAAAAATTAATGAGATAATATGCTGTTTGTGGAGTTGTTTATTCAGATATTGAGAGATTTAATGCATTTTAACTTCAGTTAATTTAATCTAAGCCTGTGGCTGGAAGTCATTTGTAGTTATTTTGTTTCTCTTCAGTGATTATGCTTGTTAACAGCAGGTGTTCATCACCAATGCTCAATTATAACTTAATCACTTAATTATCTCATTAATTTCAAGTCTGTTTCAGTGTTACTTTAACACTATATAGAGAGGGACCATATGTACTCTAAGCAGAGTTGGTTTAACTCTGGGGATTTTGCTGTGTGGATGCACTTTTTCTGGACTTCAAAATCAGGAACTCCATTCACTACCATTATAAAGCTTGGAAGAGCTGGGATATTTTATAATATAGCTCAGATTGCGTTTGTCTGAAAGAAGATCGTCATGTACCTAGAATGGCTTGAGGGTGAGGAAATCATGGGATAATTTTCATTTTTGGGTGAACTATCCTATCAAGATCTTTTAGATGTTATGCAGTCACTTAAGACTTTTAAACAATATTTATGTGTGTTTTTCCTCTAATTTTCATCTAACCCATGTAATTTAATGCTTTAAATGTGTTGATATCTACTTTACCACTATACATACAGATTTGGATTATTCTATACACTTAAGATCTATCTTATTGGATATTTTTGATTTTGGAAGGACAAGGAACCCAAGCAAGCATACTATGATGGCTTTGGGAATTTCCAATGTTTTCTTCATGCTGCCGTGGCAGTTTGCTCAATTTGTCTTACTTACCCAGGTGAGTGATGGAAGAGACGCCAAGATCATAAGCATGCCAAACTAAATGCTTGTGTTTAAATGCTGATATTTGGAGGTAGTACAGGCAAGCAGCCAAATGTAACATTTCTGCAACCTTTCATCTTTGAACGTCCCACTGAAATTGAAACTAATGCATTTTTCAGGATTTTTGATGAATAGAAAGTTCAAAAGAACAGCATTTGTTTTGAAATAGAAAACATTTGTAACATATTTTACATTTGATCAAATTAACGCATCCTTGCTGAATAAGAGTATTAATTTCTTTATTTCAAAAGCAATACCTCACTGATCCTAAACTTTTGAATGGTAGTGTATGTTTCATTAAATAAAAGTGTACAGTTCACCTCCAGAGTCAGACTCATTTGTAATCATATTTTTGCCTGAAGAAAACTGTCTGTAGATAAGCTTAACATGATTGCATGCCTCAGGAATATCCTGTTTCAATTTCAACTTTTATGAGAAAATTGTTTTGCAGCAAGATGGTAAAGGATGCTATGACAATATTGTTTGTGTGTTTCACAGGTTGCATCACTTTTTGCTTCATATATCCTGGGATATCTGAGCCCGACAAAAATGCAGTCAGTCTTAGTGACGCATATGGTAATGCAATCTAGATTTTATTGATGAGTATTGCTCATGTTGTCCTTCTGGTTTCACTGATGAACTGACTGCTTCTCACAGATCTCTTTGGCCGTCTGTTTTCTTCTGATGTTTGGGAATTCAATGCTGCTGACGTCCTTCTACGCCTCTTCACTGGTTTCTATCTGGGTGAGTTGGACAGTGTGAGGTCTCATTACTGTATTCACACCCATACTTGCTCAGGATAGATGATTTCTAAGGACACCAGAAGCTGATATGATTGTGAAATGATTGCTGATATGATACGAATGTTGTCTTCCACAGAACATGCAAAGGCAAATAGTGCCATAGCCCAACTGAATAAATATCCATGATTAGGTTAGTTCACCCAAAAATGAAAATTCTGTCATCATTTTACTCACCCTCATGTCGTTCCAAATCTGTAAAGCTTTTGTTCATCTTCAAAACACAAATGAGATTTCTGTCCCTCCATTGACAGTCTACACAACTACCACATTGACTCTTCAAAAAGTTCATAGAGAGATTGTTAAACTAATCCAATATGAGTGGTTTAGTCCAAATTTTCTGAAGAGGCTCGATTGCTTTATATGATGAACAAATTTAATTTAGGCTTTTATTCACTCTTAAACATTAATCATTTTTGTGTGTTATGCAGCACGTTTGAGCTTCCGGAAGAGGTTTCTTTCGCATCAAGCAGGTTGTTGACCTTCTGTTTGTTTGCTGATCAGTGTTTTATACATGAATAAAAGCCTAAATTCAACCTGTTCATCATATAAATTGAGTCCCTTCAGAAAATTTAGACTTAACTGCTTGATTTATATGGATTAGTTTTACAATCTCAATGAACTTTTTTGTGGAAGTGGAAGTTGCATGGACTGTCAGTGGAGGGACAGAAATCTCTCAGATTTGATTTAAAACATTAAAAAGTCTTACGGGTTTGGAACAACATGAGGGTGAGTAATTGATGACTTTTTTTTTTTTTTTTTTTTGGGTGAACCCTTTAAGTACAAAGTGCATACAAATAGATTGTAACACAAACATGCTGTGAAGAAACGCATCAGCTTTACTGGTTGGTCTACTTTTGTTTCAGGGGGTTATTGCACTGAGGGACCGTTTGGTTGGTACTTTTAAACCTGGAATCTTCACATGGGTAAGAGCACATCCAGTGTTGGCTGATGCATCGAAAATGGGCCTGACTAACAAAAAATTGACTAAACAAAAACAATTGTGTTGTTGTTAGGTCATGCAGTGTCTTGCATGGGTGGTCTCCACCGTCATTCTGAAGTTCATGCTGTCTGTGATCTTTGGGGCATCAGATGATGTGAGTAAATGAGAGCAGTGCTGTGCACCATGCGCTGTTTTTCTCTTGCTGTGAATATCAGTTAGCTTTAGCCTGGGGGGGGGGTCCTTTAAACAGTTCACAGGGATTTTGACATTTTTGTTTTGTTTTGCATAGATGCAAACTCCTCACATTTCAGTGAGAACTCACCTTTTTGAGATTTAAAATATGTCACCAATGGGGTTTGCATAGATCCAATGAGAAAGTGTTTTTATGGGGAGGGGGGTCTTACAAGGGTATTTGTGAACTTACAAGGGTAAATAAAGAACTGGTTGTTTCGGTAAGTACTGTACAGTGCTTCCTTTACTCTTTACTTTAAAATTACTATGTCTATAATGGGTAATATTTTATGTATTTGTGGTCTGAGATGTGGCAAACAGTATTGCCGTCTAATCAGCCAATATTGTCTTAAATATCTTGCGTAGCACTTCGTCTTTATAACAAGAGATTTTAACCAAATGTTGATTTTGGTATAATGTTGCAACAATGTTAATTTTTTTCATGAAAAAATACAGTTTTGGACATATAGGCTAATAAAAAATAACTACAAATGAGCATGTAAAGCAAATAACTTAAAAAAAAAAAAAAAAAGTGCCCTCACCTTTTTTCCCCTTACCTGTTTGCATCCCTGGTTTTGAAATAGGCCCACATCAGCAGTCTGATCAAATCCAAGTTCACAAGCTACAAAGACTTTGACACAATGATGTACACGTGTGCAGCTGAGTTTGACTTCATTGAAGCAGAGGTGGGTGATGTGATCTATTTTCAGGCATCAGATACCCCTTTAAGCTTTTTTCATTGTAATGAATGTGTTTTCAGACACTCATTCGGTACATCAAAACCATGCTGCTTCCAGTTAACGTGCTGATAGTGGGTTTTATTGCTGGAAGGGTGAGTTGTTTTCATTTAGATAATGGATGGTTTCTTTCTACTAAGTTTTGTTATGTGTGCACTGCTTTTATCTATTTGCCCCAGGAGTCTAAGTTTACAGTTTCCCATCAGTTTTCCAAGTTTATCAGTTAGTTTAGAGTTAAGCTTTTTAAGAAAAAGGAAACCATACTAAAACTCCTTCCATATGCTTCCTCCTTTTGCTTCCTGAGGACAGACTATACAGGACATTATTATGTTCCTCAGAAATGAAAAGACAGAAAAGTCAGAGGATGATGAAACAGAGCAGTAAGTATTCTATGTGGGTTTTTATTTGATTTTTCAGACGAATCTACAGCACTTTATTGGCATGATTATTTTGGATATAAATGGTGACAACAACTAAAAATAGGGGAAATGTGGCAGAAGAGAGAAAAAAAAAAGAACATTGTTCAGAAACATTTTTATTATTAAGTGTTGAAAACAGTTGTGCTGCTTTTTTGTGGAAACTGTGATACATTTTAGGATTCTTTGAATATTAAATTATGAAGAACAGAATTTATTTGAGATAGAAATCTTTTGTAACATCATACATGTCTTTACTATCACCTTAACCTTTCTTCCAAGAAGTTTTACTGAAGCCAAACATTTAAACAGTAGTGTATATTTTACATTGGACTGTTTCTTTGGATAATAATGCCTATTGTCTCTTCTAAACTTTTCCCTTCAATATTTTTTTCTTCTGTCTCTCAGGACCCAATTGTTGGTGAATGGAGTGGTAAGATAGATTTTATGGCTACGTTCACACTGCAGGGCTTAATGCTCAATTCCGATTTTTTTTTTTTTTTTTTTAATTAGATTTTTTTTGCAAGGCCGTTCACATTTTCAATTAAATGCAACCTTTTGTGATCTCCTGTGTGAACGTGAAATGACCCAGAAGTGACCCGCATGCGCAGAAGAGTATGCAACGGTCAACGACAACACTCGTTGTTTGCGGAAGTAGACGGCCACTTCGTTTGTTCCAGTCTTTAACCTCCTTATATTTGGCTCGGAGGCTTTTTATTTTTTGCTGGCATTGGAGCCAGGATCGTCTGTAACCACGCTCGGCCATTTCGCTGGAAATGTTTTCGTAAACCGCCCGGTTCCGATAAGAGCCCTCAAGTTTGGCCTGAATAGAGCTGTCACCCCAAATATTAATTAAATCTGTGACCCATTGACTGGTCTCAGCAGCATCGTCCGCCGTGGTTGTTGTTTATTTTCTCGTTCCCGCCTACTTCAACGCACAATTATGACATTAGTAGCGTATCAATGACGTACGGGTCGGATACATGTGGCCTGGCCGTTCAGACGGAGGTCGCATTTCAAAAGATCGGATACGTATCGGATTCAGGACCACATACCCAAGTGGCCTGGGTCACATTTGAAAAGATCGGATCTGTGTCGTTCAGACTGTCATGAAAAGATCAGATACAGGTCGCATAGGGGCAAAAAAATCGGAATTGGGTCGTTTCAGCCTGCAGTGTGAACGTAGCCTATGATTCTAACTGTTTTTTGTTTTTGTTTTTTTACCAAAATGATATACAAAAAATGTTTAATAATATATAATGACTCGAGGAGTACTAGTTGATATCCAGAGGCTGTATTTATGTTGTCATGACTGTTGTTTTTTTAGCTGGTATACCACAGTCTGCAGCTAGTGGCGTTTGCAGTCCTGGCTGTGCTCATCATGAGACTGAAGCTCTTCCTCACTCCACACATGTGCATCATGTCCTGTTTAATCTGCTCCAGACAGGTGACCCGACCATTCACGCTATATCAGCAACTTGCTCCAAAATATTTAGAATGCAACAAAGCTGATTTGGGCAAAAACTTTTAAATGTAAAATGCTGTTGGACTCACTAATGTTTTGATTTCTTTGGCTCTTCATCTGTAGCTGTTTGGTTGGATAGGAGAGAAGTTTAAACTCCAGATGACAGTCATAGGAATATTGTCCATCATGGCAGTCCAAGGATTCGCCAACCTGCAGAGTCAGTGGGGCATTATAGGAGAATTCAGTAACTTTCCTCAAGAAGAGCTCTTGGAGTGGATCAAGGACAACACAAGCCCTAGTGAGAAACTCCTGTCTTTTGGATTTACTTTTAATTGTTCAAAATGAAACGTCTCATTTAATGTGAACAATTTGACTCCTGCATCCATGCAATATTCCTGTAGATACTGTGTTTGCTGGTGCTATGCCCACCATGGCAAGTGTGAAACTGTCCACAGGCAGAGCCATAGTGAATCACCCACACTATGAAGACGCAGGATTGAGGTAGACACGATTTGACATGCATTTCTCTATTGAAAGACTTATCCTATTATTAGATTCTTATGAAATTGTTCTCGGTGTAAAGTGTTTGATTTCATTTTGTCCTTATTATTCAGAGAAAGAACAAAAATGGTATATGCCATGTACAGCCGAAAACCAGCTGAGGAAGTAAAGCGAAACTTAATAAAGCTGCAGGTGGACTATTTCATCTTCGAGGACTCGTGGTGCACCAGACGCTCCAAGTAAATGACGCATACTTTGAGTTACTACCACTGAGTTTGTCAGTTTCTTATGTAAGCTTGTTTCTACTGAGCCCCACATGTGACATGTGGGAAAAGATTATATTGTGGCCACATATTAAGTTGTGGAAACTGAAACATTTTTGTCTGCATGTCGTGCGGGGCTCTGTATATTTCTGCCAGGGAATGGAGAAAAAAAGTAATTGTGACTTTTTATCTCAAGATTTTGACTTTTTTTTGTAATTAGTTTATATCACAATTTGGACTTTATAACTCACAACTGTGTGTATCTCACGAGTCCGAGAAATTAAGTCAGAGAAGGAAGTCTGAGGAAAGAGGAAAGGATGTTGGACGTCTGAGAAATTAATTAAGACACTGTTGGAAGTTGGAGAAACGAAGTCAGAAATTTTATTGGAAGTCAGAAATGAAGTTGCTACTCTGAGAAATTAAGTTGGATGTTTGAGAAACAAAGTCGCAGAAATGATAAAGTCGGAGAAACAATGACAAAAGTTGGAAAAACAGTTGGAGAGATGACAGAAGTTGGAGAGAAAAGTCAGAGAAACGATGACTGAAGTCGGAGGAACACAGTCAGAGAAACGATGACTGAAGTTGGAGGAACACAGTCAGAGAAACGATGACTGAAGTCGGAGGAACATAGTCGGAGAAACGATGACGGAAGTCGGCGAAACCCAAGTCGGCGAAACCCAAGTCGGCGAAACCCAAGTCGGCGAAACCGAGTCGGCGAAACCGAGTCGGCGAAACCGAGTCGGCGAAACCGTGATGACGGGAGTCGGAGAAACGGTGATGACGGGAGTCGGAGAAACGGTGATGACGGGAGTCGGAGAAACGGTGATGACGGGAGTCGGAGAAACGGTGATGACGGGAGTCGGAGAAACGGTGATGACGGGAGTCGGAGAAACGGTGATGACGGGAGTCGGAGAAACGGTGATGACGGGAGTCGGAGAAACGGTGATGACGGGAGTCGGAGAAACGGTGATGACGGGAGTCGGAGAAACGGTGATGACGGGAGTCGGAGAAACGGTGATGACGGGAGTCGGAGAAACGGTGATGACGGGAGTCGGAGAAACGGTGATGACGGGAGTCGGAGAAACGGTGATGACGGGAGTCGGAGAAACGGTGATGACGGGAGTCGGAGAAACGGTGATGACGGGAGTCGGAGAAACGGTGATGACGGGAGTCGGAGAAACGGTGATGACGGGAGTCGGAGAAACGGTGATGACGGGAGTCGGAGAAACGGTGATGACGGGAGTCGGAGAAACGGTGATGACGGGAGTCGGAGAAACATAGTCGGAGAAACGATGACAGAAGGTGGAGGAACATAGTTGGAGAAACGATGACGGAAGTCGGAAAAACAAAATTGGAGAAACCAAATCGGAAGTCGAAGAAACATAGTTGGAGAAACGATGACAGAAGGTGGAGGAACATAGTCGGAGAAACGATGACGGAAGTCGGAAAAACAAAATTGGAGAAACCAAATCGGAAGTCGAAGAAACATAGTTGGAGAAACGATGACAGAAGGTGGAGGAACATAGTCGGAGAAACGATGACAGAAGGTGGAGGAACATAGTCGGAGAAACGATGACAGAAGGTGGAGGAACATAGTCGGAGAAACGATGACAGAAGGTGGAGGAACATAGTCGGAGAAACGATGACAGAAGGTGGAGGAACATAGTCGGAGAAACGATGACAGAAGGTGGAGGAACATAGTCGGAGAAACGATGACAGAAGGTGGAGGAACATAGTCGGAGAAACGATGACAGAAGGTGGAGGAACATAGTCGGAGAAACGATGACAGAAGGTGGAGGAACATAGTCGGAGAAACGATGACAGAAGGTGGAGGAACATAGTCGGAGAAACGATGACAGAAGGTGGAGGAACATAGTCGGAGAAACGATGACAGAAGGTGGAGGAACATAGTCGGAGAAACGATGACAGAAGGTGGAGGAACATAGTCGGAGAAACGATGACAGAAGGTGGAGGAACATAGTCGGAGAAACGATGACAGAAGGTGGAGGAACATAGTCGGAGAAACGATGACAGAAGGTGGAGGAACATAGTCGGAGAA
Source organism: Chanodichthys erythropterus (assembly GCF_024489055.1). Classification (NCBI taxonomy): domain Eukaryota; kingdom Metazoa; phylum Chordata; class Actinopteri; order Cypriniformes; family Xenocyprididae; genus Chanodichthys; species Chanodichthys erythropterus. Next base: position 32,522,951 of record NC_090222.1, read on the forward strand.
ACGATGACGGAAGTCGGAAAAACAAAATTGGAGAAACCAAATCGGAAGTCGAAGAAACATAGTTGGAGAAACCAAATCGGAAGTCGAAGAAACATAGTTGGAGAAACGATGACAGAAGGTGGAGGAACATAGTTGGAGAAACGATGACAGAAGGTGGAGGAACATAGTCGGAGAAACGATGACGGAAGTCGGAAAAACAAAATTGGAGAAACCAAATCGGAAGTCGAAGAAACATAGTTGGAGAAACGATGACAGAAGGTGGAGGAACATAGTCGGAGAAACGATGACGGAAGTCGGAAAAACAAAATTGGAGAAACCAAATCGGAAGTCGAAGAAACATAGTTGGAGAAACGATGACAGAAGGTGGAGGAACATAGTCGGAGAAACGATGACAGAAGGTGGAGGAACATAGTCGGAGAAACGATGACAGAAGGTGGAGGAACATAGTCGGAGAAACGATGACAGAAGGTGGAGGAACATAGTCGGAGAAACGATGACAGAAGGTGGAGGAACATAGTCGGAGAAACGATGACAGAAGGTGGAGGAACATAGTCGGAGAAACGATGACAGAAGGTGGAGGAACATAGTCGGAGAAACGATGACAGAAGGTGGAGGAACATAGTCGGAGAAACGATGACAGAAGGTGGAGGAACATAGTTGGAGAAACGATGACAGAAGGTGGAGGAACATAGTTGGAGAAACGATGACAGAAGGTGGAGGAACATAGTCGGAGAAACGATGACGGAAGTCGGAAAAACAAAATTGGAGAAACCAAATCGGAAGTCGAAGAAACATAGTTGGAGAAACCAAATCGGAAGTCGAAGAAACATAGTTGGAGAAACGATGACAGAAGGTGCAGGAACATAGTTGGAGAAACGATGACAGAAGGTGGAGGAACATAGTTGGAGAAACGATGACAGAAGGTGGAGGAACATAGTCGGAGAAACGATGACGGAAGTCGGAAAAACAAAATTGGAGAAACCAAATCGGAAGTCGAAGAAACATAGTTGGAGAAACCAAATCGGAAGTCGAAGAAACATAGTTGGAGAAACGATGACAGAAGGTGGAGGAACATAGTCGGAGAAACGATGACGGAAGTCGGAAAAACAAAATTGGAGAAACCAAATCGGAAGTCGAAGAAACATAGTTGGAGAAACGATGACAGAAGGTGGAGGAACATAGTTGGAGAAACGATGACAGAAGGTGGAGGAACATAGTCGGAGAAACGATGACAGAAGGTGGAGGAACATAGTCGGAGAAACGATGACAGAAGGTGGAGGAACATAGTCGGAGAAACGATGACAGAAGGTGGAGGAACATAGTCGGAGAAATGATGACAGAAGGTGGAGGAACATAGTCGGAGAAACGATGACAGAAGGTGGAGGAACATAGTCGGAGAAACGATGACGGAAGTCGGAAAAACAAAATTGGAGAAACCAAATCGGAAGTCGAAGAAACATAGTTGGAGAAACCAAATCGGAAGTCGAAGAAACATAGTTGGAGAAACGATGACAGAAGGTGGAGGAACATAGTTGGAGAAACGATGACAGAAGGTGGAGGAACATAGTTGGAGAAACGATGACAGAAGGTGGAGGAACATAGTCGGAGAAACGATGACGGAAGTCGGAAAAACAAAATTGGAGAAACCAAATCGGAAGTCAAAGAAACGATGACTGAAGTCGGACAAACAATGACGTACTGTAAGTCGGAAAAACAAAATTGGAGAAACCACATCGGAAGTCGAAGAAACATAGTCGGAGAAACGATGACAGAAGGTGGAGGAACATAGTTGGAGAAACGATGACCGAAGGTGGAGGAACATAGTTGGAGAAACGATGACAGAAGGTGGAGGAACATAGTCGGAGAAACGATGACGGAAGTCGGAAAAACAAAATTGGAGAAACCAAATCGGAAGTCAAAGAAACGATGACTGAAGTCGGACAAACAATGACGTACTGTAAGTCGGAAAAACAAAATTGGAGAAACCAAATCGGAAGTCAAAGAAACGATGACTGAAGTCGGACAAACAATGACGTACTGTAAGTCGGAAAAACAAAATTGGAGAAACCACATCGGAAGTCGAAGAAACATAGTCGGAGAAACGATGACAGAAGGTGGAGGAACATAGTCGGAGAAACGATGACAGAAGGTGGAGGAACATAGTCGGAGAAACGATGACGGAAGTCGGAAAAACAAAATTGGAGAAACCAAATCGGAAGTCGAAGAAACATAGTTGGAGAAACGATGACAGAAGGTGGAGGAACATAGTTGGAGAAACGATGACAGAAGGTGGAGGAACATAGTTGGAGAAACGATGACAGAAGGTGGAGGAACATAGTTGGAGAAACGATGACAGAAGGTGGAGGAACATAGTCGGAGAAACGATGACGGAAGTCGGAAAAACAAAATTGGAGAAACCAAATCGGAAGTCAAAGAAACGATGACTGAAGTCGGACAAACAATGACGTACTGTAAGTCGGAAAAACAAAATCGGAGAAACGATGACAGAAGTCAGAGAAATGATGACATACTGTAAGTCGGAAAAACAAAATCGGAGAAACGATGACAGAAGTCAGAGAAATGATGACGAAAGTTGGATAAAGTTGGCGAAACAATGATGGAAGTCAGAGAAACAGTCTGAGAAACGATGATGGAAGTCGGAGAAACCAAGTTGGAGAAACCAGTTCGGAAGTCGGAGAAACCAAGTCAGAAGTCGGAGAAATAAAGTCAGCGAGACGACGGAAGTCGGAGAAATGAAGTTGGATGTCGGCGATATGTAGTCTGAGAAATTGTCACAACTCCGGAGAAATGAAGTTGGATGACGGAGAAACGAAGTCGGAAGTAGGAGAAGATGCTTTCTATCATGGCAGTAGAAATTGGAGAAATTAAGTCAGAGAAACGATGTTGGAAGTATATTCATATGAAGTTGCAAGTCAGACTTTTTCCTCAGAATTGTGAGATGTAAACACATTTGTGTAGAAAAAAAAAAAAGTTAGAATCGTAAGGGGGGAAAATCACAATTACTTTTTTTTCTTTTTTTTTTTTTTTCCTGTGGCGGAAACAAGCATTTTTTTGTCTTCATGTATCTCACACATTTTTTTTTTATTCTTCATCTCCAGGCCCGGCTGCAGCATGCCTGAGATCTGGGATGTAGAGGACAGCCAAAATGCAGGAAAAGTGCCACTTTGCACTCTCATGTCAAGGGATTCTCGTCCTCACTTCTCCACTGTCTTTCACAACAACATTTACAAAGTCCTTCGAGTTCCCAAAACAGTGAGAGATATGAGATAACAGCAGTTTTTCCTTCAGCTTTACTGTTTTCTGTCTTTGATACATGTGTATATACACAGCAATGATTATTTTTGTAAAAGTCAGTTCTGTTTTTCTTGAGACCTGCTTCTGCCACTTTGGTGTCCGTTTTGTTTTGATAAACTGTATGAAATGTTTAAACCGTGGTGAATCAGGTGATTCACCACAGAGAGTCAAGTATTTTCCCTTAACCATCTGCTCACATGCTTGTTGAAATGTATTTATTTTGTCTGAATGACTGTGATTTTTGCCATCAGTGGTGCTGCTGTTTGCTGGTTGCGTATGGTCCAGAGTATTGTTTACCTAAATCATTTCACTCTGTGCATAAAATATTTTATTTAAACTCTTAGTATTTTCAACTTCTGAAGTTTCGTAAAACCCTTTTTGTGTAAAATTTTAAAATTTACATTTGTTTTGGGCAGATGCTCTTACCAAAGTGACCTACAAGACAATTTTATGTATAGTTTAAGGGTGGAAAAATAGTCTACAGCAGGGGTGGAGAACGTCAGTCCTGGAGAGCCACAGTCCTGCAGAGTTTTGCTTTAACCCTAATCAAACACACCTGAACAATCTAATCAAGGTCTGAAGGGTTAAAGCTACAGGCTGGTGAGTTTTTAATCAGGCTTGGAGCTGAACTCAGCAGGACTGTGGCTCTCCAAGACTGGAGCTTGCAACCCCTGGTCTATAGTGTTCTTTTTGTTGTTGTTGTCATTGTTTTTAAGTCTACCAATTCAGTTTTATTAGTCATCTGCTTGTTACTCTTTTTGTTACTTTTAGATTTTGTGTGTGAAAATCATGGCCAGTGTTATTTACTAGAGAAGCTATCTTGTGAAATAGTATTTTTATCTTATGTTTTAACATTTTTGTCAAGCTCAGCTGTATTTTCATTTGGATCATGTCAGTGTCACTTTCTCTTTCTCTACTGAGGTTTACCAGTGTTCAGAAGTCTGCGAGTGTTGTGCTCATTTCCCATCTGTCAGGGAAATGCAAGTGTCAGGAAATGGCAACAGTTTTTATCCCAATTGTCTTTCCTGATATCATTGGCTAATAGTTCTTTAAAATCAAGATGATGGACTGTAATCACTGCCATAGAGTTATTAAAGGTATAAATTTGTAGCATATTGTCCATTGTAATTCAAGTGTCCTTTACATTTCATTTGACATGCTTGTGAACAGTTCAAGAACTCATGTTCTAATTTTTTTTATCTGTGAGGTACTGAACATTTTGTATTTCCCTAATTAAATGTTTTATTTTAATCATTCATTGTGTCTTTGTTGTTTGTATAAATATTAAGGCACTAAGTATTTGTTTTAATCAACTCTATTGGACAATGTGGCCAATTTATTTAGCTAGTGAAGTAGTCCACCGTTCTTTTTGTTTGTAAATTGCTATCGAGAGCAGACATATCTTCCATTTTCTTTGAATTGTCCCTATTTAGAGAAAGATTATTTGGCTAGTCACTTACAGAAGTCCAGCCTTTGTTACATATTTGTGTGTGTGTGTGTGTGTGTGTGTGTGTGTATATGTATATATATATATATATATATATATATATATATATATATATAATTTTCAAACGTATTGGGACACCCCTCCAAATCATTTAATTCAGGTGTTTCAATCACTTCCATGGCCACAGGTGTATAAAATCAAGCATGCAGACTGCCTCTACAAACATTTGTGAAAGAATGGGTCGATCTCGGGAGCTCCGTGAATTCAAGCGTGGTGCTATGATAGGTTGCCACCTGTGCAATAAGTCCATTTGTGAAATTTCCTCACTACTAAATATTCCATTGTCAACTGTTAGTGGTATCAAAAGCAACTCACTTAAAGCAAGGCCATGTAAAATCACAGAGCAGGGTCAGCGCATGCTAAGGTGCACAGTGTGAAGAAGTCACCAACTTTCTGTAGAGTCAATAGCTACAGACCTCCAAACTTTGTGTGGTCTTCAGATTAGCTCAAGAACAGTACGCCGAGAGCTTCATGGAATGGGTTTCCATGGCCAAGCAGCTTTTGGACAATTTCATGCTCCCAAATTTGAGGGAACAGTTTTGCCCCTTGCTGTTTCAACATGACTGCGCACCAGTGCACAAAGCAAGGCATAAAGACATGGATGAGCGAGTTTGGTGTGGAGGAACTTGACTGGCTGCACAGAGTCCTGACCTCAACCCGATAGAACACCTTTGGGATGAATTAGAGTGGAGACTGTGAGCCAGGCCTTCTCGTCCAACATCACTGCCTGACCTCACAAATGCACTTCTAGAAGAAGGTTCAAAAATTCCCATAAACACAATCCTAAACCTTGTGGAAAGCCTTCCCAGAAGAGTTGAAGCTGTAACAGCTGCAAAGGGTGGGCCAACTCCATATTAAACCCTATGGATTAAGAATGGGATGTCATGGCATCCCCCTTGTTAAAAAAAAAAATGACAAAAATCACCCCCTCTGTAATGCTACCATCTCCTTTAGATTAACAGTGTTATGTATTATGTAAATCTTATCATGTAAACGAAATTTTAAAATTCTTAAAATTTTAAGTTTCTTTACGAGATCTCAGTGATGGTCAGTTTCGTTCCATTACGAGATTTCAATGATGGTCTGTTTTGTTTGGTTACGAGATTTTAATAACGGTCTGTTTTGTTCGGTTACGAGATTTCAATGATGGTCTGTTTTGTTCGGTTACGAGATTTCAATGATGGTCTGTTTTGTTCGGTTACGAGATTTCAATGATGGTCTGTTTTGTTCGGTTACGAGATTTCAATGATGGTCTGTTTTGTTCGGTTACGAGATTTCAATGATGGTCTGTTTTGTTCGGTTACGAGATTTCAATGACGGTCTGTTTTGTTCGGTTACGAGATTTCAATGATGGTCTGTTTTGTTCGGTTACGAGATTTCAATGATGGTCTGTTTTGTTCGGTTACGAGATTTCAATGACGGTCTGTTTTGTTCGGTTACGAGATTTCAATGACGGTCTGTTTTGTTCGGTTACGAGATTTTAATAACGGTCTGTTTTGTTCGGTTACGAGATTTCAATGATGGTCTGTTTTGTTCGGTTACGAGATTTCAATGACGGTCTGTTTTGTTCGGTTACGAGATTTCAATGATGGTCTGTTTTGTTCGGTTACGAGATTTCAATGATGGTCTGTTTTGTTCGGTTACGAGATTTTAATAACGGTCTGTTTTGTTCGGTTACGAGATTTCAATGACGGTCTGTTTTGTTCGGTTACGAGATTTTAATAACGGTCTGTTTTGTTCGGTTACGAGATTTCAATGATGGTTGAATTTCAAACAGTTCAAACTGTCGGTTTTGTTTGTAAATATTTTAAAGTATATTCAAATAGAAAACCATTATTTTGGATTGTAATAATATTTCACAATATTACTGTTTTCCTGTATTTTTGATCAAATAAATGCAGGCTTGATGAGCATAAGAGACTTCTTTCAAAAACACTAAAAATAGTAATGATAAAAGAGAGTGCTTCCATGTAAGTTGTAAGAACTAAAAGTACTATATCATTTGTGATGTGTGATCTAACTAACTTCATGGTATATGATATAATGTAGAGATTATTTTTGTCTCAGGGTTACACTCCTTATTTTCTGGGGTTTATTTGAACCCTTTATTCAGTACAGTTTATAGCAACTGTACTGGGCGGTATGTGATGTGCTCTATGGACTATTTTACACCCTTTATGCAGTACAGCTTATGGCAACTGTACTGAGGTATTAGGACCCACTCAAACCACAGGCTGATCAGACCCACTGGCCTCTCTAACACCTCTTCCCCCAGTTACCCAACCTCTCAGGATGTCTCCCATCCAGATAGAAATCGGGCTCAACACTGCATAGCTCCAGTGGGTGTGCAAATGAAAGCTTCAGGTTGATCACTGCAGGGCATCTTAGACATCTTTCCAACCATAGACACTATTATGTAGAAATATAAATCTCAATGACGGTGACATGCTTCATGCCACAATGCAGATGAATTGTGGCATGAATTGTCCTAGTATTTTCTTTAATTCTTATGTCCAGACTTGAGTTGATCTGATTGTCTGAATATTTTGTTTGTCACAATTGTTGAGATTCATATGCTGATTGCTCACATCTGTGTTTGTCATTGTAGGTTATTATTTTCTCCTCATTTTCTAGCTGATTTTTGCATTACAGTGTGATCTCATGTTTCAGTAAAACAGGGTTTGCAATTTAAGTGTGTTAAGGGCAAAACACAATTATAATATTTCAAATTACATCAATAATTCATGCTATTTTGCAATGAATATTATAAGAGTTAAGAGCTTAAGTAATAGAAACGCCAATCATCATTATGGTGACTACAAATGAAACAAAAATGAGCGTTAAACTTCTGTAGATGAATGACAGTAATAAAGTCAGTCTGGTTAGTAATATGTGAAGGCTGTTTGTGGAGTTGTTTAATCCTCCTCTGCTGAGATCTGGGGCCTCATTTATAAAATGTTGCATGAATCTTACAATCATTTCTTGGATGTTGCATACATGTGATTCATAGAATGTAATATTGAACTAGCATGCAGCTGAATGGTTTCAGTTCTCCACGTTATAAACAACACCTAATTAATGTCATTTACGCACAGGCGTACGCACAGATTCGATCTTAGAGTGTGCACACAGCCACACACTCAAAAAAAGAAATGGTTGAACATGATTGTCATAGCACCCATTATGAATCTAATCAAATCAAGTTAGTAGTTTAAACATGTAATATGTCAATTTAACTTCTTTGCAACTAGGTGAATCAAAAAGTTTGTACTATGTTACTGTGGTAATGCACTTTAATTCAAAAAAATTCTGCCTTGTTACACCAACTAGTTAATCTGGTTCATGTATGGCTATGGTAATTTAATATCTATCGTATTGTTTCAATTGAATTTGAATTGACTAATTATGTAAATAATGATGTTCTAAGTTGATCATAGACTCACTGCCATCAATAGAAGTAGGATCACATTAGACTGGAAACACTACCCAAAGCACTACCCTAGTGATTGTTTTATTATTAAAGTGAAATGATTTGTTAGCTGGTCCTCAACCCAAGAACAAGTGCAGCACTTCACCACAATGGTAACCCCAAAACCATTACCATAACAGAAACTTTTAAATACCAACATAGTAGAACAGTAACCATTAAAAAGACACTGCATTTTCTCTTCTTGCAAACAAATGCTTAAAATAACACTTTATTTCAACATTTACTCTCGCCGTTCAGCCCCTTTGCAAAGCATGATGGGAAGTAAAAGTCCTGTTTGATGAACTCCTGGTTGTTACTTGATTGAAACACGTTATTTCAATATGAAATCATCAAGTTAAGTCAAAGAGTAATCCTTTCAAGTCAATTTAACATGAATCAATCACATTTAAACCAGAAACCTGATACAATGGTGTTGAATAAATTGTTTAAATGAGTGAATAACATCAAAAATAATTTGAGTGTATGCTTAAATCCACGCCAACGCTCATATTTATAAAAACGGTCTTTGATGTGGATATCTCTTAGCGCCACGTCAGGGTCTGAGCAGACGTACACACTTTTCCTGGTCAGATTACTGCAGGTTTTTGGAAATCTAAACAATTCTTGCAGCTCGCCAAGGATTTGGACGATGACTGGTGATATTTTATATGTAAATGACATTAATTAGGTGTCGTTTAAAACATGGAGAACTGAAACTATTCAGCTGTGCGCATGTTCAAGGTCATTTGCGATTTATAGATTTCACATCTGAAAGAGAGGCGTACGCTCGTTTTCTGTGTGTACGTTTATTCTATTAATCACACGTACGCACATCTGAGAAATTATCGTAAGATCAATTTTAGGATGGTTTCTATGTAACATTTTAAAAATGATGCCACGCCACATGTGGCTCAGATCATCATACCACTCGTGGCAGATGTGGGCCGGATTTGGGCCGGCAGTTGCTATCTGATGAGTGTGATTTGGAAATCATTTATAGAGTTATTTTAAAGGTGCCATTGAACGTTTTTTTACAAGATGTAATATAAATCTAAGGTGTCCCCTGAATGTGTCTGTGAAGCTGCAGCTCAAAATACCCCATAGATTTTTTTTTATTAATTTTTGAGGCATAATTAGAAATGCACCGATTCAGGCTGCGGCCCCTTTAATTGCTCGCGCTCTCCGCCCCCTCCCGAGCTCTCGACTCTATCATTGCATAAACAAAGTTCACACAGCTAATATAACTCTATAACTCAAAATGGATCTTTACAAAGTGTTCGTCATGCAGCATGTCTAATCGCATAATTATGGTATTTATTTGGATGTATACATTTGATTCTGAATGAGTTTGATAGTGCTCCGTGGCCAACGGCTAATGCTACACTGTTGGAGAGATTTATAAAGAATGAAGTTGTGTTTATGAATTATACAGACTGCAAGTGTTTAATAATGAAAATAACAAAGGCTCTAGTCTCCGTGAATACAGTAATAAACGATGGTAACTTTACATTAGCAACATGCTAACGAAAAATTTAGAAAGACAATTTACAAATATCACTAAAAATATGATATTATCATGGATCATGTGAGTTATTATTGCTCTATCTGACATTTTTCGCTGTTGTTCTTGCTTGCTTACCTAGTCTGATGATTCAGCTGTGCACAGATCCAGACATTCTGCCCTTGTCTAATGGCTTGATCATGGGCTGGCATATGCAAATATTGGGGTCATACGTATAATGATCCCGACTGTTACATAACAGTCGGTGTTATGTTGAGATTCGCCTGTTCTTCTGAGGTCTTTTAAACAAATGAGATTTATATAAGAAGAAACAATGGAGTTTGAGACTCACTGTATGTCATTTCCATGTACTGAACTCTTGTTATTCAACTATGCCGAGGTAAATTCAATTTTCAATTCGATGGCAGCTTTAATTAAAAATCTGTTGATAATGATTAAACACTTCAGTGCCCTCCAAAGGCACCATTTTGGGTAGCCTATATAAAGGGATGGATTGTGTGTGTGTGTGTGAGCGAGAGAGAGAGAGTCTGGTGGTCACTCATCCAATACTGCAATGATATAAATAATTTAATGAATAATGCCTATTTTACTACTCTTTAAATCAATCAATAAAAATGTTTAAGGTACAGTAGCCCGGTTTATATTATATATATATATATATATATATATATATATATAAATAAACTGGAGACGTAAGGGTTTGGTCAAATTTTCTCGTTCGATGTGACAAACTTTCAGCTTCACGCTACTACTACTTTTCTCTGTGTACGCGTACGGATATGATGTGATGAACTGGCGAATATACTGATCAGAAATAGCCTATAAATCAGAGTTTTGTGAAATTGTATTTGGGTAAAATAGTTTGAAAGATGGATTTTTTTTGTACTGAATTTATTTAAAAAGTTACATAGTGCAAGTGTAGCATTAAGACTATCCAGGAAAATATCAAAAATAAACAACGAACACACACGGTAGATATAAGACAACAGAAACAGTTATTAACTTTATTGCTTTATTAAACAACTTCGTCATAACAAAAGACAACTCTCCCGTTGTTTGTATATCATACAAATGCAACGCATCTCCTACATTTTAAATCTTGATTTGGCCAGTTCACAAGGGAAATTGAACATGAGTAGAATTCTGAAATAGTACATGTACATTGTGCAGACAGAAGCTCAGAACACCAGGCAGCAATACTTGTTCAGAGTCCTACTGTGAGGCTTATACAGGAAGATACTATTGGTGTATGTCAGAAAACCATCTTCCAGATATTCAATATTACTCTCACCCACAGATTCCAACCTTAATTCATCAAATTTAACAAGCAACTTGCTGCAAAAGTGTACAACCTACTGATTTACAAGTGCCTTCACATATAGTAGTCAGAGGTATTTCATTTTCATTGTGGGATTTATGAAGCGCTGTGTGAGCATGAGGATAGTGAGCTAGTTCACTAATGCAAGTAAACTACTAATTTCAAATGAACTACACTTAGTAACTCAAAAGAATATATAAAAACGACATAAAATAAATGACAATTGCTCTGTTGGAGTATTATAAATATTGCAAAAAAAGGGTCTTCAACATCTGTAGCTTTTAAAATGTATCCAGCTTGAAAAAAAAAAAAATGGCATAAACAGAAGGGGGCTGCACTTTTTTTCTGTCCAGTGTAAAATTAAAAGACATTTCTTATAAAATAAACAGCAAAAAGGAGGACATGTGATCTTAAAGCACTGAAGAGATTAAGTAGTGTGGGGAAAGAGTGCAAAAAAGTTTCCTGAGACTGCTCTAGATTAAATAAGTTGTTGCCAGGCCTACAGTCGTGATGGTAAGCCTACCTAAAGTGCACATTAACACCAGTTACAGAAGAGGAAAGAAATGACAGGCCAACAACACTGCAGCAATCCTTCTGCCCATCGCCTCCGCATACTTGACCAGACCGTTAATAAATTAGTTGATTAACACATTGTACAAATCAAAAGTACTAACAATACAAAACACTATTTCATAACACTAAAAAAGAAACATTGTAAACATGAAAAAAAAAAAAACGGGGGCAAAAATGATAATCGCTTTTAGCTTTATAACACAATCTGGAACAATTTACATCGCTCTAGTTTTAATCTTCCTGACCTGCTATTTATTTTCAGAGTGACTGCAGTTCTCATTCTGTGCTATGGACTGTTTTAATATAGTATGTGTACATAAATCATCAAGCTATCTGTCAGACCATCAGTGGGAATGACATTTTTACAATTAAAGTACAATAATACTTTATTTTTCATTCAGGTTTAATATGTACTACATGTGACATTTTAAAGTGTTTGCTTTGCACGTTCTTTTTCCAAAAACAGTTTGGAAGGTCAGTCATGCAGCTGAATGTCACCACCTTTGGTCTCGAGACATTTTCTCATATGTGCATTTATTTCTTTTAAAAAGCAGCACTCTGCAGCAAACAGCAATTTAATGTACTGAAAAGAAAATCATCTAAAGAGATTCATTGAAAACTGCGGTACCGTGAAAAACAGGATTTTTGCATGTAAAAGTAATTCTAAAAGACTTTGTCTTTATATCTAGAGAAAAATAAAATAAGAAAATTAAATAATCAAAGATGAAACTAAGAGGCTGGGTTCTTCATATACCCTATATAATTCTGAAAACGTGGTGCTTTATTTATATTAAAAACAAATTGTACAAAATAAAAAAGGGCTTGTTGGTGTGGTTAAAAATAGAAACTGAGATAAATATACCTGGAACTCATTTCTCAGCCCTCTATCGGGCACGTCTACCTTTGGCTTGACTTAGGCAGGTTGGTAGGGCACACAGAACAGAGCAACACTGTTACAAACTAGAGGACTCTGGGAAGGGCCCTGCATGCGTGTCCACAGTGAGCTCTCTCTCATATTGACGTCTCCGCATCCACACATTTATCCCCATGCTCGTCTTCCACATTGATCTTAATGCTAGCCGTCTTCTCGTCACTGTAACACAAAGAGAAAAGATGAAGGGAAAATTTCTCAGTAAAAGTCGCTTAGCACAACTTTCCCTGAATGTTATTATCACCATACTAGCAACATACAGTATCACATTAAAAATGAAGCACAAAAATTCTCTCATTCATCAGAAACGTGCAAAAGCATATCCAGCACACACACAGGCATTCTTTTTAAACAATGGATAAAGGCCTGGTCGCATGAAAACAAACGCATCTAAACAGAACATTTAAAAGTCTATATATTGTCACCTTGGAATTATAAGGTTCTATCTGACATTTTTGTCAAAATTGAGTTATTCACATATTTTTATTCTGACAACTTTTTTGCATTATGTGATGTTTTTTTTTTTTTTTTAATATTTGTACATTTTGGTACTTTTTTTTTTTTTTTTTTAGAAAACAAAAAAAGGTTCTATTTTAAGGTTCTATACAAAGGGGTACAAAATGCAAAAAAAATTGAAACTATATAATTTTATATAAATATAATAACTAATAAGGCTTAACTTCTATAAATATAAAAAAATATATGTTTAAAAAATACTTTCATAAAATATATAAATAATATATATAATTTAATGTAAACTTATTAAAAACATTTATTTACAATTTTTAAAAATATACTTTCATAAAATATATTATATAATTATATAAACAAATTATATATAAATATACATATAAATAATTTAATATAAATATATTTAATTTAATTAATTTAATTAATTATAAAAAATCGAATAATTAACAAAATAAGGCTTGACTTTCATAAATATAAAAAAATTTACTTTCATAAAATATATAAATTGTGTGTGTGTGTATATATATATATATATATATATATATATATATATATATATATATATATATATATATATATATATATATATAAATTAAATATAAAATTAAATTATTTAATTAAAAATACATAAAATAATTAACAAAACAAGGCTTGACAACTAATAAGGCTTTTATAAATATAACTTATAAAATATAAATTATATAATATTTATATTAAATTTTATATATAAATATAATTAATTAATTAAAAATTACAGAATAATTAACAACATAAGGCTTAACTTTTATAATTATATCTTTTTTTTTTTCTTTTAAATATACTTTCACAAAATATATAAATAATTGTGTATATATTATTATATAAACATAATTTTAAATTTATTTATTTAAAAATACATAAAATAATTAACAAAACAAGGCTTGACAACTAATAAGGCTTTTATAAATATAACTTATAAGTATAAAATAAATATATATTTTTTACAAAATATATACATTTTATATAAAACATTATTGTTACAAATGAGGCCATTTTTTTATTTTATTCCTTTACTACTACAAAAAAATATTTAAATTATTTATATTTTGCATGAAGGACTTAAAATAATAGTGTACACTGAGCATCATTTGTATAAAATTTTTTTTTTTTTTTAAAAATGCAACAATATACATTAAAATAAAACTGTGGATGAACAGGGCTTCACTGTTTCAATTATACAGGTCTACAGCTTTACATCTATACAAGGAAACAGGCTGTGCATTGAAGCAATGAGAGGAAGCAGAGTTTTATGATGTGAGAAGCGTTTTAAAGCAGGGATGAGGTTAGAGGAACAATGGCTACCTGGCACTATGTTTCAATAGTTTGGCACTGTCAGAGCTCATGGCAACAGCTCTCCACACAGCAGTTTTGGCCATCTCATCAGATATGTTAACCACAGAGGGGTCAATGCTGCAGAGAAGACACATCAGAGCACTTACGGCTGGTCGGCCACACTTGAACACACTCTTATCTCTTTCTGTTCACCAGCACTGTGCTTGATGGCCATTTGATTAATAAAGCATGAAAAAAAAAAAAAACATCAGATATACCAAAGACACACTTTCGCAGCAAAGACTGCATGTTATTTCAGAGGTGAGCATTTAATGTTGCCGTGATGATGTTCGTGAGCATTATGTCATGTTAGTAATTAAAGCTTGTTTGACTCATCTCCACCAGCAGATAGATAAAAATGTACTTGCTCTCTTGCTGAAAGCCAAACATCAACCTCTTGGAATTGTTTTTCTTCTGTAAGAATCGTCTATCGGATCTGGATTAGATAAAGTAACTACAAAAAGGACACTAAGCAGATCTGAGACAAAATGGACCGACCTTCCCAAACTACAAAAAATAAAAAAAATAAAAATTATAATAATAATAAAATAAATAAATATCAATCCTTGGATTTTCAAAGCTAAATCACATTCACAGGGCAACTTAAAACAAAACTAGTGGTTTAATAATAATACCAAACTACGCTACTGTTTAAAAATTTCGGGTCAGTAAGAAGTCTCGCCAATTGTGTAGAATCATCAAAGAGGAAACCTCTGGACTGAGCACAGGATGATATAGGGGTATATCATTTTAATAATGATGTTACATAATCATATAAAGTATCATACCGCATAATTGCACAATTGCCCAATCGGAATTAAGAAATCTAGAGAGCCATGTAACAATGTGGATTACTTTGGCCTTGAGAGTAAATTTACATAGCTTGACCTCAACTGTCATTTGAATGTTATATTAATGCCTCTAATAATAATGTCATGAGAGTTAGCCCTCCGACACGGAGTCAAATGCTCTTGAAAGTGTATTGGTCAATGAGATGGCCCTGGTTAATTGGTTGAGATATTGCTGAGCACTGGTTTACACATGGAATGTCGATTACTGAGCATTCAATGTTCATAAGCAACAATCATCATCTGAAGCTGTTCTGCATTGGGAAAGGATGAGCTAAATGAGGTGCACCACTGTTGACCAATGCAGAGCTGCCAGAAGAAGATTTAGACTCGTAACCATGCACTCAGACAGTGATGTGCAAACTACTCTTTGTTAATCAAATGTAAGTGATGATTAACACCATGAGCTGGGGCGAATTCCAATCGGAAGTGAGCATCCCTATGCCCTACTCACTCTGACTTTGGAGTCATGCTGTGGCCGTTTGGAATGCACTTGGTGAAGTGAGCAGTGAAAGACAACCTAATTTCCTCATTATCTTCACCTGGAATGTCAACATGACATTACAACAGGAATTTCTTATTATTGCTGTTAACTCTTTCCCAGCCAAACACAGAATTTTCTGGGTTTCCATGTTTTCACTGTTATAAACTCTGGGATGCTATTAGGCATCTTCTGAATGAGTACAGAATCTCTGAACAAAAGCACAGACGAGGAAGGCGCAGAAACGACCGTTCTCATATGCAAGCACAAGCATATGAAAAATAATGTGATCATCAACAATAACAGCATATAAATGAAAACTGCCTAATATTAATGTTACTGAGTGAAATGTCGATCCAGGAAGTGGTATAGGACTGTGCAAGCTTTGGGGGTTTTGATGGAAGCGATCTACTGCATCTATGCTTTGATCATCGCACTGATATGATCCAGATGTAGTGTTTGATAAAAAAATTTTTTTTTTATGAAACTTACCTACATTCAAGTGTTGATAAAAAAGAATGATTGAAGCTAGAATAAATTTTTTTTTTTTTTGTTTTATTTTGTTTAAAAGTGTTCAGATATTAATACAACAAAATATTCCGGGGGACATGAAAATTTAGTGAAAATTATCAAAAATGCTGGCGGTGGCTGGCAACTTTTCTAAAAAATGCTGGAAGGGAAAGAGTTAATATAATTTTTGGAAATAAATAACATTTTATAAATTACATTTTTAAAATATGATATTTATGTGAGTGTATTCCACTTTCAAATTTACTATCTCTTCTTTGTAGTCACATTTAGCTAACGTATCTACTAACGTAACATTTCTTACCTATGAAACTCATTTAAACTTAATGTGAAATGTATGATAAAAAAGTGTGTAATATATCACATACAAAACGACTTCAATTACTCTGTTTATACGTTAACTTGAACCCTCCCGCCATCTAGCTTTAAAATGAATCGCCAGTATTCATCACCCTGGGTCACATGAACAATAAAATTACTTCCTTGAAGTGACTATCACATGCAGTGTTGCCAAGTTTGCGGTTTTCCCATGGAATTGGGCTACTTTAACACTGTTGCCGCGGGTTATTTTCCATGTCCGCAGGTTGAATCGACCCCAGATAACATGATATTTAGCCCCTGGAATGCGGATTTTACCAGGGGAACCCCGCCGAAAAACGCAGACCCCCCGTGAAACGTGATTGGACTAGTTTTAAGTAGCCATTGGGCAGGTTTTGCCCTTCATGAAAGGATTCAGTTGTTCACTTTCGTTTGGAACACCCCTACAAATGATGTCTTCTTCCCGAAGTGCATTTTAAGAGCACAAAAACGCAGATTGGAATTCGCCCCTATAATGAGGGAGTATGCAGGAACCAGAACACAAGCAGGTCTGTGTGTAGACAAAAGACCAACCACTCCACTCGTATCTTCCTCGTATGAGGTGCCGGAGGCTACACTGTCAGATCTGTCTCAAAAGAAATGGGTCAAAACTTATTGAATGAGCCCTTAAATGAGGCCAACACAGGTTGCTAAAAGAAATCCACACAAAGAAATGCCTTAGCTGCAGTATACAAGAGATCTGTGAAATTTTTAAGTGTGTGATTTATTATGAACTGTCACCAACCTGACTTTAAGGGTCTTCACAGGGATTTCCAGGTGATCACCATCATAGGGGATCTCTATTCCTCCTCCTGCCTCCATCATGCGCTGTGCTTCCTGGGTAGACAGATTTTGACATGAAAGGACCTAATTAAAAAAATCTAACAATATGGTGGAGGAAAATATTTGTGTGTTGATGAGCTTCAGAAATATTGTAAACCTGCTTATCATCAGGAGAAGTTAAACAATGCATCACATTGATGTTAAATGCATATGAAGAGGTATAGGAGAGCCATTTTTAAAATTTCAGTATAAATATTGATCAAGTACCTCTTTTGCTTTTTTCTTTTTGTCATCTTCTTTTTTCTTCTTGCTTTCGGGCATTAGGTCATCCAACCAGCTAAGCTCCCTCTTCGTAAAGCAGAAATCTAGAAGCTTTCGCACAAATACCAGAGCAAGAACCTACAAAAGACGAATACAAGAACTAAGTAAAAAGAAACATGCAACAATGGATGATGAGCAGTACAATCTGAATGAAGATTAACAAAAAAATATTTCAAATATTTAAAAAATATTTCAAAATGTAATCTCAATGAGCATATAGAGACGGAATCCAATTTTTGTGCAGATTTTTGGGGAAAATCTGCAATAAACTTGGTAAAACACAGTTAAACAGAATGTACTGTGTACTAAAGCCTGTAGCCGAGAGCGTAATAAATTTGCTTACATTTTTAATGAACATTTAAATTAAGAAAGCTATGCAAGTAATATGCAATAATGAGGTTTGAAAGTGATGTGTTGTGTCTTTTTCACATTGCAAGTCATTTCGACATTTAAATCAACAATATCTGATTATATACTACAGAACTGTATTAGATTACAGTAGAAATCCTATTTCTCTACCCAAAAAGTACATCCAAAACCTTTTCTCAACTTCAAATCTCTATTGATAGGGCTCTAAGTGTGAGCGTTTCACTCGCATTTGTTGAACTGTAAAATGTACTATGAGTCAGTGAGATTTTATGGAGAATTTTATATTTACCATCATAGGGAAGACCACCGCAGCAGCAGACGCTTTGATGACCCAAAGCAGCACCAGGCAGGTGAGCTGAACTATTGTGAATATATGAACCTTCCACAGCGGCACGTATCTCAGGTAGATCAGGTCAGGCTGGTGCTTTGCAGGCATCCCAAACAGCTTAATACGGTCAAAAAACTGCAGTACAATGAATACACAAACAACATTACCACAAATTCATCATAGTCTTAGATTGAGCCGCTTTTATGAAAAAGAACATCAATCCTGTAGTGAAATAAAGCATTGTGAATATGAAAGTACACTAACCTGTATGCCTCTGAGTGATGACACACCCATGTAGAGGAACACTCCATACAACACGGGCATTGGTATAAACTATAAAGAAATTAGAAAAAAGAAGGGAAAAATACTATTAACCCTTATAATTATATATATATATATATATATATATATATATATATATATATATATATTTATATATATATATATATATATATATATATATATATATATATATATATACACACACACATACACACACACACACACAATTATTCAGACATTTTTGTTATATTTTTAATAGTGGGTGCAGTACACTATAGTTCATTTATGCAAGTGAGGATATCAAAATAAAGTAAACTGACATATTATACCCAAAAATTCTTCATACAGTGGACTACCAGTAAAATTGATAAAAAATTTGGAACCAAAAATTATTATTAAAACATATTATTCAGACACTTTGACCTGAGCATGTTTTGCTTAAGTGTTATCTGACATAATTAAAATAAATTTTTTCTGACAGTTTAACTCTGAGATCTTGTCATATTTTATTACCATTTTCTTTTTTAAACTATAGTGTTAATGAATGAAATGTTCAAGGTGTCTGAATAAATTTTGGTTTGATATATATATATATATATTTATTATACACATATACATACATATAAATATACATACACATAAATACATGCATAATAATCAAAAATAATCAATTTGCCGCAGTTGCTGATATTTATATGGTAAATGTAAATCATTGAGATCTTTATAACAGTATAGCAGACTACTTTCATAAAATTTGATATATTTTGATATATCAAATGATTTTTCAAAAAAAGTATGAAAAGTATTATTTGCTAAAAAAGTATGAACTGTCAATCAGAGGCTGCATTTACACTGCAAGTCTTAATGCACAGATCCGATCATTTAACCATATCCGATTTTTTGGCCAGTGTGTTTACATTCACTTTAGATGCGACTGGTATCCGATATCTGTGTTTACATTACTTCCTGCCCCAAAATGATTGTCATTGATAGTTTTACATGCACATTTGGGTTGGGTTAGTGTTCCCAAACTTTAGATTTAAAATTCAGTGGAGGATAAATTATCTCGGCATCCAACATCACTCCTCGCGCTTCCTGACAACTACCTTTGGGCGCATCACTGGCTTCATCCGCGTAGCTGATACATTGACTTGTAGTGTACACACATCCGCAAGTCCGTTGCTTAGGCCTACTTTATGTAGGTCAATTAAATTATGCGCAAAAAACTGGTTGACAACACTTGTTAATAAATAAAGAAATGCATTCTGTATTAAAATGATAAGCTGTATCTCGGAAAAACGATGCATCTCGCAAAAAACAATGTATCTCGATTTGCTTCCAAAATTTCATACATCCTTTGCTGCTCTACCGATGCACTCGCATCGTGCACGCGCATGACCGCGTATCAATACATATCAGTTAATCTTCCCATCCCTAATGCACATAGTAGACGCCTTGGGTTTTGAATGGCCGCTATTAAAATTATTTATATATTTCATGTTGAGTGGCCATGATTACCTGTCAGAATGGATAAGTTAACAGCTGTCAGTGTCATGGATGTATTGCAGGGAGCGAGCGCGCGTGAGAGAGAGAAAGAGAGTAGCTACAGTGAAGTTTTTGGCTTATAAGAAAAACAACAACTCTGCAATTCACTGCTGCAAATTTTTAGTGCGAGTGCATACAAATGATACAAACACGTCTGCTTCATAATACAACATTAAAGCTACCTTTTAGTGAGCAAACGTGTCGCCCTCGCCTTGTGGTGGCTTGGAATTCCAATGGGAATCGGATATGTGTGTTTAGACAGGTCGCATGTCCAGAGATCGGATATGTATCGGATTTAAAACCACATTTGGAAGTGGCTCAGATCGGATGCGAAAAAAATCGGATCTCGTGTGGATTTTTGTGTTTACATGTGTGCAACTAATTCCGATCTGTGTCAGATGTGAGCAAAAGATTGGATTATTTGTGCCAGTGTAAACGCAGCCAGAGGGTAGAAGGCATCTAGTAGATTGTGTACAACAGGTATGTACAGGTGTACATACAGTAGACTTCATATGATTTATAATTATTAAATAAATTTTAATATACTGAGCTTACCTTTAGAATAGATGTCATAAAGACAGAGAGACCCATGAGCACAAAGATCATGAACCCGGTAACCCTCTGCTCACGGATACCCAGGAACTTGGGCTGCTCTCCCGGTGCCGAACACTCCGACTCCACCTTCAGGCTGTTGACGTGAGAGATGGAGAGGACAGTGGCAGCGACGAACCAGGGCAAGCCCATCACAGAACACACTCCGAGCATCACAGCCACCACCAAAAGGTCAAGATGATACCCACAGCCTTTCTGCAGCAGAACAGAACCATGAGCACCAGCACCACTGCAGTGCTCTGATAAGCTGGATCAGGTGTTGAACTGACCTTGAGCTTATGTTCTTTACGGTTGATGATGACAGCGGTGATCTGCTGATCCATGAAGATGAGGATGGTGCACAGCAGGGCAGGGATGGCTGCTGCAATCAACGTCCATGTGGGGTTATCACCCAGAGGTGAGATCAGCCAGCCCCGATTCTTTGAGGTGGGCTACGGGGCAGAAGAAAACACTTCACATTCATGTTCTTCTTTTTGTGATAAACATAAAATGTGATTTATTAGGGATGCACAACTGTTGTACCATATCGGTTATCAGCCTACATTAGAAACAGTTTAATTTATTGGTATCATTCAGTATTGGATATTTCAGTGCACATGCTCCTTTCTCTTATTTTTACATTTAGATCACCTTTGCCATGAATTAATGCTCAAATACAGTTAAAACACGAATCATTTAATAACACTGTTAAATCTTTTGCAAATCTCTAAATGAATATCCATTTTTCACACAGTACATTGTTGTGATGCCTAAATTAATCTAAAATTCAATGCCTAAAAAATTGATTTTTGTTTTAAGTGCTTTAATTTTTTTTATTTATTTAGAAAAATCATCATCCCCATTTACAATGGGAATGAATATGTCACCAAAGCCAAAATAAACAGTATCCAAGAAACACATACTGATACTGTACACTAACGTTCAAAAGTTTGGGATTGGTACAATTTCTTAAAATTTTACCAACTGCTCACCAAAGTTACATTTATTTAAGTACAGTAAAAACAGTAATATTGTGAAATATTCAGTGTCACATGATCCTTTAGAAATAATTCTAATATGCTGATTTGGTGCTCAAGAAACATTTTTTTTTTTTTTTTTATCTACGTTAAAAACAGTTGTGCTACTTAATATTTATGTGTGAAATTATGATACTTTTTTCAGAATTCTTTAATGAATAGAAAGTTCATAAGAACAACATTTCAATCATGTCAAGTCTCAGAATACTATTAGCATTATTTAATATGGCATTGTTAATGTATTTGGTCTTCGTAGACTAGATCTGCTACGTTGCTGCTGCTTTAGTGCAAGTATGGACTTGCTGCTGCTAATGGATAAACAGACACGCTGCTGTGAGCATGTAAGATATGCATGTACATACGTACATAAATCCCATAGCAGATCTAGGCAAGTGGAGCTGGGGAGGTGGAGCGTTTCAGAGGAACTCTGATAGCAGTCTAGCCCATTGCTGAGCAAGCAATCTCATTGGCTGCAGGATCAGCAGAGACCAATCAGCTTGTGCCATGCAGTAATAATGCAGATTGCTTGTATGTAAAAGGACCTATAAGCCTGCGCCCTCTAGAGTTTCACGACTGAACTAGATATTTATTTAAAATATAAAACTTTTTTAACATTATAAATGTCTTTATGGTCACATTTAATCAATATAATGTTTCCTTGCTGAATAAATGTGTTATTTATTTATTTTTTTTTAAATCTTACTGAACCCAAAATTAAACATTATTAAACTTTTGAGCATTATTGAAGATGACAATACTTGCATAAAAATATAGCATGTGGTTCTTAGGCTTTATAGAAAAACATAGTTGGACTAGAGAGGTTAAATCAATAGTCAAAGCCCAGCATGATAACAGACAACAGAAACAGCTGGGGTGGTTTAGAGTCAACTACACCCCGCTTAGTGTGTTTTCTGTTTATTTTGTGCTGCTTACAACAAATTTTGCCATTTTGCCTCCGTTCAAATGATGATAAACTCATTGCAACTCTTTTTGAAGCTGCTCTAAGAAATATTGACTCCAACTTTTCTTAGTAAAATAAACATGG
Source organism: Chanodichthys erythropterus (assembly GCF_024489055.1). Classification (NCBI taxonomy): domain Eukaryota; kingdom Metazoa; phylum Chordata; class Actinopteri; order Cypriniformes; family Xenocyprididae; genus Chanodichthys; species Chanodichthys erythropterus. Next base: position 32,545,943 of record NC_090222.1, read on the forward strand.
ACCAAATTTGGGGGAGTGGAAGGTCAAAAGTCCAAAAACCCTAAAACCAGCCAAACATGTTTTCTTGCATTAAGTTTATCAACTCATCATATTACAATGAACAAAAACAAATGAATAATAGAAAATGACATTTATAGTACCTCAAAGGTATCTGGGACATGCAGTTTAGGAGAGGGGACGCCCACCAAGTAATCAACCAAGACCATAATCATGATGGTTAGAAAAACCGCAAAGTCACTGATGGAAGAGCGGACCTGTAGAGGACAGAAACTAACCATTAGAGTAAATGACACTGTATCAGCACATAATCAGGCAGAGAAATGTCTCTACTAACCTTAGTGGGGAAATATCGTTTGGTTTTGAACTGCTTGAGGAAGGATGACAGGAAGAAAGTGGTGAAGAAGAGAATGACAGACCAGAACAATACATCAGGGATGTACGGGCCATTATGTCCACAAGCAGGACCCACAAACTCGCCATGGAGTATCCTGCAATCCTTTAAAGAGACAGAGAAAATAACAATTACAACAACAAATAATTTAATTTATCTTGATATGGATACAAATGCAACTTAAAATTAAGGCTCTCAAAAGATTAAAGTGTTCCATTTGTTTAGTAGGTAATATTTTGAACATGTCGAGCTTCGATGATCAAGAAATTCTATGGAACAAAAAAATTGAAATTATTTTACTTTCATTTTTAACTTTTATTTTAAAAGTTCCATATGGTTTTATTTAGAAATTAATATGCTGTTAAGAAGTAGTTTTGTTATCATTTACTGATAAATGAGAGTTTGGCAACTGGACACCTTTTCTGCTGCCCTTATTCTGACCTTCCACCTTATTCTTATGTCTTTTGACTTTAATAGTGTTTCTTTTCATGTTAAAAGGCACTTCAACTGTAATCTGAAAAAATAAATCCTTACTTTCACATTAAGTTCACTCCAGTCAATGGTCTCAGAAGTAAACCCTGACTGATTCCATGACTGTACCATTTCCTCTGTAGTATTGGCTGGAGGTGAACACTGACATCTGAGGGGAAAAGAAAGAAAGAATAAGAATTAGGGGGCCAAGTTTATTTTTAATCTAGCCCTGATTATATGGTCCATTTAAACACCAAGTTGAATACTTTCTTACGTGTAAAATGTGAGGTTGTCCAAATTGTCATGCATGTTGAAAGGGTACATCTCCCCCAGTTGGAAGAGTTTCTCCAAGGCCTCATAGATGAAAATGATGCAGATGAGAGCAGCGAAGGCTTCCTCTGTGAATCTTGTTATATAGCACACCAGAGAGCTGGCGTCTGTGGCAACCAGCAGAAGGCACAAGAAGGCCGTCCAAAGGCCAATGCTAGTGCGCAGAGGGAGGTAGGAAAGACCGTAGTCACTGAGGAGAGACAAACAGGCATGTTATATATTGCTCTGGATAAAGGTATCTGCTAAATAAAGGAATATAAATATCTTCTACTGGATTATTCATATAATCAGCCATGTGTTTTTCTTTACTTCAATATCAAGCCAAGAAAAGTATGCAGTTTTATATGTGCATTGCTGCACAAAAACACGTCAAACAGTAGGATTAAACAAGTAGGATTAAAATGAGGCTATGCTGAACTTAAATGCGTCTTGAATCTCCAGAGACCTGTGCCAACTCTTTTCTGCACCAGTAGATGGCACCACAGTATATAAGGTTTAAAAATCAGCATATCCCAAGAGGAAACAATCTCTGACATCTGAACAGAGTTGTATTTACTGTAACTTTTTAAATGGTAGGGTAGTTGATTAAATGTCAAGCATTGACTGCAATGTGACATGTCACATATCATTTAAAACGTTTTTATACAATAGTTTGTTACAAGCCAATAATCTGGACAAATGGTGTTAAGAATGCTGATATTACATATAAACATCTGGGTGCTGAACTTTCATTAAATCATGAATTTGCCAGTGATATAAACTTAAGCAACCATGAATATTGCAATGATTTTTTTCCCCTTTTTATATGGCCATTAAGTTTTCTAACGGCAGTTTCATTATCCTTCCGTGTTCTGTCTCTTAAGCTTATAATAGTGTTTAATAGTGTTTTTGATTGAAACATCAGTAGAAAAAACAGCATTAGAGTTGGTACTGTAAGCATGATTCAGTTCAAACTGTTCATCTTAATGAATCATTTCACTTCAAAAAAATCTATATTTTATAAATAGTTAAAAAAATCTTTATATATATATATATATATAAATAAAAGTCACTAATTGCCCCAGTTTCTTAGCACAAATTCTTAAATATGAGAATAATGCCTGAGGTACAGAATAAGGAGAGTTGTGAAACTATTGAAAGTGAGTCTCTCTCTCACCTGCAGAACTTAAAAAGAATTTTCTCAAAAACTAGAACTGGCCCAGTGCTGCCCAGGATAGTGAGAGGCTGACCAGCAAACAGAGAGAAGGCCACACCGGTCAGTGAAGCTCCAAACAGAGACTCAATGGCACTCTAAAACAAACACAGACAAAAGGGTTGTCATCAAACTGTGGGAGAGTTTCTAGCAAAGAATACAGCATTCTGTGGAAGTAGAAATTAAATATTTAAGGGCTACGCTCAATAACACTCTTGATTCCAGTGAATCTGAATCATATTTAGACTGTCTGCTCCACATGGAGCTTTAATCCTCCATTGATCTTTCCAGGGAGAGCCAAGTCTACAAGTCTGACTCACTATGTTGTTTTTGGTGGCTTCCCCCAGAAGGCCTCCGAAGGTGATGACGGGGGACATGCAGGCGCAATAGAGGAAAAGAACAGAAGCTAAACACTGCAGGCTGAAAGCATCCTTCACATCGCTCCAGTAAAATGGAGCTTTCCGCTTCACATCTAGCACCAGACCCCCGAATATCCTGTGTGAGAGGGGAAAAAAATAAAAAGAAATGACAAAAAAAATTCAACCAGGTCATATTTACAAAAGCAGTGAGTTAAATAAACAATAATTTGAAGATGTCAACAAACAAAAATAATAATAATAGTTGTTGTTACACACACAACGCTAAATTCTAATAAACTTAACATCACTGTTGGTTATGACAGTGGAGTTAACTATGTAAAGTCACTACATTCATGGAAATAAAATTAGGAAATGCATTTGAAAATTATATTATAAGGGGTTTTCATTTTGTCCTAATGGCTGTTAGGGTGTACTGTATTTCCAGAACGCTTTGGGGCTTAATGGACGGCTCTCTTACACAACCGTCTCTGGCCGGCCACTTAAGCTGCACATCAAAGGAGAGGCACCACTGTTAAATATACTGCCTTTATTCAATACCTCCGACATGAAAGGCTTACAAAATTTGCACCATAAAAACATTTTTACCCCCCTCCACCTAATGCGTGTTTAATAAGGTCCTCCTTCATCAAAAGAGACTTAAGTAAATCCGACATTACCCCCTTCTCTGTCTCTCTCCCTAACACTGTGTTCAGCAGGGTTCAGCTTTGAAACGCATTCATCTGCATGTCCTCAAAGTCCAGATATCTTAATGGCTTAATGCAAAAGCACAGCATGTCTAAGTATGTAATTTATATAAACTCATCAGCCATATTTAGGGCTTCATATATAAACAGAATCTCTCCATTTTAATATATGCTTTAAGCGTCATATGAATCTAAAAACATACTTATTTTATTGATAACTCAAAAATAATATGGGTGATGTATGTAAAGAGTATGCAGTATATATAAGTGGTGGAGGTTGAACTAGCTCTGACCGTCCTGTCCTCTTGAGTTCAGGTCCAGTGTGGTGTTCCTCTTCATTGATAATCTCTGATAGTGGAGCAGAGCCATTAGGCATGGAAGGCATCTTCCTCTTCTCCTGCAGCCATGGAATTACAACAACAAAATGTAAGAAAAGAGCCAGAAAGAGCATCAACAGCACCCTGTTAACCAGAGATTGAAACAACAACCTTCTGGTTATCACTTCTGAGCCGTAACCACTACTCTACAATAGCCCCAACTCGCAGGCGATGATTACCTGAGATGGAACGCTCTTTGGAGGCTCGATTCGTATCGTGGGGTCCCATTCTCCTGGAGGCAGTACTGTCACCTGGTCCAAGAACTCATCTATGCCAGACAGGAGGTCATTCCTGTCTTTGGCTTTGTAAGCTACATCATGAAAGATCTGTCACGAAGTTAGAAAAGACATTAACATGTGATTATTCAGACATAAATGGAGCTGCTGCAATCTTAAAATTTATGATTATGAGTAAAGACAGTCTGAGCTTCCTTCAACATCATCTCTTACAATGCAGATCAAAAGTTTTGGGGTTTAATGTTTTTGAAAGAAGTCTCTTTTGCTCATCAAGGCTTCAATGATTTGATCAAAAATACAGTATTATTTTTAATTTAAAATTAATGTTTTCTCTTTAAATATATTTTTAATGTGCAATTTATTCTTGTGATGGCAAAGCTGAATTTTCAGCATCATTACTCCAGTCTTCAGTCACATGATCCGTCAGAAATCATTCTAATGTGCTGATTTGGTGCACAAGAAGCATTTCTTATTATTGTCAATGTTAAAAAGTTGTGCTGTTTAATATTTCTGAGGAAGCCATGATAACTTCTTTGATATATAGAAAGTTCAAAGGAACATCATTTATTCGAAATAGAAATATTTGCTAACATTGTCTTTACAGTCACTTTTGATCAATTTAATGCATAATGAATAAAAGTATTTTCTTTATTAAAAAAAACAAACAAACAAACAAAAAAAAAAACTTACTGATCCCAAACTTTTGAACAGAAGTGTAGATTATAAACAACACTATAAAATGCTACTGAAGGTTTAAAGCAGGGTTAGTTTATCCTGATCTTTATGGACCTTTGTCAGGGTAGATGACATATTTAATTTGACGTGAATGAAAACGAAGCTGTGAGGTTCAAAAGTCTGTCCAATATGCTGAACTGCTGTGTAACTTGTCAATTGGTTAACTAAGTTAACCAAGTTAACTAAGTTCGAGTCCCGACTCGTGGTCCTTTCCCGATCTTGTGCATCTGTCTCCTCCCCTATCACTTCCTGTCTCTCCATGACTGGCCTCGCCAATAATGGCAAAAATGCCCAAAATTATAACTTAAAAAAAAAAAAAAGTATTTCTACTAAGAAAAACATTAAAATATCTTTACAAAAATGTCCAGGATGCAAGACGCAAAGGTTGTGAAAATTAGACATGACCTATAATCTTAAGACAGTACAACTTCTTGAATGGACTGTACTTTATCTCTCACAGCATTGTATTCATTCAAATAAAATGACATTTACATTTATGCATTTGACAAATGCTTTTCAAAGAAACTTCTATTGTAATCAAGGTATACATCTTTTTTCATGCATTCTTTGGGAATTGAACCCATGACCTTATTGTTGCTAGGGACATGCTCTACTGTTTGAGCTACAGGATACCAAGACTAAGAAATACAGCCATGTTCAAGGTAGATGCCTCACCTCATCTGTCATTAAAGTAGCTATAGACCTGCCAATCTCGTGGTATTGGCCCCCTTTACCGAAAGGCCCCAACAGCAAGAAGAGAAACCTGTAAATAAGTTGAGGAATTAAATAAAACTGCAGGAAAAGGTTGCAGAAAAGTCTTCACATATTATGTCAACCATAAGAGACCTACTGAAGTCTCCCTGGAGTACAAAAGGTGTTATTTGTGTGCGTGTATGTAAATACAAGGGTTTTTAGGGGTGCTTGAGCACTACCTTGTTGGAACGGGAACTTCGGTCAGTCCAGTGAGAAGAACAGCAGGTGAGAGACGGATGAAAGCAATGATTGGACGCTCAAGGAAATCAACTTCCCCCACCAAAACATTTGAAGCCTCAGCGCCTGGAGGAATTTTCTTCATGAAATTCATGTCCACCTTAAGAGCACAGATAAGTAGAAGATCAGGTACATAGTGTTGACTTTAGACGTTCATGTGTTTCTTCAAGGTATTGGTTTACTGGGAGTGTACAGTTGAAGTAATGCTGTCTTCATGTGTTATCGGAGTTTCCTAGTTAAAAATTGGACATGAACACATTCTCAAGTAGTATTTACTACTGGGAAGCTCAGGGATAATTTTGATCCCAAAAGTTGGGCGTGCCATAAACTTTAAACATGGTGGAGGGGAGAACAACTGCTGGTATTCTTTATTAGTTTTTTCCACAACAGCTACATCGCCTTATCTTGTCGTTAAAGTAGTGCATGTTTACATATATGAATAATCATTTGAAGCACATTGTATGTTTTATACACAGCGAAAATAGCATGTTTTTGACTGAAATTCCAGAATTGTAGATAGGGCGCTTAATGTTTATATGGTTGTCAATTAATGGGACGCTAAATATAGCCTATAATTTGGCTTTAATAAGATTTTCCCAATAAACAGGCAAAAATAAACCTGGTCTCTTCTACGATTCCTGTTCTTTCCGACAAGGCACTTGAATGCTAAAAGCTCATAATCACAACTTCACAAGTGGGAATTAGGAAATTTCCGATAGCACGTGAAGGCAGCATAAAGCCCAAAGTATACAGGGGTGGTCACACTACACATTTTGTTGTACTGACTTCCATTCATATGCATGCGAATATGTCAGACCGGAACCGCATGCTCATGCGAAAACAAAGCCACTTGAAGGCAAGCCTGCGAGGTTAGCAAAAAAAGCGTAACACCTGCACTGTGGTATGCAGGGAAGGAGACCAGAGGCGTTTTTTTCATTTTTTATTATGTCAATGAAGGAGAGGCTTCACAACTCTGTATAAACTACTTTTGTAGTTATCAAGGCACACGTGATCCAAGTTAGCGGTTACACTTCTCCAATGGTAGAGCCACGGACCCTCACATCTCCCAATAATAAGACCATCTCTGTGTGAAAAATTTTGCATTTTGCTGCTTTCCAAAGAACTCTGACCTGAGAATTTGCATCACATGAAGACGTATGTCCAGTAGAAGAACAATACATCATGGTATGATTTCATGGCTGAATTAAAAGCATATTTTGCCAGTAGATTGTAGAGTTTTATATTTTGAATGTATTACTATTGTTAAAACTAGAAAGTTTAATCTTTGCCCAGTGTCTGCGCTATTTTTCGCCAGAAGTTATGACTGATAAAAATGTCTTTGTATTCTTTGTATACTAAAGTTGCGGCTATCTCATAACCCCCTCACACAAGCATTTGTTAATGCGGGTGTCTATTGTTGTTGCACTCTCTCATATTTTGTTGTTGTTCAGTTTCTTTAGTTTCATTTTCTACTGTGAAACCGGCCAGTGTTGCCACCTTGTTAATCAACTGATTAGTGCAAATCAAATTCAATGTGCATGTGCGATCTGTGCGCACAGTACGTGTGTACTATTCTGGTGACATAATTTGCATCACGAGCACTGTAAGCGGACACTCGCATACCGAAAACCGAAGTATACTTTGGGCTTTAAACCACATTCCACTGTATTACAAAAACCAGACCAGTAAATCACACTAGTTTAGTGATGGGGTTTCTTATTTCTGGTATTCATGCAATAATTAAATGGTTTCAAAACTTCAGGAACTAAACTTCTTCCAATCTCTGGTTAAGCCAGTTTAACATGGTTATCAATGAAACTTAACATGAACCATGAAACACAAAAATAAACCATGAAAAATAATTCTATGGTAAACTATTGACAATGAACAAAAACAACAATTACACAACCAGCTAATATACCAAACCACTGACATGTGAGAGAAAAGTGATATTTCACAATCCACAGGACAGCAGAATGTAGACCAGTTCAGTCTGGAGAAATGTTTTTTCTCTTAGCGAGTCACATTTTTCTAACCAGGATCAGTATTCATGGGAAGATGTCACCTAACTCCTAACAAAACAGGACATCATCTGAAGTTCAGGATCAATTGCAGAACCAAAATAAGCTATCAAATAAACCCAGGTACTTTTAACACCCAAAGGACATTAACTTCTTTCAAGACAGGTGGACATTCGTAGAAAAACAGGTTTCACTCTAGGGTTTCAGTTTTATTTTGAAACAAAGCTGTCATAATGAACAATGGCGTGAGAATTTTTTTCAAACAAATACTTCACTGTTTCAACAGTAACTTCAAGTAAAGTCCACAGATATTGGCTCACTTTGTTTATCACTTTATGTCACCCTACTGGCTACAATAGCTGCAATGCAATGCAGCATTAAATGTCTCAACGATAATGAACATTTAAAAAAAAAAAAACATTTTAAATATTTAGTGAATATAAGTTGAGTAAATAAATATGTAGTAAAATAAGTATCAACACATTTGCAACATAAAATAATACTGAAAACACTTTATATTCTTAACATTAGTTAATGCATTCGGTATCATAAAATAAATACTTTTACAGCACTTATTCTAGGTTCTAGGTTTTATAGCATGCATTAATCTAGATGTATTATTAAAAAGAACAATTTAAAAATAAACAGCTCAAATTAACATTAAAAATTGGTTTCATACCTAATGCATTAACTAATGTTAACAAATTAAAGTGTTACCATATTATATATCAGATAAAAAAATAAAATAAAAAAAAACTTCAGTCGACCACTATTTTGGATTCACTCCAAAACTAACCTGGGTTACCATCCCACTAGAATATTGTATAAAAGAAAAAGAAAAAAATGACAGCCTGTCTGAAGGTCCCATATTTTGGACAGAACCATTGTTAAGTACTGCAACATCAAAACAGAAAAATTGCTCCTTTTTCCAAGACACTTCAAACATCATTTATCACGACACACAATACAGTAATCAAAACAAGGTTAACCACTCGAGAAGACATCACAGAAGACCAGTCACAAACACAACCTCATGAAGGCACTCGATGACGACACACTGGAAGAAATAATGATGTAGAGACTTACTGTAGGCCTTTTGCTGCCCCTTCCCAGAGAGCTGCAACTACAGTGAAAAGGGGATTGGCTGTCCTGATACCAACCAGACAGACATGGAGAGTGTTCAGTGTTCTGAATATATCTGCCATCTTGCCATGAGACTTTTATGTTCAGAACTATCTCATACCACAGGTCATTTGATGCATTTTAAAAGGTGCCCTTAGGTGCACTTAAAAAACTTTTTGCACCATTGTCCAAATAAAGTTTACCTCCATCCTTCACTTAAAACCTCCTTGAAAAGCCTGAATTGTGACATCTGAACAAAAGAGTTGGTGGTGAAAACAATCTCTCAAAACTATTAAAGGGTTAGTTCACCCAAAAATGAAAATTATGTAATTTATTACTCACCCTCATGTCATTCCACACCCATGTTCTTCTTCAGAACACAAAATAAGATCTTTTTTGATGAAATCTGTTGGCTCAGTGAGGCCTCCATTGCCAACAAGATAATTAACACTTCCAGATGCCCAGAAAGTTGCTAAAAACATATTTAAAACAGGTTCATGTGACTACAGTGGTTCAACTTTCATGTTATAGAGCGACAAGAATACTTTTTGTGCGCCAAAAAAACAAAATAATGACTTTTTTAAAAATATCTAGTAATGGACGATTTCAAAACACTGCTTTGAAGCTGTACAAATCTTTTGTTCGAATCAGTGGTTCAGAGCACTAAGGTCACGTGATTTCAGTAAACGAGGTTTCGTTACATCATAAGTGTTTTGAAAGTTCACATGACTTTGGCAGATTGATACGTGATCCTAACCACTGATTCAAAACAATCATTCATAAAGCTTCGAAGCTTCATGAAGCAGTGTTTTGAAATCGGCCATCACTAGATATTGTTGAAAAGTCATTTAATTTTTTTGGTGTACAAAAAGTATTCTCGTCGCTTTATAATATTAAGGTTGAACGACTGTAGTCACATGAACTGATTTAAATATGTCTTTAGCAGCTTTCTGGGCATCTGAAAGTGTTAATTATCTTGCTGGCAATGGAGGCCTCACTGAGCCATCAGATTTGATCAAAAATATCTTAATTTGTGTTCTGAAGATGAACTAAGGTCTTACAGGTGTGGAACGACATGAGGGTGATTAATAAATGACATAATTTTCATTTTTGGGTGAACTAACCCTTTAAGAGCTAATAGAGATTTTTGGCTGTTTTGGATAACTGATATTTATATTTTAAAGCAGATAATGGCCTATATTAGATATAAATTCTCTGAGACTGATATTAAAAAAAAAAAAAAAAACCTAGGGCTGAACAATTTTGAGGGAAAAAAATGAAGTTGTGATTTTTCTGTTAAAAATTGCAATTTAAATTGTGATGGTCATTTTTTCACAATGTACAAGTGAATTGTATGTCAAATTATATGCTTTAATAAAAATATGTTTGATAAAAATTGGTGTGCTGTGCTTGTTTGTAGGGCTGCACAATATATTGTAATTAATATTAATTATTAATATAAATTATCAAAATAAATATATTACTATTGTAATACTATTGTATTTTAAAGTAAAAAATAGAGTATCTAATAAAAATAATAATTATTTTATAGTACAACTGTAAAATGACAATACTAATATTTAAGTCTTAAAGGTGCTAAAGAGGATGTTTTGTTTTAATCATTTTTGCAATATTACTTGAAACTGTCTTTACTAACTGATAAAAGACTATTTATTAGGTGCACTGAAAGGAATAATATTAATATACATTATCTGTGCACGAGGTAGGGCCTTAAAAACATCAGCCAATCGTTTACGCGATTGGCCCTCTGGCTTGTCAATCACTGCCGTGACGTTCCTTGTGAGAGACGAGCACGGCTGCACGCTCCAGTAACTTTCCACACTCCACAGGTGCCGCATGCAATGTTTTTGTCAGGAGACAGGAGTAACAACTGCAGATTATGAGTTACCTGCTGTGAGTCCGACATAATGAATCCACTAACACGACACAGCGAATGCCAGTGGTAAACACTCGTGTTCCAGTACTCGTGCACGAGTTTTGGGAGGCGTTCCCTTGAACTAAGCTGTGAAGGAGGGGGGTTGTTCTTTCAAAAACTCAGTAACAGTCTTTGGATTCTCAGTCGACGAAAAGATCCTCTTTAGCACCTTTAATTTCTCCATTTTCAAAGTTAAACCATCATGCTTTTATTTTGGCGGAAAACCACAGGGAACCCTTAATGCTATTATCCTCTTGTTGCATCCCAACAGGGATGGTGAAATGGTTGGCATGTGTTGCGTTCCCAAATGAACAGTGTCGTACTCTGAAACGCACAGCGCATATATTTATTTACATAAATCACAGTCATATCACAATTTTATTGTGATTATTATTCAGCCCTAAAAAACCCTTCACCATAAAAGTCCAAAAGTGCTTCAAATTATACAAAACATAATTCACAGTGCTTTTAAATATTAAAACAGGAAAAACAATCTTCCTTAACCCACAATTATTCAACAAACTTACTGGAATTAAGAAATGACACATGCCACGATCAAGTTTTTGGCATAAGAGTTAAATGACAATACATAGGTGAACTGTTCAAGATCTTCTATTGTGTTCCAAAGCCAGGAGAGAACACGAGGAAACAAATGTTATTTTTGTTGAACTATTCCTCTAAGTGACACCTCTCCACAACGTTTACAACAGAATGTGTTGCAGAGGAAGCTCACCTTACTAAAGTCCACAGTGCTGTTTTCCCGGCTGCCACCAGCGCCATTCATACGGCTTTCACTGTGCTTACTGTTGTCCAGGCTTCCCGGGGCTGACTGGGGTGATGCAAGGAGACCTGTTGGGACAAGAAAAAGAGGAAAGTGGTGGAAGAGGACAATTTTAGATGTATGTTTGTGACTCAGATCTTTAATATGCAGGGAAGGTTAACTGTACACTCATTGTGTGGTCTGGAGTGTGGACATGCAGAGCAGGTCACATGCTTTCTGGATAACATCACACGATAGTGTGTACACTCATGGATGCTGTAAGGTTGTATTTCAAACATGTAGAAAGTGGTCTTTAAAATTTTCCAACCCACAGAATTTGTTGGAAAGAAATCAAACCTTTTTTATGGAATGACAGGAGGAGTTCATTTGAGGAGAGCATTAAGGCTAAACCATTAACTGAGGTATAACAAACTGTTCCTGGCTTCTGTGTGAGGATTTTAGCTTCAAACAGCACAGCGATCGAAAACCATCTCCGAATATCCAAAAAGAGGCACTGTAAAACTGCGTAGGCCTGGGATGACATTTCATGGAAACAAGCTCTCCTGCTATCTGAGCCTGCCGCTTGACGTCATGCAAACTTAAAAATAAAGGGAGCAAAAAAAGACCCTCCTTCTATGGTCTTCCCTGTAGAACAGACAAATCAGTCATTGCAATTGTTTAATATCACTGCCTCCTCGTTAGGGCCTGGTCAGGCACAAAACGGAGGTTTGCGAGTACACGAGCTGGACACTCTGCCAACGTGAATGTAGCAATATACAACATGACATCACCCACTCCCATTTCAACAGGCTCAGTTTACACTTCTGGAATTAAGTGTATTCCAAGAGGCCAGTGACCTAAAGTTTCACAGGAAGCTTTCTGCTCCTCAACATGACATAATTTATTAGTACCACCCTTCATAGTGTGCTTAATTTGTGGTGATTCGTTTTCTGGTTTCTTGTGTGCATATGCCCCAATAACTAAAGCAGAAATCTGCGAACTTATCGATTGTGGAAGACCTTTAATAAACCCAGACAGGTGTATTAATAATAAAAATCATCAGATATTTCGTATTTAATATGCAAGAGGTGCAAATATAAATATTTTTGAGGCCACTGTACTTCATTATAGATCAGTATAAAACACCAAGGACAACAGTAATATCTGAACCACTATGATCTTTGCAGATGCTGTTACTGGATGTTCTGTATGCATATGTGTATTCTCAGGGAAAGATAAAAAAGAGTGCCAATTTGAACTGTCTCATATGGGTATAGTCAATCACTCCTTAAAACATATGATTGAATGGACATTGTGAAAACTCAAGAAAAACATGTGGGGACACAGGAAGACATTCAAATACTAATCAGGGTGACCGAGGGAAGATTGTGACTGAGATAAGACAGAAAGAGACAGGACAGAATGAGAGAGAGTTTTGGAGGTAATGTGTTGAAACTAGTGTGTATTACATAATATGATTATTTGGATGTTATTTTTCTATTTTTTTTTTTTCAAATATATTTATTTTTTCTATGTATTTGTTTACTGACAAATACAATTTATTTTCATGCATGACTTCAGATTTTTTTTTTATAATTAATGAAAAAAATATATAAGTATTTTATTGTTAAATTATGCTTATTTTGTGCATACATACACACACATGCACACATACTTTCCTGCTAAAGTTTGAGTTTAGCAAGCTTTTGGTGAGAGGTTTTGGGTTTACATTTCCATTATTCATTTTATATTAGACAATAATATTTTTTTTTCTTTCAAAAAAACAAAAACAAAAAAAACACTCATGACAATATAAAAAGAGTGAGAGGCTGAGCAAATGTATCATGCAGGTGACACATCATGCTGATGGGCTGGATATTTGCCTGACTGCGGTAGGGGCAATAGCTGTGCCAGCCTGGTCGGGTCATGAACCACCTTCTCGAAAGACCGTGACTGCAGTTCATCCTCCTCCTCCTCAGGCGGGAACACCACGACCTCTGGAATGTCCTCTCTCTCTCCCCGCGCCACCAGCAGCTCGGGCCCCTGCTGAGAGGGTCCTGGGGAGCGGAGAGGTGATGAAGCGCGGTGGGCGGTAGGGGGTGTGTTTTGAGGGGTGGCGAAAGGGGAGCCGTTGGGGGTGGCGACAGGGGAGGAGTTGGGGCTGGGCAGAAAGAGGTTGAGAATGATGGAGGAACGGGAACCGCGGGACTCTCTGGAGGGACGGCGCGAGCTGGGGGGAGTGGAGGTGGAGTAGGTACGTCTAAGAAGGGACAGACGGGAAGCAGAGAGACCCTCCCCTGATGGGACCAGTGCAGGAGGTCAAAAAGGATGAGGAAAAGTATGAAGAGAGGAAAACAAAGTAAACAGACTGCTGATGGAATAAAATAACATTGATGAATAAAATAAAGGCAAAAATGTTGAGATGAGAGAGTTGGGAAGGTTAGAATGAAGTGAGGAAGTGAGATGGCAGCAAGAACGGAAAGTGCAAATCAGTCACGAATCAACACCCAGAGACATGACCATCACACGCTGATCGTCAAGATTTTACTAAATCAAGCTAGCTTGTTTTTGGTTGTAAACCATTACAGAGCCCACATTCAACTCTGAGTATCAGAGATAGGCCTGTTTCACAGAAGCAGCACTCAAGTAGCATTTCAGAACAGAGCCTATTTCTGCAAGCAATACTCTCAACTAAGTAGAAAAAGATAAAATACATTTAATCAACACAATCTTTTGCTATTCAAGCTATACAAGTTATGAACTTATGAACATTAAAAAAAAAAATGTCCACTGGGTTTGTAGCTAGTTCCACATATGCAGTACTTTCTGTTCAGTAAATATCTGAATCCAAGCAATTTAAAGGGATAGTTCACCCCTACAATGAAAATTTTGTCATCATTTACCCTCAAGCTGTTCCAAACCTACAAGTTTCTTTCCTCTGTTGAACACAAAAGAAGATATTTTAAAGAATGTTGGTAACCAGACAGTTGATAAGGGCCCATTGACTTCCATAGTATTTTTTTCCAACTAATGGAAGTCAATGGCTGCCGTCAACTGTTTGATTACTAACATTCTTTAAAATATCTTCTTTAATGTTCAACCATAGAAAGAAACTCATACAGGTTTGGACCAACTTGAGGGTGAGAAAGTGATGACAAAATTTTCATTTTTGGGTGAACCATCCCTTATTTTGTTGTTTGACTTCTGCTCAACGTATATTAAATAACCAATTGTATGCAAGTACACAACCGTTTAAAAGTTTGGGGTCAGTAACATTTTTTCTTAATAAAAAGAAATTAATATTTTAATTTGAATGGATAATTATAATTAATTAATTATAGCAAAGATTTCCATTTCAAATAAATGATGTTCCTTTGAACTTTCTATTCATCAAAGAATCAAAAAAAAATGTAACAAAATTTCATAATATTACTGTTTTTACTGTATTTTTGATAAAAGAAATGCAGCCTTGGTTTTTAGAAAATCGTACTGACCCCAAACTTTTGAATGGTAGCATTTGATGTCACTACTCATCAAAATTAGATGTCAAGACAATATAAATAAATAAATAAATATTTATAAAATATCATTAAATATCTAATGTTCCAAAGTAACCCATAATTATTTTATGTATAACGCCGCGGTTCTGTCACGCAGCTGGTTCAAGCTTCCATTTCTTGTGGAACATGCCTTGACAATGACAACACCATCACTTTAGCACTTACTTGAGGAAGATTTTGGTGTGAGTAAATACAAGAAATGCAACCAACACAGCACACAGTGATGGCATGAAATCAGTCAATGAAATGCGCCATGCACTTCACAATCAAATTCAATGCTTTTAGCACTAAAGGAACAGAACATCTAGTCACATATACTCCCTGCCGGACATCTTTAACAACTGCTGGACACAGGGCCCTATGCACCCCTACTTTCCTTCACTTCTCGTTTTTGAGTAGGAACAAAGGATCAATAAGTAGTTGATTAAAGAGAATCTAATTACTTTGAGTAAATATTAGAAAGAAAGTCAAGCGCAGCAAAAGCTCTCACCATTCCTCTCAAGCAAGTGCGGGTCTGAATGTTTCTTGCCTATGTCGGCGAAGGAGCGTACGAGCGGGATGCGATTGCTGAGCTTCTTCTCATTCTGGTGGTGATGTCTTTTCATCATGGCGTCCCGTACCTTCTCCCTCAAACTCTCATCCAGCTGCTCAGATGCCACCATGTTGTCCAATACCATGTCTGGGAGCAGAGAGAGACTTTATTTTTTAGACATTCATTGTGTTCATGCTGATATAAAAGGGTTTATCTAACAGCCAAATGTTACCTGCTATCTCCTCAATGGTGTTTGCTCTCATGTCCAGCATGACAGTGCCATTGAGAATGCAGCTCCGTAATTCAAACAGGCTGTGCAGGGAAAGCGTGGCGACATAGGGCTTACTCCAGCGTTCTCCTCCATCCTCTACATCCTCCTCAAACTTCAACCACCTGAAACAAGAAGGATTTGACGTTGACCATGAATTAAGACAAGTATTTTGACACTTTCTGGTAGACAAATTTTTAGGTTGTCCATAGTTTCTGTGATGAGCTACACCCGTGGTGAACCTGAAAAGAAATGGCATCATACAAAACTACCTTTTTAAGTCCTTTTAAAGTCTAAATGCAGTGATTTTCAGACATTTTAAAATGTGTCCAAATACTTTTTGAGGCCAGTGTATACCATTATGTTTTTAGGACCAAAGCTTAAGTCCATGTCTAGAGAACAGTTAATACAATAGGGCATATAAAATATAACATTTAAACAAAATTAATAAAAATTATCAGAAATTAAATGTGTTTTATATCATATTCATACTTAATTTACTAAAAGAAAAAGCACATTATCCATTGAAAACATTCTGTACGCTTTTGTTCTGTTAATCAGCCAGTGAAAATAATGACAAAATGGCCCTTATTATGGAGTGACATTATACATTAAATAAATAAATAATAATAAAAAATTATATATACATCACACACACACACACACACACACACATATATACATAAATTAAATTATATGCAATTTCATTTTATATGTATAATAAAATGTAGGAACAAATAAATATAACATGAAATAGATTTTTTTTTCATGTAACAAAGGAGGTGAAACACCACCTCTGAAATATGACTTAAACTGAAAAACTTCATAAAATACACATTGAAATAACATTAAGCAGTCAATATAATACAAATCAAATAATCACAAAATAACTGAATACATAATGTAATGTTTTAAACAATAAATTAGCCTAAAAGTATATTTCATGCCTTATTTATTTATTGCATCTTTCCATGACATATTTATTAACTTCATTATATACAGTACTTAACTTAGTCTGTTAAACCACTCTATACTTATCAGCTAATTAATAATTTGGGAAATATATGTAGTATAGCAGTTTCCAATGAATCAGTACACACAAGAACACCCAATACATACTGAACTGAAATAAATACTTTGATTGTTGCGATCCTATCAGACTTATGATAGCAACCTGATTGTAACAAAGCACTGTTCGCCAGAGGAGAACTGGCCCACCGACTAAGGTGTTAAAATGGAGGAAAAAAAACCTTGGGAGGAACCAGGCTATTTGCCACTTGTTTGCCACCTGATGTCACCTGATGGAGTTTGGGTTCCTTGCCGCTGTCGCCTTTGGCTTGCTTAGTTGGGGACACTTGATATTCAACAGTATTCTTGACATTTATTCAGCAGTGCTTCTGATCTGCCTGCACTGACACTATTATTTAAGGGCTGCTGTGCAGCCAAATTATGTACCAGTTATCAATGTAAAGCTGCTTTGACACAATCTGCATTGTAAAAAGCGCTATATAAATAAAGGTGACTTGACATGACTTGACATACATGCACTCTCAGGCTTCTTTTTGTGTCCTCACCTGGCTGTCTCTTTCCACTCATAAGCGTTTCCATCACGGAACGACAGCTCGTCAAGCTCAGTGAAGAGGTCATGAGGAATGTGCTCCTCATCATCATCCTCAGTGCCGAGGATAAACTGGACCCTCTGTGAAGGAGTGTCTGCAGACATGAGTTAGAGAGAGACAGTCAAGAATGAACAGGAAATTATTACCATTTCTTCATAAAAATTAGCTGCATAGAGACATTCTAGACTGTTATTCTTACCGTACGATGGCGATTCTCGCCCGTCCTCTCGCTCAGACCCTCTGTCCTTCCTTTTCCGATGGTGCTTGTGACCACGGTGGCGATGTCTACGTCTGCTTTGTCTTCCTAAAGGTACATGTACGCCCACATAAACTGCCCTGTGACCTGTAAAGAGAAAGACTTTATCCACCTGTCCTGTAATGCATGTGAGAGGAGGTCCTTTTAAGGTCCATTATGGACAACAAAAGGAAGAGATCAAATATAACATAAAAACAGTGTTCCAGACACACAAGCTGAATTATTTATTGTCTGAACTGCCTATCTCAGGAATAAGCACATCTTGAGCCACATTTCAATGTGCAATGATGCACATGATCTACCCAAAACACATGGACTCCATCCACTAATACAAAGCACAGGTTTGTGTGTGTAAGGGCATAGTATTTTGTCTAAAAACTTTAAACTAAAACACTAAAACTGAAATACAGATGCTACAAGCTAGTTTAAGCATCACAATATTCTAATGTACAGTTAGAAAAATTGATATTCATTTTGAGATTTGCTAAATATTACATTTAGAAGTGTTATTAAATTATTAATGTTCTCAAAATATAAACTTTAAGTGAGTGTTAGATGATGCCCATAGTAATCTAAATGTAAAAATAGGGGAAATAGACATGCACAATTAAAGGTGCCATCGAACGTTTTTTACAAGATGTAATATAAAGTCTAAGGTGTCCCCTGAATGTGTCTGTGAAGCTGCAGCTCAAAATACCCCATAGATTTTTTAACTGCCTATTTTGAGGCATAATTAGAAATGCACCGATTCAGGCTGCGGCCCCTTTAATTGCTTGCGCTCTCCGCCCCCTCCCAAGCTCTCGACTCTATCATTGCATAAACAAAGTTCACACAGCTAATATAACCCTCAAAATGGATCTTTACAAAGTGTTCGTCATGCAGCATGTCTAATCGCGTAAGTATGGTTTTTATTTGGATGTTTACATTTGATTCTGAATGAGTTTGATGGTGCTCCGTGGCTAACGGCTAATGCTACCCTGTTGGAGAGATTTATAAAGAATGAAGTTGTGTTTATGAATTACAGACTGCAAGTGTTTAATAATGAAAATAACGATGGCTCTTGTCTCTGTGAATACAGTAAGAAACGATGGTAACTTTAACCACATTTAACAGTACATTAGCAACATCGCTCCATCTGCCATTTTTCGCTGTTGTTCTTGCTTGCTTACCTAGTCTGATGATTCAGCTGTGCACAGATCCAGACTTTAATACTGGCTGCACTTGTGTAATGCCTCGATCATGGGCTGGCATATGCAAATATTGGGGTCATACATATTAATGATCCCGACTGTTACGCAACAGCCGGTGTTATATTGAGATTCGCCTGTTCTTCAGAGGTCTTTTAAACAAATGGGATTTATATAAGAAGGAGGAAACAATGGAGTTTGAGACTCACTGTATGTCATTTCCATGTACTGAACTCTTGTTATTCAACTATGCCGAGGTAAATTTAATTTTCAATTCGATGGCACCTTTAAATATCCAATATCATTCAATACCGGTAACTAACATAGTACCTGTATATCCACCCAGAACACTCTATTTTTAAAACAAAACACCTTGAGTAACACATGACAAGTTCTCTTATGTTCCAGTACACATATCCCAAACTTCCTATATCCCTCCTAAACTCAATCTGAAAAAACTGTGCATGAAAACCGACATGCTCTTAACAGACATAAATAACATCTTAACTGCCTCTGACGTGCTTTAAGGAAAGCTTAAAAGTTAAATCTGCCACCCATGCTTGAGTTTTTGTGTTTAAGGCAAATTCCTGGGAAGCAGAAGCTGTGTGCGTCACAAGTATGATGTCAAAAAGAAAAGAAAACTCCAAGCAATTTGAACCTAACTTCATTCAGCTGGCTGTTGTGCAGGGAGTGCTCATAGTGTAAGGGTGGGAAGTGTGCGAAAACATGTGTGGTCTGTGCAAACGCCTGCAGTGTCTACACCAATTTCACACGCTTGTGTATGCGGAGAATGCATGGGAGGCTGAAACTCAAGTACACACTTTGACAGCCTCAACAGCTCATGAAAACATCTTGCAAATTTTTCAAACACACAGAGGAAACGCAATTGCGTCACCAAACCTGCAAATCACTTATCTCATGTGCATCAGTCCTTCAAAGCATGTATTCCCCAGCTGAAGAGAGTCACTGTTGACTTTCCACACACACTGGGGTCAAAGGTTTCCAAAACACATCATTAAATCTAAATTGAGTCTCTAATGGCAATTACTGGTTTTAGATTACATACAAAACAGAGCCATATTTATTAGATGTAGAAGAAAACAGTGGCAACAACAAAGCAACAACTATGGAAAGGGGGGTGGAGGTGGGACGACCAATACTAAACCTTCCTCCCACATTATCTCAACACTCCCCTAAACAACAGATACAAAACAACAGCCCTCTGCAAAGCTGCATGCCTGTGAAAACCCATCCTGGTCCTACTAATTACAATAATCAGCCAAGGCACTCAGTTGGCAGGAAAAACACAGAACAACATTATAAAGATATCAAAGCACATGAAGCAGAGGAGCTAAAATTGGCACCAAAATGACATGATTCATTGACCTACGTCTGTTACGATCATATCATTACACGTGTCTGGCAGAAAGGCATGAACAAAGTTAAAGAAATCCTGTCTGAGGTCTAGAATTTAAAGCAATATTTAAAAAAAAACGAATTACTCATCATCATGTCACTCCAAACCTGACTTTTTTTCTCATGTGGGTCACAAAAGGGACAATGAAATTGGTCTATAAGATTCATGCACTAAAGTCCAATTCTTCTGAAACCACACACTAGCTTTGTGTGAAGAACAGACTGAAATTTAAATAATTTAATATAAATATTGAAAATATATATATAAAATATTGAAAATATTGGCTTGAAAATCAACTGACAGCTGTAGTCACCATTTATGTTAATTGTACGGAAAAGAGCAGTGTGCTAAATAACTTCTTTTGTTATTAAAAAAATGTTTGTTTCATGGAAATAAATAAGTCATGGGATGACATAAGAGTGAGTAATTGATGATAATTTTCATTTTTGAGGTGAACTACCCCTTTAACAGAGTTAAATGAGTAAATATTCAAGGAAATGATGCCATGCAAGAAATATGCTTTTATAATCATTGATTATACCGAATAATATGCAAAGGGTTTACTGTTACTTCTTTTAAAGCTGCTTTTCGTAAGTTTTGCCTCTTTGTCGACATCTTTGTTTGAAACCTGAAATTGCAGTTATATGCAGAATTATTATTGTTACGTGCGTTGTGTATCAGCATGACTCCTCAGTGCAGATGAATCTAATGTTTGGTGTCAGTCACCACATCGGTGTGGATACTGTACTTCGGAAACAGATTCTACTTGGAAGTCTTGGAAGTATGACCAAAATAAGAATTTTCACCGGAAAATGTCATCTGAACAAGTAAGTTAACATGTCTGCCACTTTTGTTCTGACCAACTGAGGAAAAAAGCATTAGGCCTACAATAAATCGCGCTGCCAATGATGATTAAATCTAACAATCGCTTAGCTCGGATCATGCCAAATCGTGCAAATTATTATTACTGTTATACTTTGTTCTCAAATTGTTCATGTTAACAACATTAGCATTGCGTGACTATGTGTATTTAGTGTGTATTTAACGTTACCTGTAGATTCTCAATTTCCGTAGCTACTCCGCAGTCTGACGTCTTTTGCTTTTGACTACGGGTGAATCTCCAGTTGTCACTGATGATTGTCATTTGGATCTTTCTGGATTACAATTCGCCATCAAAATGATAAGTTTAATTATTTCAGCTGCTGTGAGAAAAGGCTATAAATGATCCGCTTTAAGCAGGATTCTCACATGATAGCTGGGACTCCTTCCTTTCTGTTTACAGACGTGATGTAATGATGCACAGAGGAACGGCTACAAGCTCAAATTTCCAGCAGAAACCCACCAGTACCGCTCTTATTATAAAACATTATTACAAGCTTACCGTTGTGAATTGAGCTAAGGTGAGGAGATAGTTTTGAAAACTGGCTGGTTATGTACTTGCTCAAAAATTGATTCATTTTTAACAAAAAAAGGTTACGGACTGAAGCTTTAAAATTACATTGGCTGTCAAAAAAAAAGTGAAAAAGAACAAACAAGAATGTTCAGTGCGAAATTGTGTTTTATGTGAGGAATAGAAAGTGCAGTTAATACTGGAGGGCACAAATGCATGACCCGAGCAGGCCCAGTTTAATTAATTAGATCTTGAGCTGTTGTCTAATCCATCGTAATGCTATTAAAGTAAGCGGGAGGCCAGCGCAGCACAGCCCGTACATGCTACTTTTTACAGGTTCCCTCTTTAACTCGTTACAATCATATCACAAAAACGACCTTTTGGACAGATTTAAGCTTCTGGCACTACAGTGTCTGAAGCTTAAACCTGTCCTGAAAGTCGTTTTGAAAAAATAAATAAATAAATAAATAAAAAATAAAAGCATTCATCAAAGAATCCTGAAAAAAAAAAAAAAAAAATCATGGTTTCCACAAAAATATTAAGCAAGATAACTGCTTTCAACTGAGGCAATAAGAAATATTTCACGATCACCAAATCAGCATATTAGAATGATTTCTGAAGGATCATGTGACACTCAAGACTGGAGTAATGATGCTGAAAATTTAGCTTTGCCATAACAGGAATAAATTACATTTTAAAATGCATTAAAATAGAAAAGATTTATAGAAAATTTTAAGTTTGGAAGACCTTTTCAGAGGTTACTCTTCTGCCAGAACTCGACTATTTTTATACTATTATAGAGTTTTAAAGGTGGGTTCATTATTATTCTTAATGAAAAACACAACAACAAAACAGTACAATGACAAACTCGCTTAAATAGGTGCTTTTACATTTTGCTTTGAAACCAAACCTTCTGGCATCGTCTTGTCAGTCAAGAGTGAGGCAAAATGGGCGAAGTAAGGTAAAATCTGACTCCTGCTGCTGATCTGTGCTGCGACTCTTGTTCGGCTCACGCTGAATTGAGCAGACACCTTCAGTTTTTAATTGTAGTGTCTATTCTCTAACTGAACTAAATGATTTTTATTACTCTAAAAATTTAAATCAACGCTGGGGGGCCATGGTGTACACCGGCAACAACGGTAACAACCGACTATCTCAGCAAGCCTAATATACACCTAGGATGGCTTGAGGGTGAGTAAATCATGGGATAATTTTTTTTTCTCTTTTTAAGTTTAGGCGAACTATCCCTTTAAGACATAACTGACCTTGTTTAGGTAAACCTTGTGTGTATTTGACAGTTTAAGTTTAATAAGATGCGAAAGACAACCAAGTTCAGTACTCGCGCGCTGTGTGACAGGCTTTTAGTGTGCGTGGGCTTTAGGTGTACGTACTCAGAAAAGCTTGTCAGAACAGCGTGCAAATAAAATGTTCAACTGCAATGTCACGTGAGCGTAACCCTACCGCTGTGTTGCTAAATACTATGATATTTCTTCTTCAGAACCAGATCATGGAGACATTTTTTGTAGTATCGCACACCCCAATATAGAAATACATAAATAATACCTAACATTTAACTTAATAACTAAACATATAAATAATAATACATAAATAAACCAATTTAACACTAACAAAGAAAACATTTGTCAGCATTAAATTGGTCTGATTAAGTATATAATGAGCATTACAACTTGTGTATGTCTAATGTTGAACTGAATTATTTATGTATATATCAGTACATAACAGCCACTACTCACAGCTTTGTTTTCCATTGACGCTATATTAAGGGAATCCATTCCCAGACTCTGAATGTCATAATTGTAAGAGCCAGATGTAGGTCATATGCCCCCTCACACTATGCACGAGTCACTTTAAGACCGAGTTCCTGAGAGTTCAAGACATTCCTTGCTTTACTCATCTGGCAAAGCACTGTTACCAAACACCCAGTGCCTCCTTTCCAACATGCACGAGCTTCCAGAACACATGCAGAAGGCTGATAGCAGGATTAGATCACCTGGAAACATGCCGTTGGCCCATGGGAAAGCCCTCAGAGGGAAAAGGGGGGTGGTTTAAGACACGTTTAAGGTTTAAAACCTCATTGAACTCAGCCAAAGAGTGAAATGAGGTTGAAGGGGATGGATGGTTTTAATCACTGTGCTTTAAAACATTCCCAAAGTAAAGAGTGAAAGAACCGCAGATATTCACTATAGACCTCCATGTGCCAAAAGACCAGATGGTATGCTTCAGGATAAGACGGCACACACAAAAACAAAAGAAAACAAAAACAAAAGCATATGATTTTTAGGGGTAAAGAAAGGAGGGGGTTATGTGAAAGAAGGGAGTGACTTACTTTCAAGCTCCTCTTTTTCAAAGTTTGTGTGGATGGTAGAGCTGGTTTTCCCCTGATCAACAACAGCTTCCTCATCATTGCCCTGAAAAGAGAGAGATAAAGACAGATGAATTTATGTCACAACAGAGTAAACAAACAATCCATGGCAACACAAGAGGGTGCCATTCCAGTTACTGCTGGCTAACTGAGAATTGTGCAATAGTTTAGAGTTTAAGACTATTGTTTTTGACAATGCTTTCCTTGACAAAAACTGAAGGAAACTGGTCACAAAATAAACAACTAGAGTTTATTTTGTGTCAAGTGAACCAAAGCACATGAACAGCACTACTACTTCAGCCAACAAGAACATAAACTGACTAAAAACTGAAATACACAGGGCATGTCCACATAAATATTAAGCTAATTAGTGGAAAATGCAACCATCACTGTTACTATTTCTCATACTAAGATTTTGGGACCGGAACAAACTCCTAACCTAAAATATTAACTTTGGCATGTACTGTAACTCATCCCACATTAGTTAGCTACCTACATAAATTGTGGTGGCATAAATAATAATAATGTAATGTTCATTAAATTATTCATGATGCATTTGTTTTTAATGCTGTAGTCTAAAGATCATGTACTTATTGTATCAAAAACGGTTCTGCTAATCATTTTTTTAACACCTAAATATAAAAATATGGGTAACACTTTACAATAAGGTCTCTTTTGTTAACATTAGTCAATGTATTAACTAACACGAACTTACAATGAACTATACATTTGTTACAGTATTTATTAATCTTTGTTCATGTTAGTTCACAGTGCATTAACTAATGTTAACAAATACAACTTTTGATTTTAATAATGTATTAGTAAATATTGAAATTAACATTAACTAAGATTAATTAATGCTGTAGAAGTGTTGTTCATTCTTAGTTCATTTTAACTAAAGTAGCTAGTTAACAAATGTTAACTTTTAAAACCTTATCGTAAAGTGTTACCAAAATGTACTGCCATCAATCACCATTCATTATTTCTTCAGAATGTTTTTTTTAAAAATCTCATTTTTTTTTTTACCTGTGGCCATAATAACACGTCTCTAAAATAAGACATGCTTTGAAACCATATTATCAACTAACAGCTGCTGTCGGTTGGCACCTGTGTTGTGTGCAGGGAAGCAGGAAAGATCTGAAAAGTGGTGGGGACACATCAAGGCATTAGTCTTTGAAAAATAATGATTATCTCCTAAAAAGTGAGGGGGACATGTCCCCACAAATGATAATGGTTTCTCCGCCCTTGCTTATCGATGCTCCATCATGAGGGACTAGGACACAGGACACTTCAATAAAGTATAATTTTGTCTAAGACAGGGCTTAGACTAAACTTCTTTTAAATACATGCTGCACATGTCCACTTCCAGTCTATAATACGTCTACTGCACTTTATTTCCAACCACACCGATTTAATAGTTTGAGTCACATTTGGTGACCATGTAAACGAGTGATTTTTAATTATTACATGCTGCCCACTCACTTGTATACAAAGACAATGATCTTAAATTGGGCCCAATCCAAGTTTACTACATTTTCTCTCTTATCAGGACAAAGCCGCAATCTACAGGCACAAAGATTATTGTGAACTGAGAAAAAATTTCCACTTGCAGCCTAGAAGGGACCCTAAAGTATGCTTGGGACACAAGAGAACGCACTAGACAACATTGTCCTGAATTTCCCAAGAGATCCCCGCATGTCTGTGAGAACATTTTGGTGGTTTGTGTAGAAGGAGCAGGAGTATTGGAGATGGTGATTATGTGACATTTTTCCAGATGCGACCCAGGGTATTCTCAGGACTATGCCTGAGTCCCTCTACTGCATATTTGTTTAAGTTCCCCAGACAATACCCCAATTCCCACAATTCCCTACCATTGCTGCAGCTGCACGGGCCAAGTCTCCAGACAGAACGCAGCATAGGTCTGTGAGAAAACTAAGTAACCTTATCCTTTGCTGTGACAAGACTTTAAGTAAAAATTAAGTAACACTTATCAGATTTATCTAAACGACTAGTTGACTAATCTATTATAAGGAAGACAAGTGAAATAGACTGGTACGGGTTTACCTGAAGCCAAATGCTAACAGCTTAAAGTTGCAATGTAATGGAAGTAGTGAAAAATCTTTTATTCCTTATTGTGACGTACATATGGGTGAAAAAATAGATAGGGACTTCTATCATTCGGTTACCGATTGGATGGAGATAGATCTGAATGTGAGCCTGCAGTCTGATGTTTAACCAGAAGGTCAAGTAATGACATTTTGATTAAAAAAAGTATGCAAGGGTGAATCGTTCCCAATAATAAAACTACTTAAGAAAACTTAAGATTGGGTGATTTTTCATTTTGTGGCAACTTTAAGGGGTGTTTATGTAAGATGTGTTCATTCTTGTGCTCAAAAACAACTATACAAAGTGCAACAAAAAGCAAAATGCAGATGCATTTAAAATTTTAGATTATTTTAACTTGACATGGGAATCTTAAACTTCACTTCCATGGTGTGATGCCTTATTTAGACTTTTACAAGAAAGAAAACTTTGGGACAGAACAATGTCAGCGTGTTAATAAAAGCATGGCCGATGAATCAACCAACCAACTAGTTGGTTGTTGGACAACAAGTCGACTATCACTGCATATTAGAACTGTAAAATAAACAATAGATGCAACTGCGCCCTCTGGTCAGCTGCATGACAAGGATGATGTAACCATAGTCAGATCACATTCACAGCTATTCTTACCCCTAAACTATTTCAGGGCACATTTTTCTGAGCTCATTCAAAAGAGCACAGTGTAAAAATAAATTCTGCCATAACCAACATTCAATTGCGTAATAAATTGGCAATCACAATGTGAGAAAGGAACCACAATGAGGTAACATCAAAATACCAATAAGCAGAAAAGTTCTCAGAAAACAACAGAGACCAAATTGTCAAGAATTTACACCAATAAAAAAAGGATATTCAGTGTTTATTTTAAACACTATATTATTTTCTATGCACGTTTTCACAAGTACTGAACCATCATCTCACCTCTGTATTATAAGTACTGATGCCTGATGACTTGTAAATTTATTGAAATCATAGAGTGGACAAGATTATATTAGCACTGTTTATTCTATGCATTTGGCAAGTGATAGAGCATTTAGACCCGAAAACTGACACATGACATCAGACTTCATAGAATTCATAGATTTTACCCTATAAAACATGGTTAATATACATAATTGGGGAGTAACGGCACACAGAATTTACAGTTCAGTTCGTACCTCGGTTTTGGGGTCAATGTTCGATATGAGTTCGTTATATTTACATGTCTGGCCCCCCAGATTCCTGATTGCTTAAAATAAAAATAAAAAATGAAGGAACTGTTGATTTGTTACTCTAACTGCTCCTGTCTGCTTCACTACTCATAGTGGTTTGCATCTGTATCTCCGTATAGCTTTGTTTTGATATCTGATATTGTCTAATATTGCCTATCACATTAATCTGACATCGCTGGCTTTTTATTCTTTTAATCTAAATCTCTATCACAATGCGTTATCATTTTGCTAGCCTGTTAACTTGTTATCCATGCCTACCATCTTTTTCTTTTGTGCTCCTTTTTCTACGAGTCCATCTAACAACCGGTGAGTCAGATCAGTCTACAAACACGGTGAGTTATGTCATCCTCTCCTTTTATTGTTACTTGCACTGCCTGTCACATGTTCAGTATAGCTTTCTCTGTCAGCGACGAGGGATTAACATGTCATAAACGCAGGGAAATAGTCAGGTTGACAGAGAAAAATCTCAGAATTAGAGACACGCATTCAAACTTTATTCGAGGATAGTAAGAATGTAAGGGCTTTAGACGCTGTTTTGGATGCGACTAGCGTAGTTAACTCCGTACATTGTTCGGTTCCGGCTTTAGAGACCGCACAGCAGGGCAACCAGGTGACTGTGAGACGGCATAGTCACGGGGCAAAACACCGCTCTTCCATTCCAATTAGAACATCAAACAGGTTCTCCCCACTCAGTGACGCAGTCATTGAGAATCCTGTTGAAAGTGCCCTAGTTATTAGCAATTCTATTACACGGAACATGAAAATAGAGACACCAGCTACAATAGTCACATGTTGGCCGGGAGCCAGGGAACCAGACATTAAAGCAAATTTAAAAGTGCTGGCTAATGCTAATCGTAAATACTCTAAGATTATTATTCACGTCGACACTAATGATGTCCGACTTCACCAGTCGGAGATCACTAAAATTAACATTAAAGAGGTGTCTGAACTCGCAAGTAGGATGTCAGACACTGTAATTTGCTCTAGACCCCTTCCTGTTCGTCGGAGTGATATGATACTTAACAGACTATCATCACTCAATGGCTGGCTGTCTATGTGGTGTCTGCAGAATAATATAGGGTTCATAGACAATTGGAAAAGATTTTGGGGCAGTCCGGACCTGTTGAAAAGAGATGGTATTCATCCCTCCTGGGATGGTGCCGCTCTTCTCTCTAGAAATATGGCACAGTCTTAGAGCTGAAACATGATAAACTGGGGCCCAGGTTAGGAAGCAGACAGACCGGCTAAACCGACCATCTGCTAGCTTTCTCACATCACAGAAGTCCTAGAAATCCCAACACATATAAACTCTATATATCATCACATAGAGACAGTGTCTGTACCCTGAATTAGTAAATATATATATATTATATAATATATATATATATATAAAACCCTCACAAACTCATTTAAGAGTAAAAAATTGGTGTTCAACAAATAAAAAACAGATACTGATGAACAAATGATAAAGCTTTGGTTGCTGAATATTAGATCTCTTTCTTCAAAAGCACTTATTGTAAATGATATTATCACAGACAATAATCTAGATGTGCTGTGTTTGACAGAAACCTGGCTAAAACCAGACGATTACATTACTTTAAATGAGTCCACGCCTCAAGGTTACTATTATCGACACGAGCCGCATTGGAAAGGCAAAGGGGAAGGTATTGCTGTAATTTATAGTAATCTTTTGAGTATATCTTCAGTATTACTCAAAAGTCTTTCAAATATAATTCCTTCAAAGTGATGGTGCTTTATGTAACGTTATGTAATGTAAGTGACAAATCCCATTTGACATATGTGCTGGTTACTGTATACAGGCCACCAGGGCACCATACAGACTTTATCAAAGAATTTGCTGATTTTCTATCGGAGTTAGTACTGGCTACGGATAAAGTCCTAATTGATGGTGATTTTAATGTCCATGTAGATAATGAAAAAGAGTTAGACAACACGTGTCAAGACCCACTCATTGTCGTACTTTGACCTAATTATTATCATACTTCAGATCTAATATTTTCACATGGAATCGATTGATGCCTTTGAAATTCTGCAACAGAGCGATGACATCTCAGATCATTATCTAGTCTCATGTATACTACTTTTAGCCAAGGCTGCAAAACCACCTCCCTGCCACAAATATGGTAAACTTATTGGTTATGATTAACTTGTTTTGCGTAGCCTACGCTGTCATTTTCTTTGCCACCGCATGTTAATGAACTTTCACGCACAATGGTGGATGCACAAAGTTCAATATTACAGTTTTTCAAGAATTCATAGAAAGATGAGCGAGCCAAAGAAAAACTTCACCTTTCCACGAGGAGACAGCGAGTGAAGCGGCAACTGAGGCTTCCCATTTCCGGGAGATCAGTGAAAGGATTTGAAAACGGTAAAACTCAACTGTTTAACTCTAGGGGAGTTGGAAAATGAGCCTATTTTCAAAAAAAGTGGAGTGTTCCTTTAAATGATGTCTAACATTAGCCATTGGCTAATAAATTGTTAGATTTTACTCGCCAGTGTGTGAGTTAGATGCTAAGTTTAGCACTCATCGAACAACCTGACTAAGCGCTTGGATTTTTGCTCTCCAACTCCAGCGATCCTTAAAGCGCTCTACTTCAGTTCATCTCAATGGATGTACAGTAGGGGTGTGACGAGACAGGCATCTCACGAGACGAGACGAGACTCGAGATTGTGTTCACGAGACGAGACAAGATGACGAAATACGTGACTAGAAAAAATATTCTGCAGGTGTATTTGAAATGTTTTAACTAATCATCTTGTAATCAATGTCATTTCAGTTCTACTTTCTGAGTATGAATTATCATATGCAGTAAAAGACAACAATACTCAAGTACTGTAAAAGGTTTTGCCACTAACTCAACTAACTGGCTTCTCTCCTGTGATTTCAGTCCCTTCAGACCTTACTGTACATGATTTATAACTTTCTACAACTTTTGACCTCCTAACTAGGCCTGCACGATTCTGGGAAAAATATGAATCACGATTTTTTAGCTTAGAATTGATATCACGATTCTCTACAACGATTTTTTTTCTCATGAAATGTAATGTTTATTGCACACATGAACCATGACAAAACAAAACAAATTGGAAGTACCAAAAATATTTGTTTTGGCACCTATAGAACATTGCACATCACCACAAGCCTGTAGAGGCTTCAATATAGAACTACCGCGCTCGCTTGACGAGTGAAACACGAGACTAGCGTTCACACCAAACGCGAATAGAGCGTCAAATTCGCGTCTACCGCGTCTAGTTTGCCGCTAGAACATTTTGAATGCATTCGCGCGTCTAGAGCGAAATAGACGCGCGTAAAAAACAAGCGTATGAAGCGAAATTGACACGCGTCCGAGGCGAAATCCGCTTCTTGTGGGAGGGGCAAGTGCTAGGCGGTTGTCTGTTTGCAAGATGGCTGATGTTGATCGTGCGTTCATCGAGAGAGATACCGCTTTGTTTGTATTTGCTCTGGAGAGCAGAAAAGCGGCGTAGGAGTCAGCGTCGCGGGAAGGCTGCGGGTCGATAAACGTGTACGTGACTCAAAAGTGAAATGTGTCCAAATTACCAGGTAGCCCAATCTCCTCACCGACACTCTTCCAAGCGAGGGCCTTCTTATTCCTGTCTGAAGTATGAACTTCTGTCATAAATCTCTGTGTGACTGCTCACTGATAATATCAGTCGTTCTTCCATTTTGAATGAGTGACTTCGGACGGGCCTGCCGCCACAGCAGCAAGCAGGCTCCTGATTGGCATAAATTCGCGCCGCGTTAACCAAAGTTCAAATTTTTCAACTCGGGCGTCAGACGCGAATTCGCGTCAAACGCTAAATGCACAAAAAGCACCATTCGCGCGAAACGCCTCATTCGCGCCGCGAGACGTCCAGTGCGCGTAAACGCGTCTTTACATTGACTTAACATTGAAATCATTCGCGCCAGACGCTCTATTCGCGTTTGGTGTGAACAGGCGCTTTGTCGTTGGCTGAGGGTGAAGAGCGGTCCTTTCAAAATAAAGGCTGATTTTTTTTTTTTATTTTTTTTAAATCGAAGTCATTTAAAAATTAAATCTTGAACAGGGTGAATCGAGATCGCGATTTTATAACGATTTATCGTGCAGGCCTACTCCTAACTGAACTCCTTTCCACAAACTGATCATAGAAATAAAGACAGTATAAATAAAAATGGTAACACTTTACAATAAGGTCTCGTTTATTAACATCAACTAACAATGAGACTTAATAAGATTAAGAGAAAACTGTTATTCATTTTTATGGTAACACTTTACAATAAGTGCAACCATAATCGCACTCTCTCAATATTCAAAGTGCAAATAAGACCAAAATTTTTCTTTGATACAGAGCTAAGAGATGGTTACAACTACACTGCCCAGCCTAAAATAGCTTTCATATTGAGAGATATTTGCATTCATCAGGGAGCCGCTTTCAAAATGCGGGGTATTGAAAGCGCGTTTGAATGTGCGCTCATGTTTACTTTCACTTTCATTGATCGCACGTACTCTGTAAATATGGAGCTGCGGCGATCGTTATCCAACTTAATTAAATGTTTTTTATTTAAATACAAAGCAAAACGACAGTGGAGGCGTAATGTAAACGTAGCGGTGGCATATTCTTTCCAAATCATCCTAACACTCTGTCATGGCAACATCACTACTTTTCGCCTCAACGAGAAATCACGTCACAGTTTAGTCTCGCGAGATCTCGTGACACGAGATCTCGTCACACCCCTAATGTACAGCATCCTAAACTCTAATGTGAAGGCACACACTCACCATCACTTACCTGAGAGCACTCAGTGTTTCTCTTACGCACATAAAGAGAGAGAGAGAGAGAGAGAGAGAGAGAGCAAGAAAGTCTTACAAACCATGCGGATTTGACACGCTACATGTAAATGATATTCTTTATTTTCCTGTCAAAATAACATAGTACATTTGGAATTATTCTAAGTCTTTAAGAACAAACAAATGCAACCTCCAGTTTCTCCAGTAATGGGCGGAACTAATGCGCAAACAGCAATCTCATTGGCTGGTGCTCCCCTATTATTGTCCGTTTTGATTTCAGCATATCAGTTCGAGCAAATGCAGACAACGTAATATTCATGAACCCAGCAGCTCATCAATCCTTAATGCGTTTATTTTGTTATTAGTAGTAGAATTAGCAGTAGTATTATTAACTTATTAGCAGGCTTTTATTGTTTTTTGTTTTTTCAGTAACACTGAAAGAACAATAATGTCTTAAACACCACCCAGTAGGGCTGGGCGATGTATCGAATGCTTTTGTCACGCGCATTTCTTCAGTAAAGCCTGTTCCCCGATTGCCGCTAAATCGCCATCACCTGCTTTCAAATGAAGCGGCATTTAATAGACAGAGCCGTAGTTCACTGATAAGACACGCAATATCGCGTTCAATATCGACGGCGATACATATCGATATTGAACGCGATATTGCGTGTCTTATCAGTGAACTACGGCTCTGTCTATTAAATGCCGCTTCATTTGAAAGCAGGTGATGGCGATTTAGCGGTAATCAGGGAACCGGCTTTACTGAAGAAATGCGCGTGACAAAAGCATTCGATACATCGCCCAGCCCTACCAGCCAGTGCTTGAAGTTGAAAAATAAAAGTGCCGGTACTCCCGATGTTCGATTCAAAACGGAGAAGTGAGAGCGCAGTGGGCTTTCATACATGCAACATGTTGGACGTGCCGGTACACAAGGAAAACTGGCGGTACACTAAAGATAAATATTGAGAAGTGTACCGGCCCACTTCGAGCACTGGCACCACCACCAGTTTAGTTAAAATCATATGCATTCATACATTTTCATTTAAACATGGTTACCAACTTTTAGTTCTAATTACTTAAGTTCTATAGATCATTAATATCATAAAATATCTATATATCATTAAATAAGGCTTGATTATCATAATATCATAATATAATGCCTGATTGACTGATCTTTAGAATGTGCTTTTCTGATATCACTTATGACTATCTAATATCTTTATATCTAGTAACTAAAAAATTGACTAGCCACTGGCAATTTTATTACCACGGTGTATAAAGGAATATATAAAGCAATCAAGGTGTATCAAGGTTTAGCTAGACTATATTATGCAATGAGATGTGAGATAAGTATGTTCTCTTCCAGCACATTCCAGTACAGTCCAGTGTATTAAAAAAACCCAAGGTGGCTCTGTCACACTACGGGCCACTGTCCAAGCATTCCTGAGTGCCATGGCATCAGATATCACCCCAAAGGGCAAAACGCAGCAAAGGGTACAAAGTGGACTTAGAATACCATAAGGACACATGACAGGCAAGGTGTCTTGAGACCTGACATGATTTGCCCTTTTTCATCAGAATGCCACCCAATTTCACTCTCATGTAAATTAAATGTCACACTAAACACACTATACTCTGTTCTTAAAGCAATATTTTGAAACAGAACCCACAGAGCAAACACTAACACCAAGCAAAAGCATATTCGATGAGCTACGCAGAATCTAAATCATGTGCCAAGCTCAAAAAAAAAAAAAAAAACCTGCATTAGGCCAGATACACAACAGTGAGTAAAAAAAGACATACCGAGAATATCGTAGCTCCTCTGGTGGTCCTCAAATTCATAACATCTCCCCAGAAATCCTGCATTTTTCACAGACCCTGGGGAGGAACTTTAAAATTTCGTCACTTGGGGAAACTCAAACTGCACTTAAGACCGCAAGGGCTTCAATGATGCAGTCACTCAGGTCCGGAGATACTGATTATTCAGCTGGCTCATAAATATGGTCCGCTAGATAAAGATGTTAAAACCAAAGATCAAAAGATCAACCTAAAGCATTAAAACGTAGTTAAAAAAGCAAAAAGGAATGACAAGCTACAATCAGGATCTGTGGAAGAGGAAGTCCACGCATTTCCTAAAAAATGGCAGTCTGCTTCTACCAAGATCTGTCACTCTGACAAGGAAGCAGAAGTGAGAGAGAATCCTGCAAGTCTCTGCCAGTGCACACTTCTTATGCTGACGTCGGATGGGTCTCACTCCTGGTTGCAAAGACCTAAACAAGAGCCGATATTTATATCCGAGAGCCGTTTCAGTGTGTGAGGGTGTGTTGTTGTGAGCGTGCATGTGTTTTTCCACGAGCACTGGAGCTATACATGGCCTGGGAAGCCAGGATAGCATGCCAATGCTCTGAGCAGTTAAAGGGCATGAAGCAATATCAAAGGCTACTACACTAAAGCTAATATAATCACTAAATAATCAACAATCCTATGTCGCACAATTAATCACTTATTTACACAGTGTCTATACCTTTTGTTGTTATAGGAATCATAATAAATCACATGGAGGATCCTTTCATAATTACTTTTCATTTCATATATAATATGTAATATACAAGTAAACAGAGTTTTTAGTGAACCCACTACTGTACGGTTGAACCAAAGGGTCCCTGCAATATAAAGGTGTCTAAAGCTAATGGAAAATTACAGTAAAAAGATGATATTAAATGTGTAAAAGAGAATAAATGTTGCTATCACACAGACACAATGCTTCTGAGCTGTAAATATGCACACTAATACTATGCTCTTGAAGAGAAAGAATGCATACCTGTTGCCCCTGACAACAGAGTAACCTTTGTAGGAAGTTGTGCCATTCAGCCAGTGAATCTGTTGATGCCTATAATTAAATCTGAGAAGCCGCACAGTCTGTGTGAATGACGGGGGCTTTATCGAAGAATAATAAAATAAAAAAAGTCCCATTCTAATCTAGGAGGAACCCCTGTTATATGGTTTGTCTGAAAGAAAGTTCATGGAAACAAATGAAAGGTCAAAACGATTAATCAGCGAATATTGTCATTTGATGTACTGAGCTTTCAATATTTCATGTGGAAAAGTGTTTTTGTGCAAAAAAAAAACCTGATCAACAAGCACAAACGGGTTACCTGAGCCATATTCAGGTGACTAAGCATCAATCATGTCAAAGCATCACAGACACTTAGAAAGCCCCTGACCGTGTAAAGCTCACTCCAACTTAGATTACACTGAAATACTGCTACCCTGCAGGCACCTTTCACTTATATCGTGGCAATGAGCAAACAAAATAGCTAAGCAAAAAATCATGTGTGAAGTGCAATCATGATGATGTAATGCAATCAGAATGTGACCTAGGAATAATGATCATATCAACAAGTTAAACAACCTACATTCTTATAAATGATGCATAAGTTAATAAGGCTGACTGATATGGCTGATACTAATAATGTCATTGTGTGTAATAAAAGTAAGCTGCACAAACAAGGTGACATGTGAAACACAATATGAAGAGAGAAGACTGAAAGATGTAACAAGTTATTCAGTCAAGAGCAATGTGTAATTTTTTCTTTGTATTTTGCTCCTTTTACAACATGTAATATAAGCCTGTGGTGTCCCCAGAATGTGTCTAAGCTCAAAATACCCCACAGATCATTTATTATAGCTTGTCAAATTTGCCCTTATTTGGGTGTGAGCAAAAACACGCTGTTTTTGTTTGTCCCTTTAAATGCAAATGAACTGCTTTTCCTGGCACGCTTTCTAAAAGAGGGCAGAGCTTTAACAGTTCGCGCTTCGGCTGCTCAACAACAACAAAGCTGGAAAATCTCACACAGCCAAAATGACGACTGTCAGTAACGGTGTTCAGCCTTACATTGTTCAAACCAGAGTCAGACACTGATGGAGAGAATCAGGAAGAAGTTACAACTTTTAGAATGCAACTGGACGTTTCTAAATGGTTAATGGATAAATTTATGTAGTTGCTGTGGAGTTGATTCAACTCATCGACTAGCGCATGCCGTCATGTTAATCTTTTGTGCAAAACCCACATAAATAGCGTACCTGTTTGCCAAACAGAGCCATATACACAAGGCTAACATTTATGATTGCTATCAAATGCTGTGAATGGTCTAATATTTTTTTTTACAAAATATTGCTTGGACAGAAACTCTCCTTTTTTAGCAATCGCGCTTGCCAGGGTCAACTTCCAAGCTAACAAGACTCTAAATAGTGCTCTGTGCTCATCTGTGCAGCCAATGACATAACAGTTAGCATGCTTTGCTCAAACTTTTGCCATGACGTTAGAACAGGTACACCGTTGCCGCTTGCAAAAACAAAATGGCAACGCCGTGGGTGTAAACATACAGATTCATGGGGCAGTAATATTATAATAAGATCCCCTTCCTACATCACAAGGGGAGCTAAATCTGAGCAGCTCATTTTCACACATGCTTTCAGAGAAAGGCTTACCAAAACAAAGTTACTTGGGTGACAGTTTGGACATTTAAGCCATTTTAGACGATTGGATATTATTTTGAGCTACCGTGCTCGTGCACCTGCATTGTGGCACGAACACTAATACAAATAGTAGCTGCGTAAAACGCAGAAACTAGTTGTCAGCTCTATCCTGTGATTTATCACTAAGGTAGCTTAGAAATTCAAAACTTATTATAGCATATATTTTTCTACTTTTGAAGAACTATTTACAACCCACAGCTTCACAATTAATAGAGAGACGGCATGACTAATTCACACACGCAATCGCTCATACTAATTTATCTTTATATGATTTACAATGAGCAGAAATCTCTAAGAAATGTTACGAACCATAGATAAAATACTGCTAATAGTGAGCTATGTCAGATCACTCTTCAATAGGAAAAATATCCCACCTTTTAATAGTCAATCATATTTACAGTACAAACCTTGTCAGTGAACTATGAGGGCAAAAACAAACAAACAAACAAAATAATCATTCAGTAATCGTAATCGTAATCGTAAAATGTTCAATTAATTGAGGTTTTGATTTTAGGCCATAATTTTCTATTTCTGTCCTTCCATAGACAGCGACGCGACTACCACTTTGACGCATCAAAAAGTTCATAAAGAGATCGTAAAACTAATTCATATGAATTGAGTAGTTTAATCTAAATTTAATATTGTCCCTTTAACATTAACATTAATGAGCAATAAATTTGTTACAGTATTATTTATTAATCTTTCTATTAACAAAGACAACTTTTGATTTTAATAATGTATTAGTAAATGTTGAAATTAACATTTACTGAGATTAACAAATGTGCATATTGAGCATATTAACTAATATGGTTCACTGTTAACAAATGAAAACTTACTACAAAGTGTTACCATAATTTTCTCAGATACACTTAAAACAGACTAAACTAATACTAGGCACAGGCAAACAGACTTTGCACCGCTGAACAGTCTCAAACCCTCTTCTCACCTAAGATTAACAAAATCTTGTACAACACAAAAATGTGAAACAACAAAACCCATGTGAATAGAGGTTTTGTTATTAATAAAAATCTGTAAAAAAAATTAAAAACATCCCACCACTTCTGTGCTCATTTATTATTAATGAACTGCATTTTAGAAGAATCTCTCTCAACATATGTAAACAAGTGGGACCGGAAAGACTTGTTGTGAATTATCTGTAGCAGAGCAACTGTGTTGCCTACTGCACACAGACAGACAGGTCACAGCGCCTCATACTACTGTTCCCAATTACTCTAAACCTGCTGAGCTTATGGCTGTGCCCTCTGTGGCTTTATCAACAGCATTGTCTGCTGGGTCCCAGCACTCCCGAGAGCTGCTGATCCTCCAACCAGAGAACAATGACAAACTTCCTGTCTAATCTTCCATTCTGAACCAGTTCTGTAACGTTACCGCACACTCAACGAACCATGAAATCTTCCCTCATTGCCAATATCCCGATAGAATCATGGCAGAGAACAGGCATGAGGAACATCATTGTCCTGAAGACACCTGAGTGATGAGTAAGCAACAGGTGGAAATTAAAACAAGGCTTTTTGTTACACACCAGGAACTGGCCATTGCAACATTTTCAGATAAATAGAATGCTAACTTTGTTTAGAGACATCTAAACAATATACGTAATTGCACAATAACTTACAAGCATTTCCTTATCTGGATTCCAGTCTTACTCAGATTTGGACCTTAATCATCATTACATAATACTCACAACAAACCGGAGACTAATAATTGTGGGGAAAACACAAGATAGTGATGTAAGCAAGTCAGAGATTGTTATCTTTAAGTATTACCAATACTTTAAAAGTGTAAACCAAAAAAAAATCAGTGTAGCGACTGTTTATATGAAAACATAAGCCCTTATT
Organism: Chanodichthys erythropterus; assembly: GCF_024489055.1. Taxonomy (NCBI): domain Eukaryota; kingdom Metazoa; phylum Chordata; class Actinopteri; order Cypriniformes; family Xenocyprididae; genus Chanodichthys; species Chanodichthys erythropterus. Next base: position 32,584,699 of record NC_090222.1, read on the forward strand.
GTTGCTTTACACACTTTGAAAAAGATAAATCATAAGTAACAGTATTCACACTGCCTATTTAAATGTCAATAAAAAAAAAAATCATAGACGTGACAAATCAAGCAAAATACCATGTAAACACACCTGACACTCCAAAAATAATACTATCTTTGCACCAAACAGGTCGTCCAATGTCTATTTCTGATTTTTACTGATGACTCTTCAAATCCATTGGACTTTGGATGTTATGAGACATAAACTGTTGGATGTTATTAGACGGGTGCTTACTGCAATTTAGTGATGTTTCTATTGAATTTACAAACATTGTATGTATTTATTTATATGAGCTTATATACTTAACGACTTATAGGGATAGTTCACCCAAAAATGAAAATTCTGTCATCATTTACTCACCCTCATGTTGTTCCAAACCTGTATACATTTCTTTCTTCTGCTAAACACAAAAGAAGATATTTAGAAGAATGTTGTAATCAAATAGTTGATGGATCCCATTGACTTCTGTGGTACTTTTTTTTCCATACAATGGAAGTCAAACCCATATTCATCAAAATATCTTCTGCTGAACACAGAGAAATTCATACAGGTTTGGAAAAGCATGAGGGTGAGTAAATGATGACTTTTTGGGTAAACTATCCCTTTAAGAGTTGTTACTATTGCTTTGAGTAAATGATGTAGTACTGTACACATGGAAGTGCATCAGGGCTGTTAGTATCTACAGATGACAAATAATTTGTGAAGAGAAGGAAATATATACGGAAGTTGTTATGACTACATGGAAAATAAGCTTTTAAAGAATGAGAGAGAGAGAGAGAGAGAGAGAGAGAGGGAAGTGCACACTACATGTAAACAGTAATAGCAGAAAGAGAGAAGAAGAGAATAATCAATTGTTTACTATACAAATTCACATTACCTAGGTTTACAAAGATAGTCCTCTAAGTGATAAAAACGAGTGGACTTCAATCATAATTCTGAAAGGATGATGTGATTATGACTTTTTTTTATTATTATTCTGGAATAATGCATCACTATAAAAGGGAAATGATGGTGGTAACAGTGACAAACAAAAGGAAATATTTACGTTTTATAAACAGCAGCAAATTTCAGCTAAAAACTAAATGTACATACAAAGAGAGAGAATATGCTTGTATTTTCCTGTATATTCAAAATGTGCCCAAAAGACGAGGACATTATTGTGAGGAAAGAAAATAAAACATACAACAAAAGTTATAACGTTTATGTATGTTTATAAATCCTTTATCGTTCCAGAGAGAGAGAGGGAGAGAGAGAGAGATTCATCGTCTGCTCCGCTGGTCTTTCACCGTTATTGTGACGCAATGATCTAAACGACACTTCCTGGCAGAAGCGTGATCACCCCAAAACAATGAAAGTATATTTCCACAGCAATACAATCTCAAATCAAACACGTTTCAAGTCCACTAAGACGATGTGGATGTTCCTGGGTCGTTAACAACCCAGAGAAAGTGATGCTTTAAACCTATCCCACCATCCGTTTCCCTCATCCCCGTCCCTTTTCTTTCTTTGAAATAAACGCGCGCAGAAACGCTCTAGGCTTCCAAACTCTCATCTCTAAAGAGACAACAACAAATAACTTTATGCTTACTGTGGTCAGGAGGGGTTTCATCTGTTCATTGCTATCTTCCTCCATTTGTTCGAACTGTCCACTTCTTCCGTCCCTAGCCGGAGACTGATTTGAATATGATATTTCGAAAAGCCCCTTCGCTCGTGTAACAGCCACTGAGCGCGTGTGAATGGTATTTTTACATATATCTGGGCTTGGCAAATCCCGCCCTTTTTGAGATTGACAGGTGATTTCATCCGTTCACTCTCAGGCGACCGGCTTTTTTCTTAGCCAATAACATCGCCGGAACGACGCTTGGATATTAATATTAATAAGAAGGGAGGGGTTGATTGGCTATTGGGTGGTCTTGTACAAAATCTATTAGAGAAGCGGTGAGGATGAGGATGATGATTTGAAAGAAGTATTATGGTGTTATTAAGCCTAATGTGTTGTAGAATGAGTGATAACAAAAACAAAAAGGAATGTCAAGGTAAAACTATCCAACCACTCAACAGCCTATTATAAGCAGGGATTGTTTGTACAGCAGGGGTTGACCTTTGCAGACCCTTAACCCCAACCTTGACTCCCAGCCAACACGAAGAAACAATACACTAAGTTTATAATACATTTTATTATAATAATAAAAAAAAATGCTTATCAGATCCTTATTTAAATTTCTTTGGTAGTCCTCCCCTGTTTGACAGGGCTGATTTACAACAATTTGGATGAAAAAAAAAAAAAAAACATGTATTGTAAGGAAATTTTTTATTTACATTTAAATGCATTTAAATTTGAGGGGTTCTGACTTTTTTTGAACCAAGTACCCATCTGTTATACACACTGTTTGCAGACCCTAAATGTATCGTATATTGTAGTTTGGTACAGTATTTAGAGTCAATTTGTTAATGCCTAATGGAGGTCCATCATATTGCACATATTTTTTTTTTTTTTTTTTTTATTGTTCTTTTGTCAACATTTTCATTTAAATTTGTTAAGATTTGTTTGTTAATAAAATTTGCTGTGGCAAATCAAGACCGAAACAATACAATGCCCAAATTCATTTGTATTTTTTATTGATGGAGTAACACAGTTTAGGTGGAAAAAGATTAAATAAGTTTTATTGAAGATTAAAGGTGCTAAAGAGGATGTTTTGTTTTATACATTTTTGCAATATTACTTGAAACTGTCTTTACTAACTGATAAAAGACTATTTATTAGGTGCACTGAAAGGAATAATATCAATATACATCATCTGTGCACGAGGTAGGGCCTTAAAAACATCAGCCAATCGTTTACGCGATCATCGGCCCTCTGGCTTGTCAATCACTGCCGTGACGTTCCTTGTGAGAGACGCGCTCCAGTAACTTTCCACACTCCACAGGCGCCACATGCAGTGTTTTTGTCAGGAGACAGGAGTAACAACTGCAGATTATGAGTTACCTGCGGTGAGTCCGACATAATGAATCCACTAACACGACACAGCGAATGCCGGTGGTAAACACTCGTGTTCCAATACTCGTGCACGACTTTTGGGAGGCGTTCCCTCGAAAGGAGGGGGGTTGTTCTTACGCATGCGCTCATTTCAAAAACTCAGTAACAGTCTTTGGTTTTTCAGTCAATGAAAAGATCCTCTTTATCACCTTTAAATAAGTTAACAACATACCTGCAAACTAGTCGCTTTTCGTCAAAATTCGCCGTTTTGAATCAAAATACGTTATTTAGGTGAATCGTGTAGATCCGAAGAGTTTTTCCAGGGGTGGAGGGTATTTTTATATTATTTCTTTGAGAAAATTTGCCGTGTACTGCACCTGATATAGGCCCCAAATTAATCAATATTGAACTGAAGGTAATCAAACTGAAATCAAACTGCAAGCTTCTGAATCAAAATTAAATCCAATTGTGAAATTTGTGTCAATGCCCAGCCCTAGTGTCAATAAATGTTTTTAATGTTTTTTTGTTTGTTTGTTTGTTTACTTGAAGCAAAGGTTGTTTTTTCCACTTATTTTCTTGTCAGAGTGCACCAGAATGCTTAGTTTACATGTTAAAATCATAAAAATATCCTCCTAGAGGAAGATGCCCCCAGACCGCCCAACTACTTACTTTGTTACCATGTCACCCTTTTCACCACTTTGGAGTTTGCAGGTATATAACAAGATTACATAAGGTTAATTAAATAATTGTTTTATTTAAAAATAAACAAAAAAAAAATTAACTGTGAATGACTATGTATGAATACTAATACCACTGATGATGAAAAATACTTCATTTGTGTTACTTTGGCATCAGTGACAATCAGTGACAAGACAATTTTACATTTTATATATAATAGTCTTTTTTGTTGTTGTTGTTGTTTCATTTCACACCGATTTTGGCTGGATTATTTATTTAAATTATTGTTTGTTTTGTTTGTTAAACCATTTACTTAATTTACTTCCAAGCTGAGATTACAACACTTATTGCTCGAAAATTTCTATCTTTGTACAGGGATGCCCCCTTGTGGTTCATAACTTCTCTGCATGTGTTATCCTTTTATCTGGGCTATAGTAGATGGATGGAGGTCTAAAATAAACTTTAAAACAATGTCACATGACATTATTCTGTGTTACTATTCCAGCATTTAATAATTTATATATGATTAACATAATATAAATAAAAGCATTTAAGTTGTGTTTCCTGTACTGTATTTTATTTCAACAAGCACAAACCTATCATGGTGATCAGATATTGCATTGCTCTTACACATCACTATCACTTATTTACATTCTGTCATTGAAGCTGAGTCCTTTAGTCCTGTCACTCCAGTGGGATTTGAACACCTGTTGAGTCTGGTGACTTAAACCACTCGGCCATCCTGACTCTACTGACTCTCTTAAAAAACTCCCAAAAATGTTGGATATTTGTTTTTACCCAGTATATCACCCAATGTTTACATCCTGAAACTGTGACGTTTAAGAGCCATTCTCTTCATATTTTGTGGAGGTGGAGTCTTGAGACTTCTTACTAAGAAAAACTAAATCAAAAACAAACTGAAAATCAGTCAAGACAAACACACCGTCAACAGTTATACTGACTCATTAAGTATTAAGTACCTTTTCTTCACACACTACTAATCTGAATGGATTTTAAGTTGGGGGAAATATAATGTAAGTATTCTGCTCTTCTATCGTCTGTCTCTCTGTGTTTGTGGGTCTGATAAGAGCTGGAATTGGCGGCTAGAATAGAATACCAGTGCAACTATCATATATCAATCCTCTTTATTTGCTCATTGTGCTCTTATGATGGTTTTGTATATCATGGCTGTTTTGTAAGTTTGCGCTGATTTCTTGTGTTGTGACACGCAGGATCAAGTGAACATGCTCCTTCCAAACTTTATTTGGGACCTAAAGAAAATAGTGACATCTCCTGCGCCGTTATCTTTAGGTTGTACTTTTGTATTGTATAAGTTGTATTAGGGGGAAAAAAGTGTTTTGCCAACAGTGTTTATCTTCTCATGTGTCGTCTCAGCGACTCTTCCTGTAAATCCAGATTTTCTGCTCTGAAAATATTTACAGCGACATTTCGTTCCTCTTCATGCTGATTTCAAATTCTCTAACAGTAAAGAGAAAAACATGCCTTTAACTTCTGTTTAGGGTTAATAAACTGCAACCAATATTGTTGAATTTTTGTTACGTACATTAGCTTATAACAGAAATTAAGTGCATCAGATTCTTAACTGATGCACTTACTTCCCATAATTCCCACACAAAATCTCTTTCAGTGCGTTTAAAGATGCCTAGACGTGATGATATGACCAGCTTTCTGCAGCAGCCAGCGTCACTATTTGACCAGCGTGTGGTGTCTAAATTCATGAAGATCAGGCCAAAGGTCATGGGGGTAAAACAAACTGTTCCACTTCAATTTCTTTTTGCTTCTTGATCATTTTAAATTGGGGGAAATGAGGAAACAGATAATGTGTTGTTTTATATCTTACAGGTTTTGGAAATATCATTAGGTATGGTGATGTTTGTCTTAGAAATCTGGACAGGATTTTTATTTCTCCTCTGGTCATGTCTAATTGTAAGTATGTTATTTCAACACCAGGACAACATTGTGCAATGAACAAATACTGAATAATGTTCATTTTCTTCACTGTAGTCAGTTTTAACTGGATCTGTGACGATATCAGCTGCATCCAAACGTAACAAATGTCAGGTTAGTCTGAATATCTAATGTAATAGAAAATATTTTAAATAATATCTCTAATCTACCTAAATGGTATTTTTTTCATTTCAGGTCTTAATCTCACAATTTCTAAACTGTTTCAATGCCATAGGAGCTGTTATCTCCTTCCCATTTCATTGTGTTGACAGTGATGTAAGTGTCTGTAGACATCCTGCTTTGAGTCTAACAAAAGTACAATATCTGCCAAACTTACATTCAAAAGTGCTAATATAAGTGCGATCAACTATAAAAGTGGTTCCAACTGTAACCAGATAAACCTCTACACTAATTTGCACTTCAATATCAATCACGATGTGCCATTTCTGACAATTTCTTAAAGACAAATGACTATTATTTATGACTACTAATAAAATGTATTTATCATCTTGTTTCCATACTCACTCAGGGCATGACTCTGATTCTCTTGGTTGTCTGTGATGTTCTGGTCTTCATTATCTCAGTTATTGTTGCCTCATCTTCTTGTGACTGCTGCATGAAGAAGGTAAAACTCATCAAGATGAAATTCAAAGACTCTTATCTTAAATAAACTTTAAAAATGTACAAATAAAAAAAAAATTAAAATAAAATTAAAAAAACACTATTTACTGTCCCTCATGCCATTCCATACCCCTATTATATTTTGTCTGTGGAACACAAAAGGTGAAACTATATAGAATATCCTTCAATATAATGAAGATGAATGAGGAATGGGAATTTCATTCTGCAAAATAACAAAAAAAAAACCATCAAAAAATGATTCCTTATATCCTTGCAAGCTATATATATATATTCTAAAGACATATAAGGAACATAAGGACATATCAGTTAAACCAGTTCACAAAAGCAGCCTGACAGAAATAAAGTTATATTTGTTTAATGATGGTTATTCAGAAAGATCCACATTTTATCTCTTATGAGTATTTAACTGCATTTTTGACAGAAACAAGTGACCTCATTTTCATATCCTTTCTGGTTAATTAATGCATTAGAAGGTAGATTAACAGCTGCCACTGCATCCCATTGAGATACATCCAATAATGAATGCAACACAATAATGATGTTCTCTTTTTGTTGTGTTCTCTAGTCAAGAGATGTTGCAGTCAGCTACATAAACAGAGATGTGCCTTACATGACTGACAACAATATTGTGCTTCAGGGCCAACTAGGCCCTTTTGCACCTCCACCAAACTACGAACCAATTCCTCCAGCACCTCCACCAAATTATGATGCAGTCCCATCAGCACCTCCACTAAGATATGATCCTGGTCTTTTTGAACCTCCACCAAGCTACAGTCAAGTCCTTCTGGACCTCCAGTGAACTATAATCCAGGTCCTTTTGACATTCCATCAAACTATTTGGAAAACAAGGGGCAATTTCTAGTCTGTTGATGAAATCAGTTTTATTGGAGCTACTTATTCACTTTTCTGAATATAATTAAAAAGTCTCATGCTACCATGTTTAAGTGTTACTTTAAAACAGTGTGACCGTTTCATATTAACAATTATTAAAGGATTCGTTCACTTCAGAATTCAAATTTCCTGATAATTTACTCACCCCCATGTCATCCAAGATGTTCATATCTTTCTTTCTTCAGTCGAAAATACATTTTTTGAGGAAAACATTCCAGGATTTTTCTCCATATAGTGGACTTTACTGGGGTTCAATGACTTGAAGGTCCAAATTGCAGTTTCAATGCAGCTTCAAAGGTCTCCCAGTTGAGGAATAAGGGTCTTATCTAGCGAAACTATTGGTAATTTTCTGGAGAAAAAAAATAAATAAAAGCTCTCCATTGCGCCACGCGTGACCGTTCCAACATGATTGCGTAATGCGCGGCGCAACGCAGAGCAGTGCAAGAAGAGCATTTGTGGTTAAAAAGTATATACATTTTTCTTTTTTTAGAAAATTATTCCTCGTCTGGGATCATGTAGAGCCCTTTGAAGCTGCAATTTGAACCTTAAACTCGTTGAATCCCAGTGAAGTCCAATATATGGAGAAAAATCCTGGAATGTTTTCCTCAAAAACCTTAATTTCTTTTCAACTGAAGAAAGAAAGACATGAACATCTTGGATGACACGGGGGTGAGTAAATTATCAGCAAATTTTAATTCTAAAGTGAACTAATCCTTTTACAGTGTGATAGCCCCATAAGCTTTCTTTGTAAATGCACTGCATGTTTTTCATTGTATATACAACCTTGGAGACGAGTTAAAAATTTCATTTGTAATCAACAGCATGTCACAGACACAATAGAGATTAGTGAAGTTCACAACGTAATTTCAGGAGGAGTGAACCCATCTAATCTTTCTATCAGTGAAACTCAAACATAATCTCAAGAGCAGGGAACCCTAATCTTTCAATTACATCCAGAGCATATTAGCAGCTACTCACCCTGCTCTGGCATCAGTTGTTTCGATATCCCTCCACCTCCCGAACTCCACCACATAAATTAGGCATCTCATCTATCGTACTCCTCTTCCAGGCACTAGAAGTCCCTGGGGGTATATCCAAGCTCGAGTTGAAGCTGCTTCCTCGAGTCCTCCACAGCGGACAGCAAGCCAAATACGCTCAACCTTATTAGCTCAAAGATTTTATGAGGAAACAAACTCGTAAATATTGTATTGAACTTTTAATGATAAACACATAGTGTTTTTTTTTTTTTTTTTACTGTAATTATTAGGTGCATTAGGTGTGAATACAAGATATTATTAAAGCTGCAAGCAGCGATGGAAGGGCCCTCGCACCCGGGCTCACCGCCCCCGATGATATATGATGTTGATCTGATTAAAGCTCTAGGAGGAGTTCGTTAAAGTACAACGTCTGGAAATGGCAAAAACTGCACAAATTTTGCAAAGAAAATTCAAAATATCTGACTTCCTGTTGGTTTTCAGATTTCAGACTTTTTTTGTAGGTATTGGGCTGTTAGATGTGTGTACCAAATTTCATACCTGTACGTGAAACGTAGTGTCAGTGGCACTTCGTTGAATTTTTTTAGGTGGCGCTATCGAGCCATTTTGCCACACTTAATTCTGAAACCCATATCAGACATAAATTTTCACCACTTCTGACGCATCTGCAAAGTTTCATGAATTTTCGAGTATGTTTCGGCCCTCAAAAAAGTGATTAATCTTACATGGCGAAACATCAGACTTTGTCGGTCACCACGGACACGCCCTTCAACGAAAAATCAAGATCTTTGCAATTTAACGCCTCAAAGGCCTTAAGATTAGACTGGCCATATATGATGTTGATCTGGTTTAATCTCTATGAGGAGTTAATCACAGTGTAAAACATGTCATTTCCTGTTGCCCCCAGGTGGCGCTATGACTGTAACTGAATATTGTCATATAGATGTCTTCAGGTCAGGACTCTAATAAAACATGAGAAGTTTGGGGCAGATCAGAAATTGTATGCCCGAGTTACAACATCTTCCTGTTTCATGGCGAAACATCGAACTTTGCCAGGCCGCCACGGACACGCCCTTCAGCGAAAACTCTAGATCTTCGCAATTTAACGTCTCAAAGGCCTTTAGATTAGACTGACCAAATATGATGTTGATCTGATTAAAGCTCTAGGAGGAGTTCGTTAAAGTACAACATGTGGAAATGGCAAAAACTGCCAAATTTTTGCAGAGAAAATTCAAAATATCTCACTTCCTGTTGGGTTTACAAACTTTGCACCCAGGGACTTTTTTGTAGGTATTGGGCGGTTACATCTGTCTACTGAATTTCATAACTGTACGTGAAACGTAGCACGAAGGGCGCGTAATTGAAATTTTGTAGGTGGCGCTATCGAGCCATTTTGCCACACCTAATTCTGAAACCCATATCAGATGTAAATTTTCACCACTTCTGACGCGTGTGCAAAGTTTCATGAGTTTTTGATAATGTTTAGGCCCTCAAAAATGCGATTCATTTTGGAGAAAAGGAATAATTGGCTGAGCAATTCCAATAGGGTCCTCACACCATCGGTGCTCGGGCCCTAATTAGTCATCATAAAACATCAAAAACGATCTCTGCCAGCTTATTCAAATGTTTGGTATTTTATGACATTTTATCAGAATAGTGGCCTGTGTTATAAAAAATAGACAAATTGCTGCATACTGCATATAAGTTGCATATCCCAGAATAGAGTGAAGTTTCAGAAACATGCATCCATTTTCCAAACTGTTTAGGGTAATTGGGAAGCTGCATGGAGACTGTTCCAGCATCTCAGGCCATTAAAAAGAGAAACACCCTGAACAGATAACCAGTCCATTGCTGAGCTATCATACACATATGCACGATGCACAATTTAGTATCTCAAATTCACCTGTCCTGCATGTCTTTTGATTGTAAGGGAGACCTGAGCATACAGTGGTCTCTCATAAACATGCAAATGTCACATGTCCTCATGTCAACCGTGAATCAAACCAGAAACTTTCTTGCTGTGAGGCGGCAGTGCTACCCACTGAGCCACTGTGCCACCCATAATATCACAAACAGTATATGCATAAACTTCCCTTAGGAGGTGGAGTCTCATAAACTGCCTTTTATCTAAATTACAACTTAAAGGGAAAGAGGAAATGGCAAGACCCAAGACAAGAGCAACATCAAGGTAAAGTAGTCTATTAATATAGTGATTATTTTCCTCAGATTGTAGAACAGATCTGTTTGATACTGCTAATCTGTAACTACTAGAGGTTGGGAGGAAGACTATTTTTAATATTATACAATATGTGGAATACAATACAACCTTAGATTGAACCTTTAGATCTTATGTAGTGTGACGAATCAAATGAACGTGCTTCTTCCAAAGCTTTATCAGAAAATAGTGATGTTGCTTGTCCCTTTTTTAGTTTGAACTGTTTCGGATTTAAAAAAAAAAAAAAAATCCAAATAAACCAACACTGTTTGGTTAACTTCCCATCATGTGAGGTCTGTGCAACTCTTCTAGTAAATCCTGATTTTCAGCTCAGATAATGTAAACAGTGACTTTTTTACTGTTGGTTTCTCTTTGGCTGACTGCAAAGAGAAACAACTGTAGAGTAAAAAAAAAAAAAGTTGAATAATGTAACTTTTAATAGTATAGATGTAAAAGTACAATAGCTTGTTAGTAACCAAAATCTAACTAAAATTGAAATGGCTAAGTGCATCAGATTCAGAACATAACATTTCATACACTTCCCATCCCAACACATATCTCTCTCAGTGTGTTTAAAGATGCCTAAACATGATGATGTGACCAGCTCTCAGCAGAAGCCATTGTCACCATTTGACCAGTACGTGCTGTCTAATTTCATGATGATCAGGCCAGTGATTATGGGGGTAAATCAAACTGCTCCACTTCAAGGTTTTTTTCTGCTACATGCTAATTTTTGGTCCATTAGGAAACATTGACCATCTTGTTTTATATCTTACAGGTTTTGGAAATATTATTAGGCATAGGGATGTTCAGCTTAACAACCTGGAAAGGTTTATTTTACATTCTCTGGGCATCTCCCATTGTAAGTCTTTTATTTCAGCATCAGGAAAACATTGTGCATTGAACAAATACTGAATAATGTTCATTTTCTTCACTGTAGTCAGTTTTAACTGGATCTGTGACGGTGTCAGCTGCACGCACACATAACAAACAATTGGTTTGTCTGAAAATCTTGAGTATTTTACATTTCATTGTATCTGAATGAAAGTAATAATATTAGAATACAATGCATTGTTTTAATACATTTGATTTGCCTAAATAGTCTTTCTCATTTCAGATCAGAACATCACAATCGCTAAACTACCTCAATCCCATAACAGCTGCTATCTCCATTCCCTTTCATGCCTTTGCAAATGATGTAAGTGTATAGACTTTCTTACCAACACATGATAGATCTGTAAAAATGACTCCAGAAGGTATTTTACATGTTGGTTGGTTTCAAATGCAGTTTCAAGCTACTGTAATTATTTAGATCTATACTAGTCTCTCCTTCATAATGTTTATATCAACCATGAAATTTACCTCGTTCATAATCATCCTGCCTCTGATATTCACTCAGGGTGTGACTCACATTGTTTTGATGGTCTGTGATGCTCTGGTCATCGCCATCTCTATTATTGTTGCCTCGACTTCCTGTGAGTGCTGCAGGACAAAGGTAAAACTCAAGATGTGGTTCAAACACTACTTAATTACTTAATGGGACTTCTGACATAACATATGTGCTGATAAAATTCTGTCGATATTTACAAAAGCCATATAACAAAAAATGAACCACATTTGTATCTCACAGATAGATATTTATTCATCCAGACGAATGTGAGGTTCATCTTTTTTCCCTTAAAAGTTGCTAACAATGATCTAATAATGGATCATTTGTACATTCAAGAAGTACTGTATATCAACCATGTTCACTTTCAGGCCTCTAATACTAGAATAACTAGAATACTGATACCAGAACACTTCCTAAATTCTAACATGGAAACAAGCTGTTTCTGTAAAGCTGCTTTGAAACAATATCTATTGTGAAAAGCACTACACAAAAAAGCTTGAATTGAACTGAATTGAGATGAATTATTACAGGCTCAGATTATGATTTTCATTGCCCTTGTAGTCTGTGATATTTTGCTATGGACCTTCTCTCGAATCCATGTTGCTTCGACTGCCTACGGTAAATACGGTTATTGCTGCAGACCAAAATCATCAAGAGATTTAAGGCCTGTTCACACCAAGATCGATAACTATAACGATAACTAAATTTGCGACCACACCAATGAATGACAACAGTCTGTTTATTCTAAGCTCATGCGCTGCGACTTTAAAGTGTGTACAACATGTTTTTGCTGTTCTTGTTGCATTTACAGACGTCCTCAGCGTACTATGTTTCGAGTGAATAGTTAGTGTAATCGATCTAATCTAACAGTGAATTTAGATGACGAAGTCAAAAGTGGAATAAAAACAACTCGTAACGTTAGTCTTTTTCACTGCAACTTCAAAGGAAGCAAAACAACATGTTATCGAAACTAATGCTGGATACCTGAGCTAATTTTATGTTACAATTATTTTCTAGCCTAGCATAATGATCTCATCGTTAATACTTCTCACCATTTATTCCGAGGTGATGACCAATTGTTTTCCATATATCCATTTTCTTTAAAGTATCTTTGAAAAGGCTTTTCTGGACCTTGGCGACTAACTTCTCCACAATGACTTCTGCCATTTTAAATGCGTGAGCGGCACTTAAATTACAACGGATTCTGATTGGCTGTCAGTGTTTTATCATTCAACAGCTGGAAAATCGCTCTTGGTGTAAACAGGCCTTAACACGTTCTCGTCATGACATGCTGAAAGGGTGAAATGAGATCACAGGATGTGAAATAAATGTGCCATGTTGGTTCTGTTTTCTGTCTCAATCCTTTAGCGAAGACCGGCTTGCCGCACTAGGGTTTATCGAACTAATATTCCTCGTACTAATGTGACTGTCAACAATATTGTGCTTCTGGCCCAACCAAACTCTGCTGCAACAACAACAACAGTATTCACTTCAGTCCAATATGGTCTACCACCTCAACATGGTCCTTCCTGTACCAGACTATAAGGTAATAGAGCTACTTTGACTAGCATGAAGAAACTGTGGCTTGTGTACTAAAACCCTGATAAAATCACAGTGTTTTTTGTCTTTAGGAAATTCTTTAAACTAATGATCAGTGTAAGGTGCAATTTATACTACGGGGCTGTTGAATGCTTGAATGTGATTGGTTGATGAATGTTCTACGTTGTGCAATTATTTTCAGAGAAACGCACGGCTAAAACAATTCCAGGCATGTTGCAATCGCATTATCACAGCAGTGTCCATATCAAAGGACCTTACAGCCTACAACAGCAAAAGAACCAAAACCCACAATGACACTGACCAAGCAAATAAATATAGTATACAATAGGATAAAAACAACAAAATATTCCAACATTTTACCACAAAATTATGTTTTATTATGTACAGAAAGCACATAGTCTCTTTCTCCCGCTCTCTCTCTCCCTCTCAAACACACACGCATACAGTATGGACACACACTCGCACAGAAACGTGTTGTCAGCACTGCTCTGATCATTTTATCAGTAAAATAGTTTATCACCTTAAAAGCTACATGACATTTCTCACTAGTGAAGTAATAACAGCGCTGTTCTTGAAGCAGATAAACTTACATTTTCGCCATTAGTAGAGACGCTTCTGCCGAACACTGTTGAGAGACAGACTCAGGTAATTCACACAAGCTTCATCTCTCTCTCTCTCTCTCTAATAACTGCATTAGCCTGTTATCAATGGCTGAAGCCTCCTATACTATAGCTTTAAAATGACATTTTAGAATTAGCAACAGAGGCGTTGGATGAGATGCAAAGAAATTAGCCCTACACACAAGAACATTTTAAGGACAAAAACCTTTGAAATACAACATCTGAGCAATGTCTTGAGGTGTGGTAATTGACTCTGGTCTGTTGAATTATTAGAAAATAATGCACACCTGAGGTGTAATTATTGTGCATTGTGCATTTTCTAATAATTAAGTTAATAATTTAATATTAATTCTAATAACAGCCTGAATATTATCCACAGGGATCTATACCTTTTGTTCCAGACTGAAAGCTGAAGAGGACTGAAGCTCAATAGATGTTCAAGATCCCAACCAGAAGATTAACATAAATTAGTTACTTGTTTCTGTACTATAATAGCAATTTTTTATCTAATAATCATTGTATTTCTTTCTAGATATGCAAGCAGTTTTTGTCAGCTGTCATTAACCAACAGTGCTAAAGCTAGTTTATTATGGCAAACAATTTACAGGTTCATCCTGTAGTAAAGAAAAAGAAAACATTTTGATAACTTTCCCATTACAATATTATGAACACGTTATTTCTGAATGTTCTGAAACGTCCAATTATTTAACATTTCAAAAACGCTTTTTCTTATTTATACACTCTAAAAAAAATGCTGGGTTAAATATGGACAAACCCAGGGATTGGGTTGTTTTCACCCAGCCATTTTTTTCCAACCAATTTTGGATTTATTTTTTTAGCCAGCAATATAGTAATATAGTAAAAGGCATGTTTTTACTCACCCCCAAATAGGAGCAAATTTGTGGGTTTTTTTAAGCTGAAACTTGACCAGACCAGAGACTTACATTACATCTTGTGAAAGAGGGCATAATAGGGCATATTTAACCCAACTTGGGTTTGTTTTTAACCCAGCATTTTTTAGAGTGTACAAATGTTGAAGGGATAGTTTACCCAAAAATGAAAATTATCCCATGACTTACTCACCCTCAAGCCATCCTAAGTGTATATGACGAACTCAATCAGAGTATATCCTGGCTCTTCCAAGCTTTATAATGGTAGTGAATGGGGCTCGAGATTTTAAAGGCCAAAAAAGTGCATCCATCCATCATATGGCTCCATGGGGTTAATAAAGGGCTTCTGAAGCAAAGCGATGGGTTTTTGTAAGAAAAATAACCATATTTAAAATTTATAAATTATAATAACTGGCTTCCGGTAACGACCGTACGTGAGTCTAGTTCTGGCGGAAGAGTAACCTCTGACCGGTGCTTATGCTACTCCTACATCCTACGTCATATGTCGGGTCATGTGTTACACATCTGCCGGAACTCGATTTGCATACAGCCGTTGCTGGAAACCACTTATTAAAGTTTAGAAAGTTTTAAATATGAATATTTTTCTTACAAAATCCCATAGCTTTGTTTCAGAAGGCCCTTATTAACCCCCTGGAGCCGTGTGGATTATATTTATGATGGATGGATGGATGCATTTTTTTGGGCTTTAAAATCTCGAACCCCATTCACTACCATTATAAAGCTCGGAAAAGCCAGGATATTTTTTAATATAACTCCGATTGTGTTTGTCTGGAAGAAGAAAGTCATATAGGATGGCTTGACGGCGAGTAAATCATGGGATAATTTTAATTTTTGGGTAAACTATCCCTTTAAGAGTATGTTCCATTTTATACAATAGTGTTAGCTCTTGGTGGGTTTGAACCTACAGTCATTCTGTTTTAAACCACGGGACTATAGCACAATTTGGCTTTTTATCCAGAGCTTTTACACTATAACATCTGTAGTCCTGGTTTTAGGTGGTTTCACAAAGGCTTAGTGATGTCCACTACTGTGTCAACTCCTTGACCATCTCCTTTCGGCTGCTCCCATTAGGGGTCGCCACAGCGGAATTATCCACACATTGGATTTTGCCCTTCCTGCCGCAGCACACCCACACACACTCCTACGGCCAATGTAGCATATCCAGCTCATCTACCCTGCATGTCTTTGGACTCTAGGGGAAACCAGCTCTGACACAGGGTGAACATGCAAACTCCACACAGAAAGGGGCTGAGCCGGGCTCGAACCGGGGACCTTCTGTGAGGCAACAGTGTTACCCATTGAGCCACCTCTCCTCTATAAAATCTCTATAAGATTCACTGCCAGTCATTTTTTTAATCTTATCTTAAATTATAGATCTTACTGTTTTGATTTTCTTGAAAGTGTATTTTAAAATCTAGAGTGTCTTGATGACAACATTTATAATAAACTCAATACATTCACATTTTGCTGTGATCTCTTTGCTAGGTTCACAATTTCTGAGCTTTAAATGTAAATGGGAATAAATGGGAATTAAATGACTGTAACTCATGTTTAAAAGCGAAATATTTCATAAAATAAGAATGTGCAGGTGTGTGCAGTATCCATATACTCCAGCAGAGGGAGTATTAAATAAACAACAAAGCATCACTTTGTGTATGAACGTTTCTATGGCCTTGTTTGTGCTTAAGTGTTTTCGAACATATTAAGGATGTTCATCTAATCATGTCAATCACAACGTAAAGGTATTTTACTTCACTTCTGTAATCATTCTTCCACTCCGAAAGCATATATTATTATTGCTTCAGTAATTAAAATAGTCCAGGGGGCTAATTATATTTAGTGAATTACTACATAAATAAATTATATTGCTAAAAATAAGAAAATTTACAGTAAAAAGCTTAAATAAAATTCAGAAATGTAACCCATTCAGTTAATGATGAACATTTTTTTAAAGGTAGTGCTCCTCGTTTCACTGACTGAATGGCAAAAATAAGACTTTTACTTTGTACCCTACTTGTACCCGAGTAACTGCCATTTAGAGCTTGAGTTCTGTTTATATCACTCAAGGATTAAATTCATGAAATATGCTACAAAATAGTCTGTTTGTACCTGACCTGTACATTGTGTACCATGTCCCAGTGTTATGAACGAACATAGCAAACATTGCTATCACACAGGTCTCATGCTGACATGCGTTAGTGTGACAGTTTAATTTTATCACCATTTATTTGTGATGCTCTATAGGCTTCCTTTGTAAGTACCCTACCTAAACATTTTTTTCATTGATTTTGCTAGAAAGTCTTTTCTGTTGTAATTAACAGCATGTCACATATACTAACATTAGAGATTTTATTGTTTTTAACTTATAGGGCCCTGTCATACACCCGGTGCAATGTGACGCAAGTGCTAGTTTTCGCCGTCATTAAAGGTGCTCTAGAACTTTTTTTTAAAAGATGTAATATAAGTCTAAGGTGTCCCCTGAATGTGTCTGTGAAGTTTCAGCTCAAAATACCCCATAGATTTTTTTTAATTAATTTTTTAAATTGCCTATTACTTAGAAACGAGCCGATTTCAGGTTGCGGCCCCTTTAAATCGCACGCTCTCCGCCCCCTCCCGAGCTTTCGACTCTATCACAGCATAAACAAAGTTCACACAGCTAATATAACCCTCAAAATGGATCTTTACAAAGTGTTCGTCATGCATACTGAATGCATGCGTCGGATTATGTGAGTATTGTATTTATTTGGGTGTTTACATTTGATATTGAATGAGTTTGAGGCTGTGCTCTGTGGCTAACTGGCTAACACTACACTGTTGAAGAGATTTATAAAAGAATGAAGTTGTGTTTATGCATTACCATGCAGAAACGATGGTAACTTTAACCACATTTAACAGTACATTGGCAACATGCTAACGAAACATTTAGATAGACAGTTTACAAATGTCACTAAAAATATCATGTTATCATGGATCATGTCAGTTATTATTGCTCCATCTGCCATTTTTCGCTGTTTTCCTTGCTTGCTTACCTAGTCTGATGATTCAGCTGTGCACATCCAGACGTTCTGCCCTTGTGTAATGCCTCAATCATGGGCTGGCATATGCAAATATTGGGGCGTACACCCCGACTGTTACATAACATCGCCTGTTTTCCGGAGGTCTTTTAAACAAATGAGATTTATATAAGAAGGTGGAAACAATGGAGTTTGAAACTCACTGTAACTTTTCCATGTACTGAACTCTTGTTATTTAACTATGCCAATATAAATTCAATTTTTAATTCTAGGGCACCTTTAAACTAGCAAAAGTGGATTCAGATATGTCCTAAGTGCACCTGCACCATGTGCTTCAGACCATGTGCTTAGATTGTTAAAATAATGTTAAAGCTCCAGTCTGTAAGTTTTGTTTCTTTGTCGCCATCTCTGTTTGAAACATGCAATTGCAGTTACTTGTGGAATTATCATCTTTACGTGGGCATCGGCACGGCTCGTCAACGCGGATGAATCTAATATTTTGAGGAGATGTGTGGATACTGTACTTTGGAATCACAGATTGTAGTCTTGGAAGTATGATCAAAGTAAGAATTTTCACCAGAAAATGTCATCTGAACAAGTAAATAACACGTCTGCCACTTTTATTCTGATCAACTGAGAAAAAAAAAGCATTACAATATATCACACTACCAATGGTGATCACATCAAACCATGCAAATTATTATTATTGTTATACTTTCTTTTAAAAATTGTTAATGTTAACAACATCAACATTTCATGACTACATGTATTTAGTGTATATTAGCATTACCTGTATATTTCAATTTCTGTACAGTCTAATCTCTTAACGTTAATTTGTCATACCATATAATCTGCCATCAAAATGATAAGTTTCATTATTTCAGCTGCTGTGAGAAAAGACTATCTTCACATGCAATGTAGCCTACTAGCTGGGACTCCTTCTTTATGTAAACAGACAGGATGTAATGATGTAAAGACAAACGGAAGCATGCTTGAATACCACCAGTACCACTCGAACTGCAAAACATTATTACAAGATTACCATTGTGAATCAGGCTCTACCAAGGTAAAGAGACAGTTTTGAACACTGGCTATTATGTACTTGCTCAAAAACTGATTTTGGATCTTTTTCAACCAAAAAAGCTACGGACTGCAGCTTTAAAGCTTTAAAAATAATTTTACTTTAAATATAATGTGCAATGGGTATGAAATTAATACAAAATGACAAGATATTAGTCATCATAAAACATTATGGTTACACTTTATTTTACAGTGTTACATTGTGATTACTCAAATAAGTACAGAGTACTATTAATTAAAGGTTTAGTTTACCCAAAAATGAAAATAATGTAATTTATTACTCACCCTCATGTCATTCCACACCCGTAAGACCTTTGTTAATCTTCAGAATGCAAATTAAGATATTTTTGTTGAAATCCGATGGCTCCATGAGGCCTCCATAGCCAGCAATGACATTTCCTCTCCCAAGATCCATAAAGTTACTAAAAACATATTTAAATCAGTTCATGTGAGTACAGTGGTTCAATATTAATATTATAAAGCAACAAGAATATTTTTGGTGCACCAAAAAAAAAAAAAATGACTTATTTAGTGATGGCCGATTTCAAAACACTGCTTCAGGAAGCTTCGGAGCACAATGAATCAGCGGGTCTTATCTAGAGAAACGATTGGTCATTTTCGAAAAAAACTGTATATGCTTTATAAACACAAAATATCGCCTTGAACGTACTTCCCGTTTCCGCATTCTTCAAAACGTTTACGCTGAATGTCCTACGCCTTCCCTATTCTACTTACGGAATGAACGCGGCGCCAGTTTCGTTTTTTCCGTAACGCGCAATATGGCAAAATAAGTCCCGCCTTCTAAATAAGAGCCAATCGGCGACTGGTAAAGTCATTGCGTCACTTCAGCGGCCGTTTGAATCACCGGTTTCTATAGAAACAGTCGAAGAGACGTGCATTTAGGTCTGCGCATGTGCATTAGCTTGATCCAGCCTGAAAAATAGTTTTTTTTGTCATGATTTGAGCGTTTAGAAACTAAATTTATGAGCCAGTTGTTGTTGAATTTCATTAGTGATTTCAAATATGAAATTTAATCGTAAGGTTGGCGAACAGTTTTGGAGAATTTGATGTTTCCCCATTCAAAGAGATTGCATGATGCCCAGGATGCCCGAGAGGCGTTTCAAGTGAAATGACTTGTCTGAGTGAAATTACTTGTCTTAAAGGGACTTTGTTGTAACTTAGTTACGTCAAAGACTAGAATAACACATAAGATGTGTCACTCGTATTGTTTTGAATGGGAGAAAGTGTAACGCGCAATATGGCGGAATAAGTCCCGCCTTCTAAATAAGAGCCAATCGACGACTATCGGTGGCCGTTAGAATCACCGGTTTCTATAGAAACAGTCAGACGCGCGCCTCCGAAGAGAGGCGCATTTAGGTCTGCGCATGCGCATTAGCTTGATCCAGCCTGAAAAATAGTTCGAGTGTTTAGAAACTAAATTTATGACTCGGTTGTTGTTAGATTTCATTGGTGATTTCAAATATGAAATTTAATCGTAAGGTTGGCGAACAGTTTTGGAGAATTTGATGTTTCCCCATTCAAAGAGATTGCATGCCCAGGATGCCCGAGAGGCGTTTAAAAAATGGCCGCCGAGTGAAATGACTTGTCTTAAAGGGACTTAAGGGACATGGATGGTTACGTCTAACTACGGCACTGTAAAATAAAGTATAACCAACATTATAAAAATAGTATCTGCCAGCGCATTCAGATGTGTGGTATTTTATGACATTTTATCATATTAGTAAACTGTAACAACTAACAAGTGTTATAAATAGACATATTTCTGCATAGGCCTACTGTACATAGGCTACACATCCCAAACTAGTGTGAAGTTTCAAAAACATACATACATTTCACTAAGGAGGTGGAGTCTCATAATCTGATTTGTACCAACTGAAAAAGAAAGAGAAAATGAAGAGTAAAAGACACAGGACAAGAGCAACATCAAGGTAAAGCAATCTTTACATTTAGTATATTGATCACTAGGCTTAAAATCTTTATTTGCTCATTGAGTTGCTGGGGCCATTTCTCTTGTGGTGATTTCATATAAATACATTTTACAAAAAAAGAAAAAAATCGTGAATTTAGCAGTATTGCATTCTTTAGAAATCGATAAAATAATGGCATCACTGTACCCAAACTAAAGCCTTATTTTCAGCTTGTACTAAAAAAATCTATAAAAAAACACACACAACCGACAATTTAGTCTAAACTTGGGTGTCAACTAAGAATGAAAGTGAACAGTGACACCTCGCCTGACAGGATTGAGAATGCAGAGAATGCATTGTATTAACAAATTGTATCTTCACATGTCTATTACAGTTTTTAAAGATGGGAGGATATCACCTAAAAGGGAAGTCTGAATTTCTGGAGATCTGTCCAGTGTTTCTGGGGGTAATACAAATTGTTTTATCTCAAGGATTTCTAGGTTCTAGCCTAGGAATATTTTCTGGATGAATATCTAAACATATGCCAACTGATCTTGGCAACTGATAAGTTTTGTCTGTATCATCATATCATTGTGGGGTGGCTTCTTTTTTCTTTTCTTCTGCTTTGTAAGTACTTCTTTCCTTTTAGTGAAAACATTGTGCTGGAATACAAGAACCTGAAATACTGAAAAATATTATTTTCATTCACTGTAGTCACTTATCACTGGAGCTGTAACGGTCTCAGCTGACAAAAAAGAAACCATGTTTTTGGTCAGTCATCTTAGTCAAATAATTTGTAAAACCTTTATGTAAGGAGCGACTATTTTATAGAAGATTTTTCTCATATCAGATCAGAACCTCGCAAATACTGAGCTGTCTCTGTGCAATGACGACCTCTATTTCCATCTGTATTCATTCTGCTGAAAGCGAGGTCAGTGCTACAGATTTACATCAAGTGCTAACATCAGTATGATCAACTTACAGTTGGTTTCACCTGTTCAACACTTATGATTTAACGAAGCCTTGTTTACTGAAATCACGTGACTTTGGCAGTTTGATACACATGTTGTGTTATGTTTTGAAATCGCTCATCACTAGATATTGTTGAATAAAGTCCTTATTTGTTTTTTTGGTGCACAAAAAGTATTCTCGTCGCTTCATAACATTAAGGTTGAACCACTGTAGTCACATGAACTGTTTTAAATACATCTTTAGTACAGTAGCTGTTAATTGTCTTGCTGGCAATGCAGGCCTCACTGAGCCATGGGATTTTATCAAATATATATTACTTTGTGTTCGGAAGATGAACTGTGAATCGGTGTGGAACGACATGAGGGTGAGTAATTAATGACGCAATTTTCATTTTTGGGTGAATTAACCCTTTAACTGATGGTCTAAAATAGGAAATTGTGTGTTACTGCAATATGAACAATATTCACAGGCCTCTGTATCTTCTGTTCCAGACCTGAAGACTGCAGATGATTGAGATCTCAGCCAAAAGATTAGATTAAAATAGTTACTTTTTTCTGTATTAAAATCAAGTTTTTTTAACTAAAATGTTGTTTTTCCTCCTAGAAATATATTTTTATCCACTGTCATTTGCAATAGTGCTGATTCTAGTTTATTACAGAAAACAAATTACTTATTCAATCTGCCAGAAGCACGCTGACATTAAGTGCTCAAGGGCACAATAGTGTTATTTCATGGATCAGCTCTTGGTGGGTTTGAACCTACAGTCATTCTGTTTTTAGCTCTTTAACCACTGCACTAGAGCTTTTACATTATTATATCTGTAGCCCTGGTTTTAGCTGTTTTCACAAAGGCTCGGAGGAACAGCATGACTCCTCGACCTACCAGCAAATACATACTGTATTACTAAAACCATATTCTCAGATAACCAGTCTGGGAGAATGAACAAAGTTAATATTCACTGCCAGTTTCATCCAAATTGATTTTTTTTAAACTTTTTTATCTTATGATAAATCACTGATGATGTAGATCCATATATTCATTTTGGTTAGTTCACCCAAAAATGAAATTTCTGTCATTAAGTACTCACCCTCATGTCGTTCCACACCTGTAAGAGCTGCGTTCATCTTCAGAACACAAATTAAGATATTTTTGATGAAATCCCTGAGCTTTTTGGCCTCCGATAGACTGCAACGTTATTACCACTTTCAAAGCCCAGAAAGGTAATAAAGACATTGTTAAAATACATGACTACAGTGGTTCAACCTTAATGTTATGAAGCGACGAGAATACTTTTTGTACGGAAAAAACAAACAAAAATAATGACTTTATTCAACAGTTTCTTCGCTTCCATGTCAGTCTCCTATGTTGTTCACGTGGTAAATACAGTGCAGCGTTTCCGGGTTCTACGTCGACTCAAAGAGAAAATAACGTTGCAGTTTATTGGAGGCCAAAAAGCTCATGGATTTCATAAAACATATCTTTTGTGTTCCGAAGATGAACAAAGGTCTTATGGGTGTGGAACAACATGAGGATGAGTAATTAAAGGATTAGTTCACTTTCAAATGAAAATTAGCCCAAGCTTTACTCACCCTCCAGCCATCCTAGGTGAATATGACTTTCTTTTTTCTGATGAACACAATCTGAGAAATATTCATAAATATCCTGATGCATCAGAGCTTTATAATTGTAGTGAACAGGGTTCATGAGTATGAGCTGAAGAAAGTGTCTCCGTCCACATCCATTCATCATAAACATGTGCGCCACACGGCTCCGGTGGGTTAATAAAGGCCTTCTGAAGTGAAGTGATGCATTTGTGTAAAAAAATAAATTCATATTTAACAAGTTATGAAGTAAAATATCTAGCCTCCACCAGACCGCCTTCTGTATTCAACGTATGAAGAAAGTTTAAAACTCTTGGTGTTTAAAAAGCTTATGCTTCGTGCTACACCTTCCTTATTCAACTTATGGAAAAAGTGTAACTGACGCGACGCCAGTTTACACTGTCTTCATAACTTGAATACGGAAGGCAGTCTGGCGGAAGCTACATATTTTACTTCATAACTTGTTAAATATGGATATTTTTTTACACAAATGCATCACTTCACTTCAGGAGGCCTTTATTAACCCACCGGAGCCGTGTGGAGCACACATTTATGATGAATGGATGTGGATGGAGACACTTTCTTCAGCTTAACACTCATGAACCCTGTTCACTGCCATTATAAAGCAGCAGGATATTTATTAATATTTCTCCGATTGTGTTCATCAGAAAGAAGAAGGTCATATTCACCTAGGATGGCTTGAGGGTGAGAAAAGCTTGGGCTAATTTTCATTTGAAATTGAACTAATCCTTTAATGACAGAATTTTCATTTTGGGGTGAACTAACCCTTTAAGATGTCTTGAAAGGGTATTTTAAAAGAGTGTTTTTTGGTAATATTGATGACAATATTTCTAATTAACTAAACACACCGAAATTTTGCTAGGATCCTAGCTTTGGTTCACAATCTTTGAGATCTAAATCTAATTACTGTTACTCATTTTTAAAAGCAAAATATTTTATTAAATAAGAAATGTGAAGGTGTGTGCAGTATCCATATGCTCCAGCAGAGGGCGCACAGTGGGCAAATAAATAAAGAAAACATCACGTTTTGTGTATGAAGTTTGCAAGGCCTTGTTTGAGTGAGTTAAAGTGGTTTTGAACTTATGAAGGACTTTAAACCCACCCTTCGGAAGGAGCATGTTCATCTAATCCTGTCAGTCACAACGTAAGGGTATTTAAAAAGATGCTTACCTCGTTTCTGCAACAAATACTCCAACGCAACCGTTGTTAACATGTAGGTGATTAAAACGGGGAAGGACTATATGTCAATTTCAACGAATACGCTGCAATACTTTTCGTCCCTAGACTTTTTTTTCAGAATTAGAGACATGAATTTATTTGTAATTGACATATCGTTAGTAAACTAACTAGCATGGTGTCTGCGCTGCACATGCACCACTGAAAATGTTAGAAATAAGCCCCTCCTTTTTACTGCATTCGTCAAGTTCAACCCTGTTACACTATATTTATTAGGAAGATGGTATTTAAATTCAGAATTTTGTTTGAACCCATTCAGTTAAAAGATTAGTTCACTTTCAAATGAAAATTAGCCCAAGCTTTACTCACCCTTATGCCATCCTTGGTGTAAATGACTATTAACGGAGAAATATTAATAAATATCCTGACACATCCAAGCTTTATAATGGCAGTGATAGGGATCAATGAGTCTGAGCTGAAGAATGTACTTCATCCATCCATCCATCATAAACGTGTGCACCACACGGCTCCGGGGGGTTAATAAAGTCCTTCTGAAGCAAAGCGATCCGTTTGTGTAAAATTATATCCATCTTTAAACAAGTTATGAAGTAAAATATCTAGCTTCCGCCAGACTGCCTTACATATTCAAAGTATGAAGAAAGTGTAAAACTCTTGCAGTTCACAAAGCTTACGCTACGTCCTGCGCCTTCCTTATTCAACTTACGGGAAAAAGTGTAATTGATGCAACGCCAGTTTACACTTTCTACGCAACTTGAATATGGAAGGCAGTCTGGCGGAAGCTAGATATTTTACTCCATAACTTGTTTAAATATGGTTATTTTTTACACAGATGCCTTTATTAACCCCCCGGAGCCATGTGGAGCACATGTTTATGATGGATGGAGGCACTTTCTTTAGCTCATACTCATTGATCCCGTTCACTGCCATTATAAAGCTCGGATGCGTCAGGATATTTATTAATATTTCTCTGATTATGTTCATCAGAAAAAAGACAGTCCTAGGATGGCTTGAGGGTGAATAAAGCTTGGGCTAATTTTCATTTGAAAGTGAACTAATCCTTTAATGCTGAACATTTTTTAAAGGTTGCACACCTCGTTTTACTGACTAGTTCTGTTTCAGATTTGAGCTCTCCATCAACAGCTAGCCAGCTATATTATATAATTTAAGGATTTTATGAAAATATGAACACACTACAAAATAGTCTGTCTACCATGTCCCAGTGTAATGAATAAAATTGCTTTCTTAAGCTTTGCTTTTTGAACCTCACCCTAAGTGACTTGAAACAGGAGACATTTTCATTTTAGCTGATGTTTAGATGTCTGAGTTCAGTGGCTCTGTGATCTGTACTTTGTTTCATGGTGTCTCACAGCTGGAAATGTGTGTGTGTGTGTGTGTGTGTGTGTCTGTGTTTTTACAGGACAAGTGCTTTCAGGCATCGCTGACACTGCTGTGTGTCTAACAAACAGAGAAGAGATGAGACTGCCAGAGGTTCTGAGATTGGATGAGAAGAGCAATTCCTCTGGGATGAAGGTCACTCCTTCTCTGACTGTTTATGGAACATGCCCAGAGTCTGGAATGATCTGCTTGGTTTCATTTCATTTCATTCATCTATCTTTGTCTCTATTTCACTAACCACATGAATCTTTAGGAATCTTTTGTTTCGAATCAGTAGTTCGGAGCATGTATCAAACTGCCAAAGTCACGTGATTTCAGTAAACGAGGCTTCGTTACGTCATAATTGTTTCGAAATTTCAATGTTTCACGTGACTTTGGCAGTTTGATACACGCTCTGAACCACTGACTCGAAACAAAAGATTCGTAAAGCTTTGAAGCTTCATGAAGCAGTGTTTTGAAATCGCCCATCACTAGATATTGTCATAAAGTCGTTATTTTGTTTTTTTGGCGCACAAAAATATTCTCGTTGCTACATAACATTAAGGTTGAACCACATTAATGTTAATTATCTTGCTTTTATCAAAAATATCATAATTTGTGTTCTGAAGATGAAAGAAGGTCTTACAGGTTTGGAACGACATGAGGGTGAGTAATTAATTTTCATTCTTGGGTGAACTAACCCTTTAATATGTTGCCTTGTTAGGAGATGATCAATGATAATCACTTCCCCTGTGACCGGTCATAATGTTTTGGCTCATCATTGTATATTTTGCATTTTATTTTATGCATTTAGCATTGTTTTTCATTCCTGGCTGCACCCCTATTAGAACCAGGAAGAGCAGTTGAGAGCCACTGGTATAAGTGTTTATTCAAAGCAGATTAAAGCTCATGAAAAGAATAATCACCTTCAATTAGTCAGAGAAGTGTTTTTACTTTTAAATAATTTAATACTTTTTTAAAATTATTTGGCTTACTACATTTGACCTGTGTATCACACTAAACATACAAAATAACAAGAAATAGTTAATCCATAGTCCATTAAATAATGCATTGATAGTGTAACTGTGACCCTTCTATGTGAATGGAGAACACTGGCTCAAACTACCCAACGACAGTGTAGCACAGACAGAGGTCCATTGTGTACAGCACCTAAAACACCCTTTACACTATTAACATCTTTTCAGGTACACTTTAACACAATTTCAACCCATTTAAATTGATGTTTTGTACAGCAGGTCAGAAATATTGGATATATTTAGATACAAACATATTTAGAAACAAATCAAACTCCTGTGACTCAGTTATCTCGCATGTGTGTTAAATGAAAAGAGGAGAATCGCTAAAATCAATGAGTACACAGCAAAGTGCCAAGATTCTCCTAATTACATCAGGATAACACATAGCTTGGTAATCAGAGATCTGGATTTCAGTCTGTCTGTTCAATAGGAGACGGATGGGTTTTATCACGACCGTATTCAGGAAGATTGCTGTAGCCACTGAGCTCCGGTTGCTCATACATTATTTCCTACAAACATCCTGGAACACAAAAGCTACCGTCAAAGTGAAATTGCACCACCAACAATTCGGTATTAAACATTAAAATTCATTTCAATAAAAATAAAAAACAACAAGAATAAAACCCTACAGGCATAAAAAAATATTCCTCTTTTTGTTTTCCGTGATATATTTCAAGTACACTAAGGTTAATTCACATCAAGTGTAGAACATCTCAAAGCAGAAGCACTAAATTCACTCACATCATAAGCTTGAGTTGAACTATGTGTTTGACACGGACACACTGTGCACTGCAGCTCGTTAGGGAAATTCATTCTCATGTATTTTGTGCAGAAATTCCTCCTCTGAATGTAAACTGAGCTCGCCCCAGCTCGTCTTGAACTATTTACCGCAGCATCATGTTACCACAGACACGTCCGAGTGATTGTTCACATTCACGATAATAATATGAAATCAGTGCTGAGGCAGCACAGAATATTGCATGTTTAAACGCTTGAGACACAATTGTACTCTGTACAGTATGTACACAATATCTGTGCTCTGTGTCTCCAGATGGGAGTGTGCGTTAGGTGAGGGGTTTCTCTCTCCCCTCCACTGAGTGGGGTCAGGGTGGATCTCTGTGGTTTTGGATGGGGTTTGTAGGGTTTCTTTGGGATTTTGACTTTCAAGAATTGCACTTCACTTATTTTGTATCACTTATAAGAGTTTAAGAAAGATAAACAACCCATCCAAAAGCCCTGAAACATGCAGTAGGCCTATGTTTAACCGGTACAATTATTAGTTTGTTTTCATGTAATTGTTTCCTTTAAAAATACTCATCTAGTTGAAACATTTTTTGCACTTTCATTATACATTAAAATGTTCTTCAGAAACATGTTCATCTAAGACTATTATTTGTTTCAGGAATATTTATAGGAATTATATTTAGCAGTCAGCCATCTCCAGTCCTCTTACATCCTGTGGAAAAATCAGGAAGGTTGCCATTGCCAAATTAAAAGACCTTTAAAAGACTACGATTACTAAAATTCAATCCAAAACAAAAAAGCAGTAGTAAAAAGCTTCATTATTCTATTATTTATAAGTAAATAATCAACTTTAAAATAAATTCACATTTTAATGAAATTACTTGAATGTATATCTGTAATGTAATGCTGAAGTAATTACCCTGTACATTTTGAATACCACTTGATGCTATTATGAATGGAAAACAGAGGGACATTAACCCAAGTTTTCCACAGGATCATCACAGAGCCACACTCTCAGAAAAACAATGTGCAAAAATTGTACCTTTAGGGGTACAGCAGCTTGTCACTGACGCAGAACCATCTTTGTACCTTATTTACCCCTAAAAGATACAAAGTAGTACTTTAAGTGTACATATTACTACTCTATTACTAATATGCACCTTTTAGGGGTATGTAAAATATATACACAAATATCGTCCCTTAATACATTTCCACATTTGGTACTGGTACTGTCCTATTAAAAGTACTGCCCCATTGACAAGCTGTTGTACCCCTAAAAATACAATTTTTTAAATTTTTTAAATTTTTTCTGACAGTGCATGAAAGGAAGGAAGCTGATAGCCATAACAGCGCTAATACATAGAGAGACCTTTAGAACACCAAATCTGTCAGGTTTCATCTGGGGTTTGCAGCAAATTCAAACACCAAAAGCACTTCCACAGACAATAATGGTTTCATCTTCACACATTCTCAACGGTCAAGGAATAATCCCCCCAAAATTGAAAACATTAGAATGATCTCCATCAAAAAACATGGAACAGATCATTTGTAAGAACTGATCCCTTTATGATCTTGAGTGACCATGACTCGTTTTCTTTCATAATCTGAATTGGTTTCACAATGCATATTTTTGATGTACTGTATGTGTTAGTCAAATGAGCTGAACTGGACCAGAGCAGGTGTGCCTCAAAGATGATGTAGATGAACCCGGTGAAGAGCCTCTCGGCCAGCAATGACTCTCTCATTTTCCTTCTCTCTTGCTCTCAATCTCCATTCATCTCCATAACCTTTTCTGTGAGGATTTCCCGGAAGGTCGAAAGCTGCTTCATCTGCTCTGTCTGCATTGAGTGTCTCCTCATCAGTTTCTTCTTCATCTTGAAGTCTGGCCCACGTTTCGGGGACGATGGTGCGACCGGCAACAGGATCTTGCTCCCTGAGTGAACGGGAGAAGTGGGCTTTCCGTTGGCACGGATATCAGGAATGGGTCGCTGGGGGTTGACATTGAGAGGAGGAAGGAATCCAGGTCGTGTGTGGGAGATGTGGTCCAGGAGGAGAGTCCCTGATCCCCGCCGTTCCAACAGTCCTGTTGGACGCCGTCGTATTGTGAGCGGAGACACAGAGTTGGGAATGCTCTCCAGAGACTCTCGAGAAGAGCTAGTGAGCAGCGACAAGGGAGAGGCATTGTACTTGCGCCGCTCCACTGAGACACGTCCAGAATCTGGAGATCCAGGGATGGAGGCTGGACACAGGTGGGTGTCCGACTCGTAGTGTTCCATGCGGGTGAGTTTGGGGTGTGGTAAGCCACGGATTCCTGTCGATGCCTGAGCCACATTGTCCTGAGTCTCAGGGGCTGTGTTTCTACGATACAGTGACTGGTGCTGATGGACTTTATCCGCCCAGGACGAGCCACACAGTGCTGCACAGTCTTCCGAACAGGACCGGTCCATTAGCTTCGGAGAGGATGGGTCATGGGTCTCTATACTGTGCCTTCGGGACAGAAGAGGTCTGCCTGGACCGGAAACTGTCATCCCATTCATCTCTGAGACTAACTTGTCCTCCTCTGCTAAATCGCCCTCTATCCGCTCCGCTCTCTCAGCAAGTACGGAAGGAGCCACCAGACCCCAGGGCTCAGAGTTCAGTCTTTTCAGAAGCTTGCGGGGTGGTGGTCTCCTCTCTCCCAGTGGTCTACTGGAGGGTAGTGGGAGTGCTGAAGTCACAGCGAAGCTGAAGATACCTTCCTCCTCTTCACCGAGGGCAGAGCCAGTGGTATGGATCTCCACTTCAGACGGAGACATACAAGCAGGGGAGAGCTTGTCCACTATTCCCGGAGATGGTGGAGAGTTCAGGTATTGCTTGGTCTTTTTAGTGCCAGAGGGAGATGTATCGGTTGTAATGATGATTACCTCTTTGCCTTTGGCTTTGCAGGCATCCAGCAGGACCTGGAGAGTGTCCCTGTCACCCTTATTGATGGCGTGTACAAGTGCCGAGGACCCGGAATAGTCTTTCAAGCTGGGATCGGCACCGTTTTCCAGCAGTAGTGACACCACTTCTTTGCCTGCCAGTTCTGCACATGCATGCATTAGGGCGGTCCGACCCGATTTGTCGGGGATGTTTGGGTCTGCTCCTTTCTCCAGCAGGTACCGCACCATTCTCTGCCGGGTCTGCGGATCATCGTATCCTGCCAGACAGGCTGCTATTATGGGCGTCTCCCCTCGCTCGTTCCCTTCATTGATATAGGCTCCACCCTCTAGGAGGAGGCGTGCGAGGCGGAGTTTGCCCTGGAACACCGCCTTCAGAAGGGCATTGCCCTCTGTGTGCAAGGCCCCTCCATCACCCATGATGTCTCGCTCTCCACCTCTAGAATCCCAGAATCCCCCACCCCTCTCCTCCGGCCTCAGCACTGTTGCCACATCCCGGCTCAGTTTCTGGTCAACCTAGAACGAAAACAAAAAAAAGTGCTTTGTCATGAGATATATTTGAATATTGCTGATGAGATATATTGATAGGTTAGACTGGGTAAACTCAGCCTGATCTGCCGGCGATTTGATTTCGCCCGGCAACTCAGTCTGGAAACCCGTACATTCATTTCTGCTGCATCTGTTACACTTTTGCGGGAACCAATCACAGACTGGCTTATCCACCTTGCTCGCTATTGGCGGGTACAGAGCTCTTTCTATGGCTCTGGGCGGGTATAACACGATGACGTCTCTTGCACGACTGTCAATCCAATTAATTTTAACCTCTCAATGATGCTAAAAAACTTATTTAGTTTAGCAAACAAATCGCTCGACTGGGTGTAAATACCACTCACTTTCATGTTTTTTTGCACAACCTGCAAAAATCGCTCGATGCCATTGCTGCTTCTGCAAACCGCTGATCAATGCTACAAACCAATACAAACTAAGCCTGCTGCCTGTCTGGAGTTTTCGCATCACTCTGCAAAAGTACGTCACCCGGATCCTTGATCTGATTGGTTGAAGGACTATCCAATTGCGTGAATAATGCTCGTTGATCACGCCTCTTGTGCAGAAGGGAAATACATAGCAAACTCCCGAGACCAATGTTCATTTTTAAATTGAGCTTGGTCTGGTGATAGCCAGACAATTGATAGGTGAACATTAGGGGTGTAACGAGACGGGTATCTCACGAGACGAGACGAGACTCGAGATTGAGTTCACGAGACGAGACAAGAAGAGACGAGACAATATTTTTACACACTATTTATAAGAAATCCTCAGTGGCGAAATACATATTCTGCAGGTGTATTTGAAATGTTTTAACTAATCATCTTATCCAACTTAATTAAATGTTTTTTCTATTTAACACAAAGCAAAAGGACAGTGGAGGCGTAATGTAAACGTAGCGGTGGCATATTCTTTCCTAATCATCCTAACACTCTGTCATGGCAACATCACGAGACTACTTTTCGCCTCAACGAGAAATCTCGTCACACTTTAGTCTCGCAAGATCTCGTGACACAAAATCTCGTCACACCCCTAGTGAACATCCTGCTCCAAAATCACAGACAATGAAACTGACACCAAGGCTGCACAAAAAACTTTCAAAAGAAACTCTAGACAAACTTTGCTTTTTACTTAAAGCAACAAGAATACTTTTTGTGTGCAAAAACAAAATAAAAAAAAATAACTTTATTCAACAATTCCGTCTCCTCCCTGTCATTCTATGCTGTTTACTTTCAGCGCTTCCAGGTTCTACATTAGAATGTTGAATCATTATTGGCCGGCTCCTGTGTCAACATCACATGCATGCGTCATGCTGCTCACGTGAACAGTGTCGGCCAATACTGAGTCAGCGTTATGACGTAGAAGCCTGGACGTAAACAGCGTAGGAGAATGACAGAGAGGAGACAGAATTGTTGAATAAAGTTATTTTTGTTTTGTTTTTGCGCACAAAAAGTATACTTGTCGCTTTGTAGCATTAAGGTTGAACCACTGTAGTCATGTGGACTATTTTTACGATGTCTTTTCTACCTTTCTGGGCCTTGAAAGGTGCAATGAAGTTGCTGCCCATGTGCGGTTCAGATACCTCTCGGATTTCAGAAAAAATATCTTAATTTGTGTTCCAAAGATGAACGAAGGTCTTACTGGTTTGGAAGGAATGAGGCTGAGTAGTTAATGACAGATATTTCTTTTTTTTGGGGGGTTGAACTAACCCTTGAATGTATGAATTTATTTCGATTTCAATTAACTTTAATTGTACATCCTTACATTCAAATGTACTTCTGCATCAAAATAAATTCAATTAAAATTCAGGAATTGAATTGGAATTTAACATTTCTAAATGGCACACAACTCCGATCAATTAAATTCTGAAATCTAAAAGCATTATTACAACATTATATAACATAACATTATTATTTTGATCAGACTCAAAATCACATAATCCACAGCACTCCAAACATTCTAATTACTCTATATTGTCTTACTATTAACACTTGAAAATGATTGTTAATTGTTACATGTAACCATGAACCCAGTGCATTAACTAAAGATAATGTATACAACCTTCTAAAAGTGTTGCCTTCTTAATCAGTTCAGAACACTGTGTCCTGTGCGCTGACACTCTGTACAGCCCTTTAACAGTCTTCTCTCCATCTTCTCTGTAATGAAGGCAGGAGAGGTGATGATAATGGCAGTCCAGTAAAGAAAAGAAAATTGAATTCCTGAGTGGTGCAGAGAGCATCAAGACATGTGACAAGCTCAGTCAGCTCTGCACACGTAGAAATGATTTATGATATGAATTTATCTTACACACACAGATACCAGAGATTTACTAACACAAAAATGATGTTGTTTGAAATTTGTATTCCAATGTACTTCAATTGCAATGTAAGACAAAAAACAAATCTACAATATTTAATAGTTCTTGACAGTAATAGGATGTTTTTTGAGCTGAAAAAAAAAATGCAATGTATGAGTTAACTATCTTGGCAAGATGGTTAGAGCGAGTGACAGGGAGTGGGGCAGGAGGGCATCCAGACCAATAACAGCATTATTAACATATCACAGCCCTCACAATCAGTTCGAACTTACTGTATATGAAATTTAGTGAGCAAAAAAGTCACATGGCATATTGATACAGTCACTGAATGAAGCCCTGCCTCTTTTCAAACTGAAACAATGAGCTACATGCACAGCCACAGTTCTTCTGAGTTTGTCTCAGTTTCATCTGTTTCTTCATGTAATCACAGACAGATTTGATGATGGTGAGATCAGATCTCTGTGTGGAGCACCGGCTGTTGTCAGACTCCTTGTGCATACAAAAATCTCACTGCATTATTACAATGAATAGCAAAATTAATGTTTAGAAATGTGAACTGATATTTCCTACTGACACACTACAGCAAAGGATATAAATAACTGGCTTAAAATTAATACTGACGTGCCTTAGACTTTTGCACAGTACTGTATACACCTATGTATATTTACATTATACAACTGTCCCTGAAAACGACACCAGAAGAGGTCCTGGTGCTCTCAAAGCTTATAGTCTATCTCTGGCATTATGAGAAGAACACTGGGAACGTCAAGAAGAGTGTGTAGCTGTGCAGAATTCACATCCTTCCTTCATCACACCAATACACCCACAGATCCCGAGCTGCTGCTCCTCCTGCTTGCCTTCTTAAGGAAATCTCTGTGATTTCCGAGCCAGCTCAGCCAGGGAAAGCAAGAGGAATGCTTTTTTTGCATACTGTTTATAGGAAGCAGAGAGAGGAACAGGAAAAATAACTCCATTCTTTGAAAGTGTAATCGCAAAAAAAAAACCCATCTTTAAGAGACCAGTGTCTCATGGATTCGAGACAGTGAGGTTAATCTCCTGTCTCGCACAGGCAGCATGGATGACTCATCTCCATGATAGACTCACTGGAGAGATGTGGCACAAAGACTCGGGCAGGCATCGTCTCTCAGGAGATCAGCCCGCTGGCATTCTTGTATGTATCCTGACCTGATGTGTATTGTGACCAGCCTATTGTAAAGGGTAAGTTCACCAGAAAATGAAAATTGTCATCAATTAAACTGAGTTTCCACAAGAACCAATGAGATTTGTTCTCGAGTGTCGAGCAAGTAGGTTGTTCTATTTGCTGATCAATGTTTATATTTGAATAAAAGCCTAAATTAAATCTGTTCATCATATAGAGCAATCATGTCTCTTCAGAAGACTTGGATTAAACTGCTTGATTCATGTGGATTTATTTTACAACCTCTTTAATGAACATTTTGAAGCTTTTGGATGTACAGTATAGACTTTCAATAGAAGGACAGAAATCTCTTCGATTTCATTAAATGTGGAACATATTTTGAAAAATGTCCTTGTTTGTTTGTTTTTTTTTTGTTTTTTTCATACATTGAATGTCAGCAGGGTCCAATATTGGTTAGATTCCAACAGATATCTTCTTTTGTTTTCAGCATACAGAAAGAAAATCATGCGGGTTTGGAACGACATGAGGGCGAGTGAATTTTCATTTTTGAGTGAACTAACCCTTTAAGGACATCAGCCAGGGCTTTTGTTCTGGTTAATGTCAAGACCTATATTTTTAAGTTTAATTCTATTGCTAATGTCGGTGATCACGATTCACAATTCTTCTTTGCTTAATCGTAGGTCTGTGTAAAAACACTCATGTTTCCCTTGTCTTTGGCTGTCTTTGGTGACATATTCAGTTTATTTCATGAGTTCAGTTAAGATGCTGATGTAGACTACAGCTGGCTTGCACAGTTTAGAAGCAGATATGTGCACAAAAGATGCTTAAAGTTATGTAAGCACATGCAGCTATTGCAATTCTGCACCAACATCTGTGTTTTCTAAATAATACATTTACTAATTTGCATAATTAAGAGATACTCTAGAACCATGAGGGTTATTTATACACATACTGATTAAACAAGAAACACCTGGCACAATTCAGGGAGGGATTGTGAACATTACAGTTATGTATTTGCCAGATGCTTTTTTTTTTTGCAAAGTGATTTTCATCGCATTCAGTGTATAAATTAGTTTTATCAGTTTTGTCTTTGGCCCCTAAAAACACAAGAGGAAAAGAACTAAACTTCAAAATAAAGGTGCTGACACTAAACAGAACAAGACACATTAAAAAAAAATGTTACAGATGTCTGATTCATCACTCACTTTTGTAACTCCAAAATGGATGTTATGTCACACATGACATATTGAAGATGCTGCACTTAATTTTTCCCACTCTCTTTCAATTCATACAGGTGGACAAACAACCGTCATCATCTTTCAATTATTCACTCCGTCAACATTTCTGTGGCTTTGTTCAGACAGACAGCATTTCTGACTCACTTTATGTTCTTTTTTAACCCTTAAATGCATACCTCGGGTCTTTAGTGACCCGGGACGTCATTCACTACCCTCCTCCTCGTTCATTTTTTAAAGTTAGACATCAACCTTCTTGGTATTCCTCAATCAATTCATTATAAAGAATATAACACACAATATTTTGATAATTGAATCTTGGATGACAGAATAAGTGCAATTCACCTTTTTTCCACAAGGTGGCAATGTCTGATACACAATGCTGAAGTGACGACTCATTTAGACAGAAAACGAAATAATAAGAGAAACATGAAATGGCTCAGCGATTTACTGCAGAGCAAGTACTGAACACAATCAAATATGACTGTAACTGTCACTGGATGGATCTGGTGAAGCTGTTAGCGATCAAAATATTGATTTTGAAGATGTTGAAAATTATATAGTTTTGAGAATATGTTTGAGATCGCGATTGGGCTCATATTCGTGACCTCAACCATAAAACTAGCCCATTATTTGCTGAATTAACTGGGAAATGAGCTCTGACGAGGACAGTGGTGATGGCATAAAACATCTGCTCAAACGGAGCCCTTTCAAGCTCCAAAAGGTAACAAAATATGATTTATTTTATTCTTCTGTAATTGTTACTCTATTATCAGAGGAGTTTTATATTATCACGGCAGGTAGAGATCCTACCGTGTTAGATATAGATCTGGGTCGATAAAGACCCGAATATGTAAGAATGATTGACGAAACAGTCATGCATTTAAGGGTTAATTGCTCTCCATTTTGTGGACTTTAACAGGGTTCAATGGGTTGAATGTCCCAATTGCAGTTTCAATGCAGCTTCACGATTCCAGACGAGGAATAAGGGTCTTTTCTAGCGAAACGATCAGTCATTTTCTAAAAAAATAAATAAATTATATACTTTTTAACCACAAATGCTCGTCTTGCATTAGCTCTGTGATGCACTTTGCATTACGTAATCACATTGGAAAGGTTACGCGAGATGTAGGCAGAAGTACCGGGCAAGTGTTAACAGAGCAATCGTGCAAAGACAAAAGCCCAAAGTATAGTTCACTTTTTACACGTACACGAGAGTCAGTGTACAGTGATGCGAATTTCATCATCAGAAGAGTATGTGCAGGTACGCCCAGGTCGCACATGCATATTTAATTTTTTTTTGCAGTAATTAGTTTATCCACAAGGTGGCAACCGTGCCCTGGGGGAAAACCTGCATAAACAGAACAGACTGGAACACATGCAAGCTACAGTGATGATGGAGGCCTACATAGACAAGATTGTGCGAAGAGGTTAGAAAGTACCCTTATTTCTACAACTCTAGCGTGAAAGAATACAAAGATACAAAGATTTTTACATGGGTTGTAAATCGTGGCGAGAGATTGCTCACAACTGCGCATGCGTTGAACGCCTGTGTACGCGTACAAGTCAAATGAAGTATACTTTCCAAGGCTGTGTGTTCGACTGTGTTTACACTAGCGTGCACGTAAAAAAAACCAAGGCTTTAGTCAAACGGCTTTTACAAAACAAGGTAAAAAACGACGTTGAGAAAAATGTTGAGAATAAAGTCATTAAATTATGAGAAAAAAGTCATTACATTATGAGAACAAATTCGTAATTTAACGTAACTCGTAACTTTTTTCTCATAATTTAATGAGTTTATTCTCAACATTTTATCTCGACTTTTTTCTCGAAATTTAACAACATTTTTCTCATAATTTAATGAATTTGTTCTCGTAATTTAACAACTTTTTTTCTCGATAAGTTTATTCTCAACATTTTATCTCAACTTTTTTCTTTAAATTTAACAAGTTTTTTCTCGTAATTTAACGAGTTTATTCTCAACATTTTTTTTAGACTTTTTCTTGAAATTTAACGACATTTTTCTCATAATTTAACGAATTTGTTCTCGTAATTTAACAACTTTTTCCTCGTAATTTAATCAGTTTATTCTCAACATTTTATCTCGACTTTTTCTTGAAATTTAACAAGTTTTTTCTAGGAATGTAATCAGTTTATTCTCAACATTTTATCTCGACCTTTTTCTCGAAATTTAACGAGTTTTTTTCTCGTAATTTAACAAGTTTATTCTCAACATTTTATTTAGACTTTTTCTCGAAATTTAACAAGTTTTTTTTTTTTTTTTTTTCAAAATTGAACAACTTTAATCTCGAGATGGTTTTATTTTTTTATTATTGCTTGGCACTAATCCTCTTCCGTACAAGTGAAACGAGTCGAGTCAACCCAGAAACGGCATTCCTTACATCACGACTTAACAAGCGGATATGACTAAAGGTAGAAGATTGTATTTATGAAAGTACATTTTTTCTAATCAGATTTTAAGTAGTGTTTTCTAGTAGTATTTAAGTGCCACCTAAACAAAGCCTTTGCTTTTTCCGGCACTCCCTATGGATCTTCGAGTGTGTACACATCAGTGGAGAGCTCTTTGACATGACCAAAATAAACTTAAAAGAAGCACTTGCAGAGGGTCTGCGTTTTAGTGCTGCGCAACAGGAGCAAGGCAACATACCACACTGTCTTTTTCGGGACAAATCATATCCCATTCTCTGTGGTCTCCCGACAGATGATGGAAATTAATATCATGTCTTCATTCTCACGCCTCTGAGAGACCCCACCCCTGGCTTTCTCTTTTACGTAACAGCAGTGTGTGTGACTCAAGGCTGCATCTGAGGTTGCGCAAGGGGGCCCGTGATCAGAAGGGGCTGCGCAGTCAAGTGTTTTCGCCCCACCAAGAGCTCCGTGGTGCCGTTGAGCTGCTGTTTGCCTCATCAGATCACACAGATCGAGGCAGGTGTAATCACTTTTACAGCAGCTGAGAGAACAGCATCCATCAGCGGTGCACCGCTGACCCTGTGACCCAGTCGCATCAGAACTGCTGAGGCAATTCATCACTCATATTGGCAGCTTCAAAGAAAACCATCCTGCGGTGGGGCAATGAGATTATCTCCTTCATACTAAATGTCTTAAGCGTTCCTGACACGTCCTCTGAATTGCCTTTACTGCCATTTGTGCTTCTTCTGTATTGTTTATTGTGACATGTTTAGGTCTTGCTGTCATTTTCATTGCTGTACATGTTGTGCTGAGTTCGTTTTTCTCCTATACTTTGGTCTGTAATGAAAAGAATGACAACAAAACCACTTGACTCGACTAGACTGAGTGTTCAGTGATTTACAGTGCTGAGAATGAATTCTCCTCCAATTCGAGAGCAATCTGCGCGTCTCCTTGCACATAACTACACACAACCGAATACCAACACATTTTCTCTGCCCTCGAACTGCAGACATCAGAAATAAAATACTGTTTAATGCAGACGGGAAAGTGGCTTCATGTGATCAATGTAGAAATCTGATGATTGATGCACTATCCAGCATATAGGGATATGTCTTGCATTTAAGATCATTTGCATTCTGACATTGTTTTAAGACAAATAAGCTCATTTTACCCCCCAATTCTCATTGCTACTGCGGTGCATTTGATGCATGTCTCTCTTACACAAAAAAGATAGACAAACCCAGTGATTGGGTTGTTTTAACCCAGCGGTTCGGTTAAATGTTTGCCCATGTTTGGGGCAGTTTTATTTAACCCAACTATTGTAAAAAAAAATGACTATATGGCTAGACTTAAAATGAACCCAAAATCACATAATTACTAGAGGCAACAATAATAATCAAAAGGTGAAAATGTATTAATAAGCAATTTAATAAATGTTTATTGTTTAATTATTATTCATTAAACTTATTAATAAATGTTAATTTTGCAACATATTTTGGGTTCATTTTAAGCAAGCAATACAGTAATTTTTAAACAATAGTTGAGTTAAATAAAATACCCAGCAGGGTAGGCAAACATTTAACCCAACTGCTGGGTTAAAACAACCCAATCACTGGGTTTGTTCATTTTCAACCCAACTTGGGTTGTTTTTAACCCAGCATTTTTTTAGAGTGTACTATTCCAATTACATTTCCATGATATTTCTCATTACTGTATAGTATTTTTTACTGTAAAAACAACAATTTTTTTTAAAGCCACAATTATTTTAATTAAACAAAAAAGTAAATAACCTACTAGCATGATGAACGAAAGCTTCAAAATAAATGCGTAGGTAAATAAGACTGTATTTTGTAGACAGTCGGAGCAGTTACAGAATTTGATGTGTTTCATGCTCGATTTGCACGCCAGCTGTAAATATCTTCAGCTCAGAACTATTTTTAGTCTCAAAGCATCAAATTTGGTGTCATTCACATCAGCTCTCTGACTGACGCAAGAGAAAGAAGCTTAATTTATTTTAATTTAAAATCAAAAAATAAAGAATATTTTTTTTTTTTTTCAATTCAAATTAGTAATGAGAACTGGGGTGTAAAATACTTCATTGTCATCAAAATCAATACTCTTAATAGTCCTATATATTTATATTTTTTTATATGCAAAATACAATTTCTTTTGTTTTCTCGACTTTGGAGTGAAATGTGACTGGGGCATCTTTTTGATATCTTTATTTATATGCCTCCAATCTATAAATGAATACTAATGTGCCATGGGTGAAACACAACCCAAGTTGGGTTGAAAATGTAATTGGGTTGTTTTAACCCAGTGATTGGGTTAAATGTTTGCCCAACATGCTGGGTAGTTTTATTTAAATACTGTATTGCTTGCTTAAAATGAGCCCAAAATATGTTGGAAATGAACACTTATTAATATGTTTAATAAATTAACATTTATTAATAAGTTTAATTAATAATAATTAAACAATAAACATTTATTAAGATGCTTATTATTATTGTTGCCTCTAGTAATTATGTGTCTGATTTTAAATCTTCAGCTAAGGTTCATTTTAAGCCAGCCATATAGTCATTTTTAAACAATATAGTTGAGTTATATAAAACCGCCCAGCACATTGGGCAAACATTTAACCCAACCGCTGGGTTTGTCCATCTTCAACCCAACTTGGGTTGTTTTTAACCTAACATTTTTTAGAGTAGGCTACTATATGTCAAAAATTATGCATTGCCATTTTCAAAAAAACCTTTGCAACTTGTTCATCGCAGTACAATGCTATTATTTCCTTCTAATACAACCAGATAAGAAAGCAAGCGGCAACATTTCTCAAGGCTTGATTCTATAATTGGTAATTACTCAAATCATACGACAAGAGCGTAATAAGCTGTCGCTGTCCGCGGTGCTGAACGTCATTCGTAAAACGGAGCAGTTCCAGAATTTGATGTGTTACAGACTCGGTTTACACGCCAGCTGCAAATATCTTCAGCTCAGGACTATTTTTAGTCTCGAAGCATCAAATTTGGTGTCTGTTCACGTCAGCTCTCTGCCTGACGCAAAGCCTCAGTGTCCACAAATGAACTTCCAAACAGCAGACACACACTTCAAGCCTTCGTTAGAGCAAACATCCACCAATCCTCACATAACGCCTCGTATTTTAAGTTTTTATGAAGTAAAGTGAGAGAACGAAGATTACAGCAGCTTAAATATCAGTCTCCTAGACATCCAGTAAATCTTCAGTGATGGTTTTAAAAAGGAAATGCCAGCACACAATCAGAGTAACCGAGAAACCAAATTGCGGTGCATGGAATCGTCAGCAATGAACGTTCATAAAGCCTTATGAACAGCTGCAGCAACATGCACATAATGAATTCTTCCAATAAAAAAATCGCTTTTACCTTCAACACCTAAAATGAGCAGCCAGCAACCATTTCTAAACAGCGCACATGCATTCCAGAGGAAAATGATTTCGCAGTCGTTTGCATGCTTCAAAACATTAAAATATTGCTCTATAAAAGTGGTTTGAAATGTACATATTGAGAAAGACAGTGCAAGGAAATGTTAAGATATCACTGCAATATGAAGGACGGAAGTCTGCGAAATTATGTCCATGCTCAGCTGAGAATAATACAAAATAATAATACATTTTAACCTAAACGTGAACATTCTGAAAGGAGAGTCTCACCGTGTAGCCTGTCTGCTGTCTTCACTCCATCCGAGCGGCTGGTTTTCGCCCGAGAATCCAGCTGCTGTCTGCTGATCCCCGTGTCTTACATCCCCCACATCATCTCTCCTCCTGCGACCGAGAGTTTGGGAGACTCTGCGGGGGCGTGGAGTGGGCAGTGAGCTGATGCGAGTCTCCCACGATCACGCACAGACTCACTGAGGTCCAGCTTCACTGACTGACTGCTCGCATGCACATGACCAGCTCTGCTTTCCACTAGGGGGAAACTTTATTTCAATTCTTTTAATTTTATCCTTGAATTATTCCCATTTTTTATGCACCCCTGCATGTGTGTGTTATTGTGTGCTGTGTTTTACAGGTGAAAAAATTCACCATAATAATAATAATAATAGACTTGTCTAAGAAATAGAGCAAATGGCCTTATGTGATTTGATGCATGACAACATTTAAGCATTGTGTGTGTGCTTTACACAGCCAAGTTAAGGCTGCTCTGAGCAGGCTCTGTGCCTGCTCTAAATTCTGTGTAAAGACGCAATGGCGCATTAAACCCATGCAAAATATCAAATATGCCAGCCTTGACCCACTTAATCCCTTAGTAATGAATCTAAATGATGCAGCACTGCAGTTATTGGGATGACAGTGCATTTATTATTTTTTTTTTTTTCTAATTTTGCATTTTCTCATTTTCTATATTCATCATTTTATATTTAAAACAGTACCCTAATGACATTTTTTGTGTGCAATCTTAGTTTCTGTGTAAATGCATGCTCTGTGCAGTGTAAAGATGGCGTGTTTCAGGTCAATCAAACTCTTTAGCTAAAATGCACTAAACACACATATTGATATATATATATATCAAGGCCCTCTCTGCAAGAAAGAAGGGGGTGTGAAACAATTCTCAGACTGCATAAATACTAATTCAGTGACTATAGCTATTATTGAACACAGTTTCTATGGCAACTGATTCAGTGGATTCCGACAGAAGCGTTCCCACGGTGACATGCACATGCTGCAGGAGAGAGAGGGAGAGAGAGAGAGATTATAGTAGTGAATGTGCTCTTACTCTCCATGTTTAGATTTAAATTATAGCTTGAAGATTATGTCTCAGTATTTCAATTAATGTGAAGTTTTGTTAAAATGTGGGAACCTTATTGAAACGGGCACATCCCTCATTTCTGTCTCTCATATACTAATACACACATTTTTTGTGATTTTGACGGGGGAGGCTGTGAGTCAGCAATATCATGGTTATTTTTCTTTTTTTTTTTTAAATGCAGATTTATCTGAATTTCAGCTGTTTCCAGGTTTCCTAGAAAAGCATGTCAGTGCTGTGAACAGCTTCATCAGAACAGAAGGAAATGGAAATGCACTGATTTTGAAAATCTCGTTAAAAACTGCTCATTCGTTTATTTCTATGATTTTTCTGAAATGTCATGAACATTTCCAACACATTTCTAACGATGTGTATGACTTTTTAATGGGAATGATAATTTTTGGAATAAGGGTGCTCTGGAAAAGGTGCTCAGTAACACATCACGGCCTGGTTTCACAGACAGGGCTTAGCCTAAGTCAGGATTAGGCCTTAGTTCGATTAGGATGTTATAGCTTTTATAAAAGTACACAAGAAAAAAAACATCACTGGTGTGCATTTTGAGACAAAACAATGGCTCTGACACATTTTAAGATATATCAGTACAGGTTGCTTTCAGTTAAAACAGCTCAAACATGCATTTTAATCTAGGACTAGCTTAAGCCTTGTCTGTGAAACTGGGGTCACATGTCTCACATGCTCTTCCCTGACACTTTTGTGTACTTGGTTAAAAGTTTGATTAAACTTTATTAGGGGGCAAAACT
Organism: Chanodichthys erythropterus; assembly: GCF_024489055.1. Lineage (NCBI taxonomy): Eukaryota > Metazoa > Chordata > Actinopteri > Cypriniformes > Xenocyprididae > Chanodichthys > Chanodichthys erythropterus. Next base: position 32,628,694 of record NC_090222.1, read on the forward strand.
GTTGGCACAGGTAGTGATAAAAATGACAGTGTAGTTTTGGAGAAAATTGTATGATAAAAATAAATTTAAAAAACAACTTTCTTACATAATAATTAATTCAATAATTCAGTAATGATTCCTATATTTGTGACCCTGGACCACAAAAACAGTAAATAAGGGTATATTTTTTTAAATTCGGATTTATACATCATCTGAAAGCTGAATAAATAAGCTTTTCACTGACGTGTGGTTTGTTAGGAAAATATTTGACCGGGATACAATCTGAGGATGCAAAAAAAATTAAATATTCGGAAAATCGCCTTTAAAGTTGCCTAAATGAAGTCCTTAGCAATGCATATCCACTTAAAAAATTATTTTTTGATATATTTATGGTAGGAAATTTACAAAATATCTTAAAATATCTTATCTTATAAAAGAAAAATCAATAATATTGACCCAAACAATGTATTGTTGGCTATTGCTACAATTATACACGTGCGATTTATGACTGGTTTTGTGTTCCAGGGTCACATTTATGGTGCTGTTTTTTCACATATTGATGGGGAAATGGGTCTGGGACAAGGGTAAAACAATAAAATAAATAAATGTGTTATATATGTGTACAGTACTGTGCAAAAGTAGGCACGCTCGTATTTTCACCCCCCAAAAAAGTGGTTTTAAGCCAGTTATTTTTATATTTTTCTGCATTGTGTCAGTAGGAAATATCAGTTTAATTTTCCAAAACATTCCTTTGCCATTAATTGTAATAATCCAGTGAGATTTTTATATGCACAAGGAGTCTGTCAACAGCCAATGCTCCACATGGAGATCTGATCTCGGCATTATCGAGTCCATCTGGGATTACATAAAGAAACAGTAAAAAATTGAGGCAGACTAAATCAAGAAGAACTGCGGCAATATCTTTATATAAGACACTTAAAGAAACATACCTGCAAAGCTACAGTACTATGAGAAGTTTTAGGCACTAGTGTAAAAATGCTGTAAAGGGATTGTGCTTATAAAAATAATGTCATAAATAGATTTTATTGATCAATTAACTTCTAAATCAAATCAATATGTGATGTGACCACTCCTTGCGTTTAAAACAGCTTTTGTCCAGATACACGTGCACATAGTTTTTCAGGTAGAATTGCATTATATAACAAAAAGTAAAGTGCAAAATTGGTTAGTTTTAATACAAATCAGCCCTTGGCTGCATGTAGTTGGGGGGAAAACACCCTTTTACATTTGATCCTCCATAAAAAACTGTTCAAATAATGTTTTTTTTATTTTATTTTTATATTATTATTATTTTAAATGAGTTTGTTTTGCACGACTCACTTAGATTAGTTTAACAGACAGACGCGGAACCATAAGTGAACGCGCGCACGTTTCTGGCAGGAACGTTTTCAGCAGCGGGCGAAAACAAATATGCAGATGTTTGGCGGGTGATTTTACTGCGCAATTCTACATCAATAAAATCCATGCATTTACATGACAACCAACTGCGTTTAATATTCACGGATTATCCAATAAATGCTTTGCACAATGAAGTTATAAATAAAGAGGGATTTCGTCGCACTTTTGTCTGTGAGTGAACGAGTCGTGTTTAAATATAACGTTACAGTTCGGTCTAAACAAATATGTATATAATAAAGTTTAATAGAAATACATTTAGTAAAATATATTATGTAAAATATTTGGTCTAAAAGTCTTATTTTGTAGCCGAATGTAAGTGTGCTCAGACAAAAAAGTGAATTTATATTAAAAATAAATAAAGCTGATGTATAAATGTGATGTGTGGTGATTGTGTCTCAGATGATGGCAGGAAGGGGCAGAGGGCAGCTCACTTTCTCTGTGGAGATTGTTGGAATCGGTAAAGGAGAAAATCTCCCTCCGTCCTCCGTCCAGCCGACCCCTCTATTCCCTGTGAGTGTTTGAGATAGGATAAAATCTCATCAGACTGATATTAATCATATAACATTACATTTATGAACTTAATAGACAATTTTATCCAAAGCGACTTAAATAGTATTGAAGATAGACATCGATTCTTGCACTCTCTGACTACAGAAATCACATAACTGTGTAATAACATCTTCTTCAGTTCAGCTGTCACATGCAGAGTAGCCTCAAAAACTAAACAAAAATAAAAACATATGAATGTCATCACAACAAAATATTAAAGTGGCATTTATTTTAAAGAACTTTTTTTACAAACATAAGTTTTAAATGAAGTTAGTTCAGAGAAAATCTCTAGCATAACATTAGATATCCCTTATTAAAAGCTCATTTATGTATAGAAATGTTTTTTAATAAGTGGACAGTTAACTGTCAGAACAGGTGTTTGTTTGACCCCTTAGACAAGACAGATGTGTATCCGCTGTCCTTCCTCAATCATGTTTGATGTTTCAGCCTCTGGATCAGAAGCCCGTGCCCCTGCAGACGGGCGAGGAGGCCGAGTACATGCTGGCACTCAAACAGGAGTTCAGAGGAGCCATGAAGACACTCCCATTTTACATCCGTCCAGCTGCACCCAAAAAAGGTCAGTTAAGGGTGGAGGATGAGCTCTTCACTGGCATCTTTAAAGACACCATGAAATAAAAATTGAAAATTCTTTGATTTTTACAGAATGTTGCAGTGCTTATTATTAATTGTTTATTCGTGCACATCATTATTTTTTAAAATTCATATGCTCTCTTAATCTTTAATTAAAAACATTAAAGGTAGGATAGGCAATTCACATCCTGATAGCAATCAATCATAGAAGTGGTCTAAATATTAAAACATGTACATATATCTTCTGTGGAAGTCTCAGGACCAAAAAATGTCCGTCCAATCATTGCATTAGGTCCAAAATATATCCATACCTCCGCGTACCCTGCTCACGCAGTTATCACACGTCATCAGCGCGTTCTGTAAGACTATGCAGAGTTGTAGACAGACAGTCACCGAGTGCCACAAACAAACAGCAGCAGCCACCATTTACAGTTCCCTTTAGAACCAAAACAACGAACATATGCTGCGTTCACACCATATCGTAACTAATTACAAGATGGCAACCCGTGACTTTCTACCCGGAGCTGTTCACGTTCAACGCAGTGGAAAAGTGCCATTATAGCTCCACCCATTATGTCCAGCGAGGGATGTCAAGCTCCACCCATTGGCTCTGCAGTGAGCAGCCGTTCTGCCTCCATTTAGTTAACAATGCTCAACTTCCAATTATTCCATTCAATTCCTGAAGGATGAAATCAAATCCTGTTTTCTCACTCCAGAAGTCGTTTCACTCGGATATACGTCACAATAGGGAAAAAAAGACAATCGCAACTTCCATTTCATGCCGACTTTAAGACATCCTCCATTTCTTTGCCATGCAGATTGTAGGAACACAAAATCCAATGCTTTTTAAACAGTTTCAGAATGCATAAATTATCAAATAAATTTTTACTTTTGTTTTTTACACCGATCAAAGACTTAAAAACTTAAAAAGAGAAAATCTAAGATCAAAGATTTAAAAACTTTGCCAGATGATTTCTTCCCTTTTTATATGAATAGGTCTAGAGTGATTAGCAATTTGAAGTTTTTTTCCTCTTGACAGATGTGGAGCGTTATTCTGACAAATACCAAAAAACGGAAACCACTGACAACAGTTTGGACTGGAAGCCAGGTGAGTGATTTATATCACTGATTCACTTCAGTGCTGTTATTTATGTACTTTTATAGTTTTTAATAATATATTGAATAGGCTTTTAATTTTATATTTTCAGTTTTCATTTTTGAAGTTTATTTTTAAAAAATGTTTCTTGTGCTTTTGTCATTTTTAAATTATTTTTTTATATTCCCTAAATAGTTTACATTTATTTTAAACTATTTATTTATGTGGCATATTTAAATTAAAAAAATAATTTAAAAAAATTATTTTAAAACATCAAGTCTAAAACCCTAAAACTGTAAAAATTATGAGAACAACTTTACAGCTCAAATAATACACAAATATTAACAAAAAAATTGTATGTAAGTGCTTTTATGTAATGCTTTTAAATCCTCTAAAATTGGCCCCAAGTGCCTGACTGTAACCTTGACTTTTTGCCTTTTTTTAAAGAATACAAGGGATGAATTGAAATTATTTATAACATTATGCTGCAAATTAGAGGTGTAACGATACCCTCATGTCACAATTCGATACATATCATGATACTGAACTCCCGATCCAATATTATTGCGATACTCCTAGACATATGGTAAAAAGATAACAAAAAATGTACTGTTGATTAAAATGCTAAATTAATTTGGTATTACATTGGGGGTGGAAATGAATAGGTGTTACATGTCCGCTGTTTTGTGTTTCTTAGTTTGACCTAGTTTTTCTCATTCAGTCTAATTAGTCATTTCCTTCACCTGTGTCCTATTAATTACCTTGCTTAATATATTTAGTCCATGTGTTCTCCCTCATTCTTTGTCCGTTCTTGTCTATATTAAGGTGCGTTATGTCTGCTTCCCTGAGTTCTCCTGTTCTATATACTTGGATTAAAGACTATATTGTTTGAATCTTCATCTTTGTGTGCTTCCTGCCACCATCTGTGACAGTAGGCTTGAACTTGGTGCTGGTAACCCAATGCACAGTGACACCAGAATAAAAATATTCATAATTCTAAAGCAGATTTATTTTAGATGAATGTGTTTGCACTCTGTCACTGACTAGGTATATTTAAAATAATGTAGGCCACTTTTTGCTGGTAACATAAGACATTTGGCATTATCAGGGCCCACAAATATTCCCCCATTGCATTATTATACATTATATTCAACATTATATATAGTAGTTTAATGTAGTACTGGCACTTAAACTATGAATGAACTTGATTTTTTGTCTCACACAGTAATTTTCATTTTGAGTGAACTATGCACAACCCATATTGTCATTATCCACGATACGATATTGTTGCATTTTTGTATTGCTATATATTTTGACACAATATATTGTTACACCCCTATTGCAAATACTTTTGACTGACTTGACTTTGTAATAAACCAATGTTCAAAATAAGTTTTTCATCTAATACTTACATTTACTTTCAGTTTAATTTCAATGAACAAAAATGCTCTTTTAATTGCAATTACAACACTGATTCACTTGTGTCTTTGCATGCTTGTGTGATCCTCTACTTCCATGTGTATGTTTTCAGACTGGAGTCGTTTTCCGAAGGAGCTGCGCGTGAGGGAGAAGAGACCCCAGAGAGACAGTGAGTGTGTTTGATGCTCTTAGCGGACTCTTATGCTCTAATATTGGACACTGTTCTGCTGCAGTCGAGCAGAGACACCCAGCACAGGAAGCATGGGTTTGTAAATGTGCTCCTTTTTTAAAGCTGAGATAAGGGAGCAGGTGAGGCTGATGTGCTCATGAATGAGTGTGTAAAGACGAGCCGCTCCCGGCAGGTCTGCGCTTCGCTCTCTGACTCATCGGCGTCTCTAGGGAAATCAGAGAGACGGCTCTCAGCTGCGCTGCACACACTTCTCCAAAATGAAAGGATGGAGAGAAAGAGAACAATGAGAGAGGGATGAAGGTTTAGGCTTGAAGAGCATCTGTCACTAAGAGAGGAGAAACAAGTTTATTTTTAGTCTTTCTGTGTCTTTTGTCAGAGGAGCAGTGATCAGTGAGTTGATGTTATTATGGGAGGATGTTGCTGATGTCATTTCCACTGTCACAAACACGCTTTGCTTATGTGGTTGCAGAAAGCCCAGCTGTTCCCAAACAACCCAAACAGCCACGAGTGGACAAAGAGGAGATTATACGCAAACTGGAGGTGTGCAAATACTTGTTAAGGATGCCATTAAAGGGATAGTTCACCCAAAAATGAACATTTTGACATCGTTTACTCACCCTCAAGTTGTTCCAAACCTGCATGAGTTTCAGGTTTGGAACAACTTAAAGGTTAGGGTGAGTAAACGATGACAAAATTTTCATTTTGGGGTGAACTATCCCTTTAATGTGTAACGCACTCAAAAATAAGGAGTTTTAATTACTTTAATCTACACATTCCGATCAAGAATGTGGCATATGAACAAACTGTGTTTCTGTACAGACTCTGGAGCAGAAAGAGGAAGAGGGGAGTTCTGATGAAGAGGAGGGAGAGAAAAAGAAGCCAGAAGAGGAAGAAGCTGAGGGAGAGGAGGAGTATGATGAAGAGGAATTTGAGGGTGTAAGTGATTCATTTCTCTTCTGATATATTAAGCCAACATGTTTGATCAAAAGGGAATGTAAAAAAACCAAAAACGTTTCTCAGTTGAGTGGAAAAAAATGGGCCTGCAATTTATGACTTGTCCACCTTAAATGCAGTGGATAAAAGCATCTGCCAAATGCATAAATGTAATGTAAATTTAATGTTATATGTTCAGTTGATTTTAACTTAAAGGAATATTGGTAACACTTTACAGTAAGGTTCATTAGTTAACATTAGTTAACATGAACTAATAATGAACTGCGCTTCTACAGCATTTATTAATCTTTGTTAATGTTAATTTCAACATTTACTGATACACTATTCAAATCTTGTTAACATTAGTTAATGCACTGTATTATCATGAATAAACAATGAACTGTATTTTCATTAACTAATGTTAACGAAGATTAGTAAATACAGCAACAAATGTATTGCTCATGGTTAGTTCATGTTAGTTAATACATTAACTAATGTTTAACTAATGAACTTACGGAAGAGGATTAGGGCCAAGTAATAATAAAAAAATAAAAACATCTCGAGATTAAAGTTGTTAAATTTCGAGAGAAAAAAGTCGTTAAATTATGAGAACAAATTTGTTCTCTTAATTTAACGACTTTTTTCTCATAATTTAATGAGTTTATTCTCAACATTTTATCTCGACCTTTTTCTCGAAATTTAACAAGTTTTTTCTCAACATTTTATTTCATCTTTTTTCTCGAAATTTCACAACTTTAATCTCGAGATGGTTTTATTTTTTTATTATTGCTTGGCCCTAAACCTCTTCCATATGAACCTTACTGTAAAGTTACCGGAATATTTGGGGTTTAATACAAGATCAGATCAATAGACAGCAGTGTTATTTTCCAGTTTTAATTTAAAATGATAGTTTTAGTCATTTTAGTCTTGTTTTATATTTCTTGTTAGCAAATAAATTATTTAGATTTTGATTTTAGTCATTTTAGTTCTTCAACTTATTTAAGTTACCAAAGCCAGAGTTCTAATTTTGATATGTTTTTCATCTCATTTTTATATTTTATTTAATTTCAGCTTTATTTCAATTAACGGGTTAGTTTTAGTTAACAATTGTGGCTTAAATTTCCACAAAAATTTATTTCAACTTGTCCCTCCTTTTATTTACCAAAAAAGGTGGAAATCTGGGTTACAGTGATGTTCTTACAATGAATCCATAAACATTAAAATACTCCACCAGTAGCCACCAGATGTAAACAATGTGTATATGCAGTTTCTGTGTATATGCCATGACAACATAAAGCCTTAAACAGTAAAAACAATGAGAATTACTTTATCGCTCAAATAATAAACAAGAATTAACAGAAAAATTAATGTAAGTGATTTTATGAAATTATATGCTTCACATTTCTGCTTTTAAGTACTCTAAAAAGTGCCTCACTGTAACCTAACATTTTCGCCTTTTTTAAAAGAATACCAGGGATGAATTGATTTGATTGAAATTACTTTGTGTGGTAATGAAAATTATGCTGTAAATGCTTTTGATTGAGGTTAACTATTACTAAACCAATGTTCAATATAGGTTTTAGCCAATTGATCTTGTATGTGTAACAGGAAACAGATTACGTCATGTCCTACTTTGACAATGAAGAGGAGTTTGGAGGGGACAGTGATGATAATATTGATGAAGCCATTTACTGAAGCAGGTGCCAGGGGCTCCACAGCACCCTCCTCTGGGCAGTGAGTGTCTCTGGAACTGCTCTGTCCCTCAGGACTGTTCTGGGGTGGATCATTTTGTTTGGCAGCTGATGTTGAAATCAGTATGCAGTGGATTTCCTCTCGTCCGATCGGTTGGCAGGGCGTTTGATTGCTGACGAAGAGCGTTTGAATCTGAAAGCTACAGCTGGTGGAGGACACAGAGAAAGACACTGAGACAAAAAACTTCTCTCTTAATGCAGCTATATGTTTTTAAAGCTTTGTAAATAATTATTATTGCATAACTGAAATAATTTTTTTAGAATCTTGGCTATAAATGTATGTTTTAGTCTAATTTTTAAATTTGTCTGAATAGCTTTTATACATCTTAGATTTGGGATAAACTCCAGTAAATTTAGATTGTTTATTCTGGATGATAATTAAGTAATGTTTTATAAAGTCTCAAGTCAAGTGGTTGTAAATATTCATGTTATCGCCATTAAGTGTGATAAAGTCATACTGTTTCAAGACTTTGTCTCATTAATGGATGGATGGATGGATGGATGGATGCAGTTCTGAATAAGCCTTAGGCTGAAGGAAATGCAAATTCACACCTGTACAGTAGAGGGTGCAACTCAGAAATGAAAAAATGAAACACAAATGAGTTCACAATTTCTCTCAACATGCGAACAGGAGAGGTGTCAGTCAGTAAAGGGAAAACAAAGTAACTTGCATTACTTATTTGAAAAAGTAACTTTAACTCTTTACTCTAAATTTAAAAGTAATGCGTTACTTTGCTAGTTACTTGGAAAAAAGTAATCTGATTACATAACTCGCATTACATGTAATCACTTGCCCCCAACACTGATCGTGAACCTGTATCAGAGTTGCTTTTATAAAATTAACTTACAATATATGTGCATGTTTTTCTTGGGGAATTAAAGTATCACAGTCATACCTTGACTATACCTCGTCTTTCTATACCTTGAGTCTTTAAATGTTCTTGGTTAAATTAAATCACAGGTTTCTGTCTCTCATCACCTTTGATTTGCTGTGTATAAATGTTTCTTTCATGTCTGAGACAATAGCTGAAATCTCATTTGACCAGATACACTTGAAAAGAGTCTGAATAGAAAATTTCATATTTTTTTGAGCAAATGATCAGCAGAGGAGAAAGAATTGTTCTTGACGTGACCCTTCAGCTCGAGCACACTGCTGGTTGGGCAAATTTGCTGAAGATGAATTTAGTGGCTGACTCAGGCGTGCTTTAACAGAGAACAGGCAGAGGAATTCTTCCAGGAATAAGTCTGGGCTTTTATTCAGGGAAGCGGAGAGCAGTTCATCTCCAGTGGAAGATTACAGCAGTCTGAGACGACTGACATCAGAGCAGTCAAATGAAGCAGCTGCAGTGATATATTCACTATAGACACCCTCAACACCAGCAGACAGATATTACAAATCTGGAATGCTCAGTTAACTGGCAGACAATAAACAGGGTTCCTACACATTTTCAATTTCAAAATTGCATACTTTTCCAGACTCAAAACCTCTCTGTAGATTTCTCAGACCCTATTTAACATAAATGGTTCACTATTCAGCATTATAAAACGGTTAGTTGCTGTCCTTGATTCGGATTGGTCAACAGCTGTGTTTTATTCACGATAAAACATGGCTATGACCGCTTCACCCAACTGTTTGTTCTCAATTGATATCGTTCATTGAAGCTTACTGTATTATGTAGAAGAGTATTGTGAGAAAGAGATTGAGTGAGCGAGTTTATTACCTACAATCAGATTTAGCATTTTCCTTCAGGTCAGTCCTATGTTCATAATAAAAAAATCTGCTTAAATGTCCGATGTATTATCCTGTTGGGGTTTTCCCATGACTGACAGTCAAAGCATTTGTCAGTTGTGTCTTGTTCCGTGTTCACAACAATTCAGTCTTTTCAATACAAAAGTCTTAGCTACTGACTGACACACTCATAAAGACTAATGGCGTAATAATGTAACTTCTGTTGCTGTTCACGGTCATGGACTATTTTTTCCAGCGGAACTTTATCAGTGAAAGTTTATTTCATGAAAGTTGCATTGATACGTATTTTTGGCTTTAATATTTGTATTGTGTGGTAACCGTTTAATAAAAGCAATCACTTACCTTACTCTTACCTAGCCTCTCGTACCTTATTTCTTACTTATATCTACTATAAACAGTAGTGCAATCATCTGTAAATATTTTCTCAGGAATTTTCTCAAAGTGATATGTGCTTACATGAAAAGAAGAAACCTAAAACACTTCATTGGCTGAAATGATTAGTCGACATTATTGACAATGTTTAAAAATTGTAAAAAATGTAAAAAATTGTCGACAAATATTTTTGGCGAATAGTTGTTTGAACTCATGTCCTAATTTTAGGGCCTGCAATAACACAGTTTGACCAGCGGGGCCCTGTAACGCAACTGTAATATAATAATCGATCAAACATGGGCTACTGATTAATATTCCAGACTTTTCCAAACTGTGTAGGAACTGTGAATAAACCACATTCAATGGTATTTTGGTTTCAGTCATTTTACACCATTGAGCTCAGGGTTAATGTCAATAATAATGGACAGCATGGATATGCTCAGGAAATAGTGCCATATGTAGCAGAAAATTTCAGAGAATGGCCATAAACGTTGGTGGACACACCACTACATACCACAATAAGCAAATAATGCATCCTTTTTTCAGTAGCTAATTCTTAATCTATTTGATCTCCAATCCTTAATATATGATTACTGCCTTTCAAATTACGAGCAGTTTAAAATATTAAATATTAATATATATTAAATGAGAATATTTTTCTAATGTGTTTTGTGTCAATCCTTTTAACTGAAATTTACAGTACTTAAAAGAGTAGGCAAAAATTACCTGGATGACCTACTACCGGTGAGATTCTAGTGCCCATACGATGGACACGTTACTATCCCATGAGGCTACGGGAGAGGATTTGTGAATGGCAGTGAATCGACGCAACTGGCACTGGTAGGTCATGTGATAATGACATGGCGAATGTATTGGATTACATGTGTGGATTACATTCACACTACACTACTCACATTCATACTACATTATATAGAACATACCTTTTCTTCAAAATAAGTACCTGCTCAGAGAGTATGCGATTTCGGACGCAGCCCACATCTGCAGCCAGACCCTTAACTTCCATTCCAGAAGTTCCCTTTGGTTAATTTATGTGTTTGATCATGCTTTCAGCTACCAATGGGACAGTATACTCTTTAAGATATTTTAGCATGTTTAAACCTGCACATTTTCAATCGAAATTCCATCTAGGCCTGATGAATACCCCGAGGATCCTTTTAAGCTGAAGTAAAAAACGGAAACACACACTTACCGGGATAGTTATTCCAGCTAAGGAGGTGAAGAGATGTCCTCTGTCCTTCACCTCAGGTAATTAGGATGCAGCACTCCGCCTGGATGGCCGTGTACTGAAAACAAAAGCAACGTAAGCACCCTACATAATGTCCAACCTGTCCTGCCCTTCATAGATGAGTGAAAAATTGAGTTTTATACAAAGAACACTTATTCCAGGAATATGATCCTTTTTGACATTTGAGGTCTGAGATTGTAGGACACTCTGCATGGTAAAAGCTTTATCTGCGCACACATCATTCCTCACCCCATTTGAATAAGGCTGAGAGCATGAGGATCAGTTCAGAGCTAAAATATAATGCTAACATGATTCAGGCAATTCCTTATTCATTAAAAAAAAAGTCATCAAATTATGTTGACTGAAATACTTTCTAGAGTAAGTGACCTGCAAACAGAAGAGTGAGTCAGCATTCAGCTGAAGATGTCAGGCAGCCCTGGATGAGCCTGTTACTGATGTAAAGGTCACAGAAACCTGATTCTGAGATAAAACTCAGGCCAATTCTGCCTGGACAGTTTGACAGCTACTGCTATTAGCATCCAGATTTTCTCCCAAACAAGGATGACAATCTCATGTTGAGTCTTGCTCACAGATGCTGGACTGTTTTGATGTAGTTCAACAAGTTTAAGTATCAGAAGTGAATGTAGCTATCTGAATAGACAGCTAACCTGTGAAGCCACATACACTGTTAAAAAAAAAATATATTTATATATATATATATATATATATATATATATATATATATATATATATATATATATATATATATACTCGTGCAGAAGCGGTTAGTGCGGTTTGTAAAAAAAAATAGGCGGCAACCTCCCCCAGTTTCTCGTGAGGCCAATACGGAAGTGACTTAAACTGCAATTCATTGACTGGCCGCTAGAGACAGGCTGCAAAAGGGAGCAGAATCTCATTGACCATAATGTTAAATTAGCCAAGTTTACAGCAGAAAAAAAAACATGTTTACAGTCTGGTTCATATTGTGGTTTTGGTCTATACAGCAAATGTTGCCCTTCATGACAACTCTGAGGGGGGGTGAATTTTTTTATAACTCATTCGTTTAAATTATATTAAGCCATAAATTTCTGCATAATTAAGGGCGTGGCCACTTTGAGTGACAGGTGGGTTCCTGCCATGCTTCCCGCGCTGCTGTCATAGGTTATTATTAGGTTATTAGTCATTAGCCGTCTGATGTCTGTTAGCCGTCAAGTCACCTTAGCTAATTCAATTGACTGTAAAAAATTATTTCAGCCATTAAACTTGGCACCTCTGCCGTGTTTGTGCTTTATTTGCGATTATTTTACAATTATAATCATAGACTGTAAAAAAGTATAATATGTCTTGCTACGGGGTTAATTGTACTAACAGACCGTCCAAGAATTCTGCGCTCCATTTTTTCTGGTGAGTGAAATTATAATAATTTTATTCATTAATTTGTTTATTTTATGACAAATGATTTATTAAGTATTAATACTTTTATTTAAAACGTTATTAACATTACACAGCAGATTCCGACAGACTGTGGTTAGCTATTTTTTTGCAGTCTATGGTTTACTGCAGAAGAACTGTTGGTGTGTGAACTAAACAGTTATGGAAAGGTAGGAATTAAGTTGAAGCTCCAATCTCCTCCCGAAAATCCCCCCAATAAAGTAAGCTGGTGCCAATCTCAGCAGTCAATCATGACGTCAAACTCCCGTTTGCAACAAACGAACTAAACCCAAACTTATTTAAAAAACAAACAAACAAACAAACAAAAAATAATAGAAATACAGAAAATGACAGAAACCATCTTTGGAAAAAAATTATTTGAAGTACCTCAGAGATGACGTGTTTTTGTTGGCCAACTCGGAAGTTAGCGGCGCACGGGTTCCCTCGATCGAAAGGAGCCTATGCATTTTTCCCCCAGACTTTTGGAAAATTGCAAAAATTAAGCTCTGTGTTTAACAAAGGGTTATGACACATGTTTTGTCTATCAAAATAATCAAGATTATCTTTACAAGTTAACACAACAAGCTTAAACAATTTGAAGCCTATAAAGTTATCAGATATAAAAAGCTAACAGTAGGCTATAAACGGACTACAGCCAAAGAATATGGAATATAGAATTTTTACAATTTAAAGGTGCCCTAGACTCAAAAATTTAATTTATCTTGGCATAGTCAAATAACAAGAGTTCAGTACATGGAAATGACATACAGTGAGTCTCAAACTCCATTGTTTCCTCCTTCTTATATAAATCTCATTTGTTTAAAAGACCTCCGAAGAACAGGCGAATCTCAACATAACACAAGACTGTTAAGTAATGGCAGATGGAGCAATAATAACTGACATGATTCATGATAACCTGATATTTTTAGTGATATTTGTAAATTGTCTTTCTAAATGTTTTGTTAGCATGTTGCTAATGTACTGTTAAATGTGGTTAAAGTTACCATCGTTTCTTACTGTATTCACGGAGACAAGAGCCGTCGCTATTTTCATTTTTAAACACTTGCAGTCTGTATAATTCATAAACACAACTTCATTCTTTATAAATCTCTCCAACAGTGTAGCATTAGCTGTTAGCCACGGAACATAGCCTCAAACTCATTCAGAAACAATGCATCAAAATAAACATACTTACGTGATTAGACATGCTGCATGATGAACACTTTGTAAAGATCCATTTTGAGGGTTATATTAGCTGTTTGAACTTTTTTATGCTGTTTAAGGCAAGCGCGAGCTCCGTGGGCATGGAGCACGAGATTTAAAGGGCCACACACCCTGAATCGGCTCATTTCTAATTATGCCCCAAAATAGACAGTTAAAAATATGTATTTAAAAAAAATCTATTGGGTATTTTGAGCTGAAACTTCACAGACACATTCAGGGGACACCTTAGACTTATATTACATCTTTTTAAAAAAAAGTTCTAGGGCACCTTTAATTTCATATGTTGGTAATAATTCAGTGTTTATAAGCCTTTTAAAGAATTTTAACCCAAACTGACTGGGTTTCTAGAGAGCAAAAAGGTTTTGTGAAAAAAGTGGAAGACTTAAATATTGCCATAGAAACAAGCGGACTGAGACTCGCTTTCACACAAAATGGCGGAAACAACAAAATAACGCATAATAATACACAAAAAGACATTTACACTTGTCCTCCTCTACTGGCATAGCGATGGACTTGCAGAGAGAATCACTGAACAAATCTGAATAACTAATTTTAATAGGCTAAACAGATGGGTGTTTACATTTTAATATTTTCTGATGAAAACAGTTGATTTTAAACATATTTTTATGTAACCAGTTTGTTCTGGGTAGTTGGTAAGGCTTTGTTATGTGGTTGCATAGTGACTCATAGTTTGACTTATATAAGTCACAATAAACAAGAGCACTATAGTAGTCTAGTCTCTATGCTATTCTGGTCCCTTGGGTTCTTCCCTCAATGTCCTTCAATCATGTAATTGTGATTTCAAAGTTATTTCAGCCCAATTATTTATAATATGCATAATTTAAGGCATCATTAAACTGTGCCAGACAACTTATGTGTGCCCAAGTGTAATTTTTTGGGTTAGAGATTTGTTCAAATACCAAACTCTTAGTATGAGCGAGAGGTATAGTAGGCTAGCTGTGGTATTTTGGGCAGTTCATAATGCAAGCTATCCATCCTTATTATGTGTGCTAAATAATATTGTCTATTGTAAAATATCTGCATTACTCTAGCTCAGGGTTATTAATAACACATCTCACTGACATCATTTCTATTATGCAATTTTTTATAAAGTGCTTCAAATTCTAGGCCACAGTATGTGAAATAAATACCAAGGCCCATGTTGCACCTGTCAATCACAGCAGAGAGTCCTGCTTTCCCTGTTGGGAGTATACTGCATTAATCAGCAGGACGACCTGCTTCTCTCACATAACACTAGAGAAACCTAAGACAACTGGATTATGGCAAACATTAGCTGATGGCTGGAATAATTAGTACTATGGCACCTGTAACTGTTTGACATTTTCATTTTAATATGCTCTACAAAAGTAGGAGTGATGAATGGCACCTCATGCTGCACAGTGTGTGTTGCTCTTCTCATCCAATGCAATCACAATTGTCACTGCAACCAAACAAAGCTCACAGAAAAAGCCAGAAGAGACTATGAAAAACTGTTCTTCTTGGGTGGTTTTCTGAACTAGGCTACAGTTCAAGAGTCGGACATAGAGAGAGATGAGTACGTGAGGGAGGTCAGGAACGATGCAGATCTTTTTTGAGAGCGCTCTAAGAAAAGGAACAGCTGCATAGTGAGTAAACAACCGTATCAGGTATCCGATTCTCTGATTTGATGGATCCATTATTGTTGATGTTGTCCTTGATGTGGTTCCATCCCAGCACGCATACAGTTCTGCACAAATGATTCAAAGGTGAAGGGTGTCATTTCTTTCACCAAATAGATTGCAATAATAATAATAAACAGGTTTCCCCAACCCCATCACACACACACACACATAAACACATTGCCATTAGTTGACCAAAACAGATAACCCCGCCCCAAAGTCCAACCATTGGTTCAGCCTATAACATACAAACATTCATTTTTCAGAGAAACCAACCTCAAGGAAACAGACCATTGTTGCTAAATAACATTTTAAAGGCACAATATGTACAAACCCGATTCCAAAAAAGTTGGGACTAAATTGGGAATAAAAACAGAATGCAATGATGTGGAAGTTTCAAATTTCAATATTTTATTCAGAATATAACATAGATGACATATCAAATGTTTAAACTGAGAAAATGTATCATTTTAAGGGGAAAATAAGTTGATTTTAAATTTCATATCAAAAAAGTTGGGACTAAGCCATGTTTACCACTGTGTGGCATCCCCTCTTCTTTTTATAACAGTCTGCAAACGTCTGGGGACTGAGGAGACAAGTTGTTTAGGAATAGGAATGTTGCAAGGTCTTCCCTGAAAGATACAATGTCTGGACGGGAGCATATGTTGCTCTAGAACTTGGATATACATTTCAGCATTGATGGTGCCTTTCCAGATGTGTAAGCTTCCCGTGCCACACGCACTCATGCAACCCCATACCATCAGAGATGCAGGCTTCTGAACTGAGCGCTGATGACAACTTGGGTTGTCCTTGTCCTCTTTAGTCCGGATGACATGGCATCCCAGTTTTCCAAAAAGAACTTCAAATTTTGATTCGTCTGACCAGAGAACAATTTTCCACTTTGCCACAGTCCATTTTAAATGAGCCTTGGCCCAGAGAAAATGCCTGCGCTTCTGGATCATGTTTAGATGTGGCTTCTTTTTTGGCCTATAGAGTTTTAGCCGGCAACGGCGAATAGCACGGTGGATTGTGTTCACCGACAATGTTTTCAGGAAGTATTCTTGAGCCCATGTTGTGATTTCCATTACAGTAGCATTCCTGTATGTGATGCAGTGCCGTCTAAGGGCCCAAAGATCACGGGCATCCAGTATGGTTTTCTGGCATTGACCCTTGAAGACTCTCTGAATCTTTGGATATTATGCACTGTAGATGATGATAACTTCCAACTCTTTGCAATTTTTCTCTGAGAAACTCCTTTCTGATATTGCTCCACTATGTTTCGCCGCAGCACTGGTGATCCTCTGCCCATCTTGACTTCTGAGAGACACTGCCACTCTGAGAGGCTCTTTTTATACCCAATCATGTTACCAATTGACCTAATAAGTTGCAAATTGGTCCTCCAGCTGTTCTTTATATGTACATTTAACTTTTACGGCCTCTTATTGCTACCTGTCCCAACTTTTTTGGAATGTGTGGCTCTCATGAAATCCAAAATGAGCCAATATTTGGCATGACATTTCAAAATGTCTCACTTTCAACATTTGATATGTTATCTATATTCTATTGTGAATAAAAATATAAGTTTATGAGATTTGTAAATTATTGCATTCCTTTTTTATTCACAATTTGTACAGTGTCCCAACTTTTTTGGAATGGGGTTTGTAAGTTTTTTGATTAAAATATCCACCACCACTGCTACCAATATTTTGTTGACTTATTACATTATCTCAAATGTTTCAAACACTGATTAAATTCAGAGAAATCAAGTATTTTAACCAGTGTAACATCCCGTGTCATTGCGTCGCCTCTCAATGACGTCATATCTGCGGTACCCTTGATTTCCATTTTTACTTCTTTCGAAACCATGGAAACACCAAAGACGCTTTAATATATTATTGTTTTATTAGACAGTTGGGCAACTGCTTGGATACTTTTACAGACAGAAAACTAATCACTGAAATATAGCTCAACACATTGTTTGAATCTCTTGTTTTCTTGATTTACCACGAGTAACATGTTTGTACCATGCCTGAGACAACACTATTTTGTCAAGTGGCAAACACAGCAGAGCTTTATATATTGTAACAGTTATACAGCATTTTCTCCGCCATTAAATGCATGCCATTTAGCAACACAAATCACCCAGCTTGATTTTCTCATGTCAATTTAGCCTACTGCAGTGTGCAACAGTCATCTCATACCAGCCACAGAGCTAATGCACATACTACTGTTATAACTTATTTTAGAACGATTTTTTGACCAAGTAAAACAGCGCTGCATTATCCCATCATTTTTATTTGTCAAATTAAGTGACCTGTGTGAGTAGTAATTCAGCACTTGCTGCTGTTTCATTAGAATTAAATAAAATAATGTGAATTTAAGTTATCAAACATAACTATAATAAAGTTCAGAAGGAGTAAAGAAGGAGGGGAACATTAAGCGTAACTTTAATCATAACTTTAAAGGTGGGGTAAACCATATTTCAAAAACGCTGTTAGACATTGTTGATATTTGAAATCAACCCAAACAAACCACCCCTCTCTTCATTGCTCCACCTCCAAAACACATCAATCCTAACCACCCTGTTTCGAGTCGGTCTCAAACCCTGGCCTGATCACTGCTGGCAGGCAAGGCGAGTGCACTGATGCTAAACATTGCATTCTCTAGCGGTCGTCAGTGCGCAGTTGTTTACCTGCACAACTCTCACTATCTGGCCACAGTTACATACGCAAGCTGTGAGCTTTATCACAGCTGACGCATAACAAAATAATGCTTCACTAAAAATAAAGCAATGATGAACGAACGACAAGGAAGCACAAAAAATGAAGTGTTTGTTTGTTAGTCGCCAACAGCACAGCAGCTCCAGAAAATCAATGACACTCAAACCCAGTGTTACTCACGTGTGAAGTGAAATCAAAGCAGCCTCCGTGTCTGTTTTCAGGCCTTCCCTCTTAGCTCTCTCCAGTGCTGGAAAACTTTTCTAATATTAGCGTGGGTTCTAAAGCACTTGCCCAATCATAAACCTTCATTACAGTGATATTCTTTTGCAATATTTAGGGCCCGAGCACCGATGGTGTGAGGACCCTTTTGGAATTGCTCAGTCAATTCTTCTTCTTCTCCAAAATGAATCGCATTTTTGAGGGCCTAAACGTTCTCAAAAACTCATGAAACTTTGCACACCTGTCAGATGTGGTGAAAATTTACATCTGATATGGGTTTCAGAATTAGGTGTGGCAAAATGGCTCGATAGTGGCACCTACAAAATTTCAATTAAGCGCCCTTCGTGCTACGTTTCACGTGCAGTTATGAAATTCAGTAGACAGATGTAACAGCCCAATACCTACAAAAAAGCCCGGGTGCAAAGTTTGTAAACCCAACAGGAAGTGAGATATTTTGAATTTTCTCTACAAAATTTTGGCAGTTTTTGTCATTTCCACATGTTGTACTTTATCGAACTCCTCCTAGAGCTTTAATCAGATCAACATCATATTTGGTCAGTCTAATCTAAAGGCCTTTGAGACGTAAAATTGCGAAGATCTAGAGTTTTCGATGAAGGGCGTGTTCGTGGCGGCCTGGCAAAGTTCGATGTTTCGACATGGAACAGGAAGTTGTTGTAACTCGGGCATACAATGTCTGATCTGCCCCAAACTTCACATGTTTTATTGGAGTTCTGACGTGAAGACATCTATATGACAATTTTCAGTTACAGTCATAGTGCCACCTGTGGTTAACAGGAAATTACATGTTTTACACTGTGATTAACTCCTAATAGAGATTAAACCAGATCAACATCATATATGGCCAGTCTAATCTTAAGGCCTTTGAGATGTTAAATTGCAAAGATCTTGAGTTTTCGTTGAAGGGCATGTCCGTGGTGACCGTCAAAGTCTGATGTTTCGCCATGTAAGGTGAATCACTTTTTTGAGGGCCGAAACGTACTCGAAAACTCATGATACTTTGCAGATGCTTCAGAAGTGGTGGAAATTTACATCTGATATGGGTTTCAGAATTAAGTGTGGCAAAATGGCTCGATAGCGCCACCAAAAAAATTTCAACGAAGTGCCCCTGACACTACGTTTTAACGTACAGGTATGAAATTTGGTACACACATTTAACAGCCCAATACCTACAAAAAAGTCTCTTGGAGTGAAATCTGAAAACCAACAAGAAGTCAGATATTTTGAATTTTCTTTGTAAAATTTGTGCAGTTTTTGCCATTTCCAGACATTGTACTTTAATGAACTCCTCCTAGAGATTTAATCACATCAACATCATATTTGGTCAGACTAATCTAAAGGCCTTTGAGACCTTAAATTGCAAAGATCTAGAGTTTTCACCAAAGGGTGTGTCTGTGGCGGCCTGACAAAGTCTGATGTTTCGCCATGAAACAGGAAGTTGTTGTAACCCAGACAAACAACGTCCGATCTGCCCCAAACTTCAAATGTTTTATTAGAGTCCTGACCTGAAGACATCTTCATAACAATATTCAGTTACAGTCATAGCGCCAACTGCAGTCAACAGGAAATGACATGTTTTACACTGTGATTAACCCCTCATAGAGATTTAATCAGATCAACATCAAATGTTATCAGTCTAATCTTAAGACCTTAGCAATGATAAATATCAAAGATCTTGATTTTTTGCTGAAGGGCGTGTCTGTGGCGGAGTGACAAAGTCTGATGTTTCGCCATGAAAGAGGAAGTTGTTGTATCTCAGGCATACAATGTCAGATCTGCTCCAAACTTCACATATTCGATAATAGTCCTGGCCTGAAGACATCATCATGGCAATATTCAGTTACGGTCAAAGTGCCACCTGTTGGCCACAGGAAAGTGTGGCATTTCGAAATGACTTTGGCATAATTCTCCTGTATTCACTCGCTCACATGCATGTCGCCCACCTTTCACTGTTTTCCTAAGGCCAACGGGTGGCGGTGAGCCCGGTTGCGAGGGCCCTTTCATCGCTGCTTGCAGCTTTAATTCTTATTGTGTCTCATCTCTCTTTCTGCAGTCTTTCTTGAAATCTCCCTCTTGCTCGTTCTCTTTTCTCGACCATCATACGCCCCCTAATGCTGATTGGCTACACATTTGTTTTTGGTGTTGGTCTGACTAATTTCCAAACAGTGTTTTTGAAAAATTCCTTACCCCACCTTTAATTTTAAAATAGCCATAAACAGCTAAACAAAAGGAGTGGTGGCAGCAGACATGCGGCATATAAGCATTTCCATAAGCTTTCCATTGGCTGTGGAGGTGAAGACAACTCCCATGATTCCACACTCATTCACAGCATCATCAAGCTACACCTTTGTTATTGTTTTGAATACACAGTAAATTACCCAGAGTTAAATCAACTCTGCTCAGATTACATATGGTCCCTCTCTAAATAGTGTTAAACTAACACTGTAGTAGAGTTAAAGTTAATGAGATATTTAACCAATTAATAAGGCTGTGACTGAACTTGTAGTTCTTGTGTTTCTCTTTTCTTCGGTGATTCTGCTTGTTAACAGCAGGTGTTCATCACTAATGCACATTCATTACTTAATTAATTGCTTAATTATCTCATTAACTTTAACTCTGCTTCAGTGTTAGTTTAACACTATTTAGAGAGGGACCATATGTACTCTGAGCAGAGTTGATTTAACTCTGGAGATTTTGCTGTGTAAGCAACTTGCATACTGTGCCTTTAAAAGTTAAATGTTTTTTTGTTTGTTTGTTTTTAAGTCCACACAAAACTCATTGACCCTCATGTCGTTCCAAACTCATATGCATTTCTTTTTCTGCAGAACTCAAAAGAAGAGATTTTGAAGAATGTTGGTAACTAAATAGTTTCTTTTCCCATTGACTTCCATTGTATTTTTTTTTTTTTTTGTCCATACAATGGGAACCAAAACTGTTAGGTTACCAACATTCTTAAAAATATATTTTTATATGTTCTGCCAAAGAAGAAACTCATACAGGTTAGGAAAGACATAAGGGTGAGTAAATGACAAAACATATATATATTTTTGGGTTGGCTGTCCCTTTAATTTTTAAAAAGAGAAAAGGCAATAAATGACTTTGACTTGAAGTAAGGTTCCTATCATACCTGTCATAGCATAGAGTCCCTGTTGGCAGTAGGCAGCATTAGTCAGCAGGACGACATGTACAGCACTCACATTACATTGGAGAAACCAAAGACAACTGGGTTATAAAATAAAATAAATATAAAACAGGACACCTGCACATTATATTGCAGAACAATTATATATATATAATTTTTAGAATAAAAAAAATCTAAATACATAAGCTGTCTGTAATGGTATAGAGTTAAAGGGGATTAATTAATTAGTTTAACTGAACATAAATAGAAGTCAATGAGATGTCCACACAAATACTGTATACTGTATGTGAATAAATGTATGCAGCCTTGCATTCCTGTTTAATGTGACTGTCTGACATTTTCACTTTAATCTTTAGCAAATGCAAAGAGCGATAAATGCCAGCACAGGTTCGGATCACCTCCCTATCTGACCTATGCAGTGGGCTTCAACCACTGATTTAGGCTATTTGTCTCGCACAATATCATGCAATGGCGTTACACAATTCACTCCAGTCTTACGGAAGTGTATAGAAAAATCAAGAGAAGACTAGTCTCGCATCTGTATGGATTTCTGAACAAGGTTCAAGTTCAATAGCTGGAAATGGAGCGAGACAGAGGGGGGTCAGGAGAGCTGCAGATCCTTTTTGAGTGAGCTCTATAAAGAGGAACAGCTGCACGGTGAGTAAACAGCCGCATCAGGTTTCTGATGTCTGATTTAATGGTTCCAGGATTGCTGATCTCGGCCTTGAATCGGTTCCATCCCTGCACGCATGCAATCCCGCACGGATACCCGCGGACCGGGCTGCTCATACTGTACTGTAGATGGTCTGATCTGCCTGGTGAGGGAGTGTTCATAGTTACCAACACGTTCACTTCGCCCATTTGGATTAGAATTACATGACTGAAATGCTATTCTGAAAACAGGCCCATGGATGGAAGTGCATTGGCCATGAGTAAATAGCTCTTGAATATTTTCCAGCCAGACAATATTCCCCTACAGATATACACAACTGGTGCTCATAACATTGCTATTTGTTTTGTTTCCTGCGATCAACCTTTCCTCTCCATTCATCCTCATGCCAGGAATGGCACGAGGACACTCTAATGCACTTACACACCAGATGTTTATATAACACTACATGTTTAGTACAGTGACTATAAAATTTCACAGTATGCAATATTATACTCAGATACAGTAAACAGAGAGAGATAGATAGATAGATAGATAGATAGATAGATAGATAGATAGATAGATAGATAGATAGATAGATAGATAGATAGATAGATAGATAGATAGATAGATAGATAGATAGATAGATAGATAGATAGATAGATAGATAGATAGATAGATAGAAGTTGGGGGTCTCATACTAATGACACTTGATTGCATTTTATAATTTCAACTTTTATTGTGTTCTTAAAATGTTATTTGTAGAACAAGAAGTTCAAATAGAAAAATCAGGAGTACAAAATACACAATCAATTTCAAACTGGATTAATTTGACACTAATACTCTGTTGTAGACTATATGAAAACTGACTATATATAGCCATTCTATATAAATGCATATTCTGGTTTCTATATTACATTAGAAATACACATGCTGCTAGGATTTTGATAGATCAACAGCAAACAAATAGCTCACCATGATAACTAAAATATTTCCCCTCACAAAACTGCATCACATCTTTGTGCATCACAAAAGAAAATCGTCCCATTAATCTGAACATTTTTCTGCCATAAACACACTATAATTTCCAATTTGGAATAAGAGCAGACAGAATTTTACACCAATATGGCAAAGTCATAAATGTACAAACTCCCTCAGATGCTGAGGGTACTTCAGAATTAAACATTAAAACATCAATGGTCATTTTCAAGAGTTGGATTCTTACATCAGAAAAACTGTCCTGTGATTCAGTAAAACAGCTTCAGACGCCTTGCAATCAACCAGTTCTTGATGTGACACAGCGTTACAAAGTCCGACACTCTGGAGTAAAGCATGATCTGTATCTTCCTGCATTTGATCTTCCACTGGAGTTTAATATTTTGTGGCAGCAAGAAGAACGCCATTGCCAATGCAGCCTCAGTTCTGCTGTTTAATCAGAGAAAGGATAGACACAATCATTAGTGCAATCTCAACTAGGGTAAAGGCTATGTTTAAATATATCTGTGTGTGTGTGTACCTCAGTGTATGCTGGGGGAGGTGGGAGCTGATACTCGCTAATGCGCATGAAGATAGGACTGTCATCTGTGTCATAATCGTCCAAGAGAGGAATGAAGGAACTATCCATGCGGTTGTCCCGGGAGATCTCGCTGTAGCTAGGCGGAGAAGATGGGAGCGAGACGCAGGTGCTGGAGGTGGCACTGCCATTCTGGCTGCTCATGCTGCTGGTGCGACTGTTCATGCCGTTGTAGGGGATCGTCCCGATGACCAGAGGCAGTTCTAGGATCAGCTTCTCACTTCCTGGGATGTGCACTGAGATCTAACCCCGGAGAGAGAGAAACCTTAACCTCTGATCCACAGGTGCCAGTGAAGTCTGAAGCGTCTGCATTGATTATTAAGAATATAACTCACCCTTAGAGAGTAGTCGACATGGATAATGTCACAGCCCAGGATGGTGGGCTTTAGCTTGGGCACACGGACGACTCTCTCCCGCCACACATCACGCATGCCAGATATGATGTGGTTGCCCCTGACAGAAGTGAGTTTCTCTTGAAACACTTTGGTGCGGCCGTTCGCCAGGTAAATGTGCTTGGCTATGATGGAGGCTTTAGGAACGACGATCCGAGAGCAGGTGTTCTCGAACTGAGCGTTAATGCAAATGTCTTCTCCTTCGCTGTAACCCTTCCGGCCTATACGAGCAGCCACGGAAACACTACCATCGGGAATAAACATGCAGGTGACTTTCTTCTGTTTTGCTCCTGTAACTGGAGCCTGAGAGGAAGAGGAAACTACTTACTCACCTTTTAATCATGTATTTTCACTGAAATTTGAGTGATATCTGTGGACTTACCATGAGCTCTTGGGTGTTGACATCAATGGGTTCCACCACATCGAAATATCGCTTGCATTCCGCATACGGTTGGCCTGATTTCTCTATGACAGCCTTCACGTAGTACTGTACTGAGCCAAACTTTCCCACGTACGAGGAAACTAGGCACCTGTTTAGAAAGGTCTTGCATTAAAATATTATTTTTTTAACGCAATATTTTTAATAAGACATTTTAGAAAAGAAACCTACCCTGCCTGAGGAAGTTCGAAACCAAACATGAACTCGTATTTGTTTCCAGGCCTGAGAGTGATGGAGCCATCTGCATCTGTGGAGGCGAGATTGGGCTTTAAGTAACACTCAAAAGTCATCATTTACTCACCCTCATGTCGTTCCAATTTTCAATTTAAAAAGGGGGTTTCAATGAACAATCCTTAAACTTACATGTGTCCCCTATACAACCACCTTTTGATTTTCATTCTATGAGAGAAAAATATCTGCCCCTCCTTGTTCAAACTACAACAGTAGGCTACATAGGAGCTAGAACTAGTTAAGGGGCTTGAAACCATTCAAAAAGAAGATAAAACAAAGGTTAGAGGTCTTAAATTATGTATTATGATTTTATATTAACGATTTAAAACGTTTTAGTGACAAATAAAGTCAGATTTACAGGTTTGTCAGGGTGCGCTAAGTAGATCCGTCGCTTTTGAGGAGGTTACTATAGCAACATTAAGTAGCTTGACTGGATACTGTCAATATTTATCACTTTATTACGGATTTTATAAATATATCACTACATATCACATTATGTATTTTGATTAAAATATGTTTAAAATAGTTAGATAACTTTGTAAGGGTCGCCATAAAAGGCCTACTGACAGGAAAAGTAGACCCTTCTGAATTCGCACATCCAGGTAACAAAAGTTTGTGTCTCACCTGTGGGCTGATGATCGAGGTGAAGAATTTCTTCATATTTCAGGTAGTCAATCTCCTCTCTGCATTGCAGCTTTCCTTTATTATAATCGACTTTAGCGCATCCGATTCCGAACAGTTTAACGGCGGAAATCTGTACCACCTCCGCCACCTCCACGATCACCCGCCCGGCCACTTTATCTCCGCCGCTATACGCGCTCTTGTTTGGGTCACTGAACTGAACCTCGAAGGTCTTGGGTTTCTTTGTCAATATGCCCATTTTGCTATTTTATTAATTTTGCGAATAAGAATTCCAATAGTTTTATTAACGGTTATCAAAGTAACTGAATGGATCAGTTCTGCAACAAGCTCACCAGTACTGCTTGTGTTATTTTCTCTTGTAATATTATTTTCGATGAGATGTTTTGGTAATCTGTTGGTGACTCTGATCTGTCAGTAAACACCGAGTGGGAGTGGGTGGTTATATAGTTCACACGGCCGCTCTGCTGATGATGCGAGCTGGACACAGATATGGGCATCGGTGCTGGACACCCACATGCGCCCCGTGGATCGACCCAGGCGCGTCTCTCTCATAGGACGCACAGGCTGTTTGCGTCCACTCGGGCCAATGGCAGTCTGTCCAGAGCGCGTGGACAGCTCGTGGGTAAGGGGCAGGAGTCTTTGAGGAGGTGGAGTAATTATATGGAGCAGGGGTGGAGTGTGAGTGCTCACTGTGCCCTGTTCCAAAACAAGTTATGTGGACACGTGTGACACATTCATAATAGTGGGGGATTGTCTACGTAACAAATGCATCTGTACCTAAACTGAATGACACCAAAGAATCAAGTGTCTCAACACAGACAAAAATGTGGCATTTATCAAAATACAATATTGGCATCTTATACTGTCACTGTACTATGGTACTGCCACAGTAGGTTTATGTGAGGATATGCCATTATTACAGAATGATTACCAAATGTATTTGCCACGGCGCTCCACCTAGGTACCTAGGATAATGCCATGGTATTAATGTGGTACATGGCCAAAAAACACAATATTACCTTTGCACATGTCCAAAATACCATGGTATTGCACTGGTGCATATCCAAAAACCTTGGAATTACTATGGTACATGCCAAAATTCCATGGTACTACCCTGGTACTTGTCAAAGTACCATGGTATTTCTCTGGTACATAACCAAAAACATGGTATTACCCTGGTACATGTAAAAAAATACTATGGTATTGCACTGGTGCATATCAAGAAACCATGGTCTTTTCCCTGCTACTTGTCAAAATACCATGGTATTGCTCTGGTACATGAACAAAAAACGTGGTCTTACCCTGGTACATGTCAAAATACAATGGTATTGCTCTGGTGCATGACCAAATACATGGTTATTACCCTGGTACATGTCAAAAAACCATGATATTGCTCTGGTGCATGTCAAAGTACCATGGTATTGCTCTGGTACATTACCAAAAACATGGTATTACCCTGGTACATGTAAAAATGCTATGGTATTGCACTGGTGCATATCAAGAAACCATGGTCTTTTCCCTGCTACATGTCAAAATACCATGGTATTGCTCTGGTACATGAACAAAAAAACCTGGTCTTACCCTGGTACATGTCAAAATACAATGGTATTGCTCTGGTGCATGACCAAATACATGGTTATTACCCTGGTACATGTCAAAAAACCATGATATTGCTCTGGTGCATGTCAAAGTACCATGGTATTGCTCTGGTACATTACCAAAAACATGGTATTACCCTGGTACATGTAAAAATGCTATGGTATTGCACTGGTGCATATCAAGAAACCATGGTCTTTTCCCTGCTACATGTCAAAATACCATGGTATTGCTCTGGTACATGAACAAAAAAACCTGGTCTTACCCTGGTACATGTCAAAATACAATGGTATTGCTCTGGTGCATGACCAAATACATGGTTATTACCCTGGTACATGTCAAAAAACCATGATATTGCTCTGGTGCATGTCAAAGTACCATGGTATTGCTCTGGTACATTACCAAAAACATGGTATTACCCTGGTACATGTCAAAATACAATGGTATTGCTCTGGTGCATGACCAAATACATGGTTATTACTCTGGTACATGTCAAAATACCATGATATTGCTCTTGTGCATGTCAAAATATCATGATATTGCTCTGATGCATGTCAAAATACCATGGTATTACCCTGATACATGTCCAAAAACCATGATATTGCTCTGGTGCATGTCAAAATACCATGATATTGCTCTGGTGCATGTCAAAATACCATGGTATTACCCTGATACATGTCAAAAAACCATGATATTGCTCTGGTGCATGTCAAAGTACCATGGTATTGCTCTGGTACATTACCAAAAACATGGTATTACCCTGGTACATGTAAAAATGCTATGGTATTGCACTGGTACATATCAAGAAACCATGGTCTTTTCCCTGCTACATGTCAAAATACCATGGTATTGCTCTGGTACATGAACAAACAACGTGGTCTTACCCTGGTACATGTCAAAATACAATGGTATTGCTCTGGTGCATGACCAAATACATGGTTATTACTCTGGTACATGTCAAAATACCATGATATTGCTCTTGTGCATGTCAAAATACCATGATATTGCTCTTGTGCATGTCAAAATACCATGATATTGCTCTGATGCATGTCAAAATACCATGGTATTACCCTGATACATGTCAAAAAACCATGATATTGCTCTGGTGCATGTCAAAATACCATGATATTGCTCTGGTGCATGTCAAAATACCATGGTATTACCCTGATACATGTAAAAAAAAACATGATATTGCTCTGGTGCATCTCAAAATACCATGATATTGCTGTGGTGCATGTCAAAATACCATGATATTGCTCTGGTGCATGTCAAAATACCATGATATTGCTCTGGTGCATGTCAAAATACCATGATATTGCTCTAGTACATGGCCAAAAACATGGTACCCTGGTACATCATAAAACCATTACTCTGGTACATGTCCAAAATGAATGTTATTGCTTTGATACATGTCCAAAAACATGTATTAGTGGTATTACTGAATATACAAGATATATCTGACATGTACAATTAAGACCAGTGGTCATAAGAGATGACCAAACAAACGCAACAGTCCACATGCTCAGAAACGTGTGCAACAGAGACTTTGTATTCACATGGACTGTTCTGATTGGATAAGCACTGCCATCTACTGACTGATCCAAAACACTTCATTGCACGAACCCTAAAAAAAAAATTTAGGAGGAGTCTGATTATATAACCCCATCCATTCGTCATCACGGTGATAAGAGTAGCCTATATAAACAAACAGCTGCTTACCTCATTCGTGCCATCCCTCCTACACCCTTCATCTCCAGTTACAATCCTGTCCGAAGAGGGAGGGATATTGCTCGACTCCCTGTTTTGGATGTCTGTACAGTACATTAACACCTGTCGTTCTGTCCTGTAAATTATATGAACATAAAACTAGCATAAAAACTATAGTGAATGGTACTTTTAAGGTAAGAGTGCAGGGAAAAGACAGCTTTCAAGTACATAACCCAGACCAATATAATATAAGCATGCAATCTCATCCAAACAAACACCATTCAGTGTGATCATTCACAAGGAGTGAGACCTCCATCAACTCTGATTTTCACACAGATGAATCTACAGCCTCCATCTCACACCTGCTGCAAACTATGGTTTCCCAGCATAAATGATGCATTTAACTTTAAACAACATATGCGAACAGAGAATACCACAGATCCATTCTCATGGTCTTCCACAGGCTTTCAGTAGGAGTCTCTGGGCAAAGAAGATCTATGGGAGAAAAATTACTGGGAAAAAAAAAATCAGATTCTCATGGTAAATTTCCCAGACACATAATATTCATAAAGATCAGATTCTCATGGTTTCCCAGACAAATAATAATTATAAAGTTCTGAAATCATAAGCACAAGTTTGACAGGAAAATGATCCAATACTCTTTATTTTAGCTTTGGAAAAGTGATTATTGCAATTTGACATGATCTGCAGTATCCTACAGTATGTCTCCAGTGTTATTATGGTCACGAACTTAAAATTACACTGAAAAACATTTTCTTGACTCCAGTACAGAAGCCCAAACCTGCAGAAATTGAAAATAAATAAATGTGATAATGGGAAAATAAATAAAGTAATAAAATGACTTGGTAAAACAAATACAATACATTTTTAGTTGAATTTAGTACAACCCTCCTTCATTAAACATAAATTTAACAAATATATTTAAATAATTTCAGGTAATGCATTAACTTTGGTAGCCATAAAATACTACTAAAAACTAAATGTAATTTAAAAAAACTGAAAATTAAATGATTCAAATGACAAATAAAAATAAAAAATGAATTAAATTCCCTACTGACCTTCTTTAATTAATACTGTGACAATGAGCTTCTGCTCTATGGAAAATTTTACATTTTGTTCCTTATTATAAATACACTCCTGCATAAAGTTAATCCACCTTTGAGAAAACATACACGAGTTGCATGACTAAATATCATTTATATTTACATTTTTGCAAAGGTTATTCAAGTTTATCCTGCTAAAAATGTTCAAAAATATGTTACATTTATAATTCACACACATGTTTAACACTGAAATAACCACAATAAAATTATTTTTAACAAAGCCGTTCCAGACAGCCGCTATTCACGAAACCTCCAAACCACTGAGATGTAAACACTGAACAATAGTATAAATATCCTTTAAATATCACACAAGGCCTGCTTTAGTGCAGTGTTTTTGATGTCACACTGGGCCCGAGATAGTGTGTCTGAGGGTCTCTGTGAGGACACTAAAGGCCAGAACCACCGGCAGTGATGGAAGACTGGTACCTGCCCGGTCCGTCAGCAGGTGAACTCTATCAGGGTCAGAGATCATTGCGCGAGCGTCCTCTAAAGCAGCCGCAGCTGATGCACTGGAGTTCAAGTCCCCAGTGACCTGTAGATCAAACAGGCAAGCCTGGAAATACACATCCCGCACCGGAAGCAGTGAGGAACAGTGCGAGTATGCAGGTGTGGACGGATGCGCGTGTGGCATCTCCAGGCGCTGTGAGACCGGACACCCCCATACGCACAACTGTAGGTCCTGCTCAGGTGTATAGGACTCCACGATCGCACGAGGAGAGCGGACGGACAGACTCAGCGACTGACCGACCTGACGCACCACTAGCGTCGTCCCGATGTGAGTGGCCCAGATCTCAGCGTGTCGGCCAGGGTCGTGAGAGTGAATGCGCAGGCTCTGGTGCCCTCTGCGATCGCCGCTGCTCACAGAACCGTCCACAAACGCCGGGGGAACGTTATCCAGCTCTGCTTGATATATCTGGAGCTCTGCACATTCACGCCAGTTCTTCAAGATAACCGTGATCTGATGAGGAAACGGGCCAGAGAAATGTCAGCTGCGGGACTGATTCTAAACCCATGCACATATCCCATTATGCATGTCCTATTAATTATTCATAGCAATTCATCATTAGATGTCAGGCTGTAGAATACCATTAACGCAACCCAGTATGTTTGAGAGCACTGAGCAGCGGTGCTGAAAGAAGACAAATCTGTTATCTCCCTCTCAGCTGGACAGGCTCGTATAAGGGGAGAACAGACTTTATTAAAAGATTGGGTGTTTTAAAAGTAATGTTGGAGCCTTTTATATGGCATATTGTGTTTAAGCACTAACTGAAAATGTGGAGTCTTCCAACAGATGGCCTCATGTACACTCTTAAAAATAAAGGATCTATTATTAATATTTTAATCATTTCAGAACACATCTGGATGCTCATGATTCATTCAGTTAAACAAATAAATTTTTTAATATTTTTAGTAAAAGTTTTATTTTGATTGAGTTTATTTTTTAAATTATTTAATTTAATTTTAATTTTTATGGTTTAATTATTAGCTTTTCATCAACTCACGAACCCCAGTTTGGGAAACCCTAACATGAAAAATAAGAGCATGTCTGACCAGCTTATAAAAAAGCCAACAGTTTGCTTTGTTTTATATGCTGTTTAGGGAAGGAGTCATCTGAAACAGCTGATACCACAATAAATACGGAAGAGGATTAGGGTCAAGCAATAATAAAAACAAAACCATCTCGAGATTAAAGTTGTTAAATTACGAGAAAAAAGTCGTTAATTACGAGAACAAATTCGTTAAATTATGAGAAAAATGACGTTATATTTCGAGAAAAAAGTCGAGATAAAATGTTGAGAATAAACTCATTAAATTACGAGAATAAAGTCATTAAATTTCGAGAAAAAAGTCGTTAAATTACGAGAACAAATTCTTTAAATTATGAGAAAAATGTCGTTAAATTTCGAGAAAAGTCGAGATAAAATGTTGAAAATAAAAGCCATTCAATTATGAGAAAAAAGTCGTTAAATTACGAATTTGTTCTCATAATTTAACGACTTTTTTCTCGTAATTTAATGACTTTATTCTCATAATTTAATGAGTTTATTCTCAACATTTTATCTCAACTTTTTTCTCAAAATTTAACGTCATTTTTCTCATAATTTAATGAGTTTTTTCTCGTAATTTAACAAGTTTATTCTCAACATTTTATGTCGACTTTTTTCTTGAAATTTAATGACTTTTTTCTCGTAATTTAATGAGTTTATTCTCAACATTTTATTTCGACTTTTTTCTCGAAATTTAACGAGCTTTTTCTCGAAATTTAAGATGGTTTTATTTTTTTATTATTGCTTGGCCCTAATCCTCTTCCGTGCAATAAGCCCTGTATGGAAACTAGAAATTATTAATTAGGGCCCGAGCACCGATGGTGTGAGGACCCTATTGGAATTGCTCAGCCAAAATTTTTTTCTTCTCCAAAATGAATCACATTTTTGAGGGCCTAAACGTTCTCAAAAACTCATGAAACTTTGCACACGCATCAGAAGTGGTGAAAATTTACATCTGATATGGGTTTCAGAATTAGGCGTGGCAAAATGGCTCGATAGCGCCACCTACAAAATTTCAATTAAGCGCCCTTCGTGCTACATTTCACGTACAGTTATGAAATTCGGTAGACAGATGTAACAGCCCAATACCTACAAAAAAGCCCCTGATTGCAAAGTTTGTAAACCCAACAGGAAGTGAGATATTTTGAATTTTCTCTACAAAATTTTGGCAGTTTTTGCCATTTCCACATGTTGTACTTTAACGAACTCCTCCTAGAGCTTTAATCAGATCAACATCATATTTGGTCAGTCTAATCTAAAGGCCTTTGAGACGTTAAATTGCGAAGATCTAGAGTTTTCGCTGAAGGGCGTGTCCGTGGCGGCCTGGCAAATTTCGATGTTTCGCAGTGAAACAGGAAGTTGTTGTAACTCGGGCATACAATGTCTGATCTGCCCCAAACTTCACATGTTTTATTGGAGTTCTGACGTGAAGACATCTATATGACAATTTTCAGTTACAGTCAGTGCCACCTGTGGGCAACAGGAAATGACATGTTTTACACTGTGATTAACTCCTCATGGAGATTTAACCAGATCAACATCAAATGTTGTCAGTCTAATCTTAAGACCTTAGCGATGATAAATATCAAAGATCTTGAGTTTTCGTTGAAGGGCGTGTCTGTGGCGGCCTGACAAAGTCTGATGTTTCGCCATGAAAGAGGAAACTGTTGTAACTCAGGCATACAATGTCCGATCTGCTTCAAACTTCACGTGTTCAATGATAGTCCTGGCCTGAAGACATCAACATGGCAAAATTCAGTTATGGTGAAAGCGCCACCTGTTGGCCGCAGGAAGTGTGGCATTTCGAAATGACTTTGGCATAATTCTCCTGTATTCACTCACTTAAATGCATGACGCCCACTGTTCACTGTTTTCCTGAGGCCAACGGGTGGCGGTGAGCCCGGGTGCGAGGGCCCTCTCAACGCTGCTTGCAGCTTTAATATTATTTTTTTAATTGCTCAGCATCATCAGTTCTCAAGTGGCTGTACAGAATGCATCTATTTTATAAGTGTCTCAAATAATAATAATAAAAAATATCTTTCACAGATTTGAGGCAAATCCACTGATTGGTTCTTCTTCATATGTGCTCCCTGCATCAACCAGCTATTTCATAAGCAAACTGGTGCTCCCAAAGTAACATAAAGCCAGTAAATCATATTAAATTGAAGCTGAAACTAACTCTTTAGAATCAGGACCAACAGCGCAGATCTTAAACCTATCACTCACCTAATGGTCCGATTTGAGCGTCGCTGATCAGATGCAATGTATTCTGATGAGATGAGAATTATCATGCTGAAAAATCCAGCTAAAACTAGCCTAAGCTGGTCAGGCTGGTTTTAGCTGGTCTCCCAGCCTGGTTATAGCTGGTTTTAGAGGGATTTTGGTTAGGAGACTGGGAGACCAGCTAAAACCAGCTACTTAAAGCTTAAACCAGCTAAGACTCCATCCTTCAGATGAGACGTTAAACCGAGGTCCTGACTCTCTGTGGTCATTAAAAATCCCATGGCACTTCTCGTAAAGAGTAGGGGTGTAACCCCGGTGTCCTGGCCAAATTCTCTCCATAGACCCTTACCAATCACAGCCTCCTAATAATCCCCATCCATTGAATTGGCTCTTTCACTCTCTCTCCTCTCCACCTACAGCTGGTGTGTGGTGAGCGCACTGGCGCCGTT
Source organism: Chanodichthys erythropterus (assembly GCF_024489055.1). Classification (NCBI taxonomy): domain Eukaryota; kingdom Metazoa; phylum Chordata; class Actinopteri; order Cypriniformes; family Xenocyprididae; genus Chanodichthys; species Chanodichthys erythropterus. Next base: position 32,662,973 of record NC_090222.1, read on the forward strand.
GTACTGTGGCTGCCGTCGCATCATCCAAGTGGATACTGCACACTGGTGGTGGATGAGGAGAGACCCCTGATATGATTGTAAAGCACATTGGGTGTACAGTAGTACATATTAAAGCGCTATATAAATGCCTCATTCATTCATTTTAAGACCAGCCAACCAGCTTAGGCTGGTTTTAACTGGATTTTTCAGCAAGGTATCAGCTTAAAATAACAAAGATATCCTCTGATAGTAGTCTGAAGCTAAAAATTCAGTCTGTACCAATCATAAACTTTGCGATTTTCTGCAAAATCTGTCAACTCCGACTGCCCAAAATCTGCAAACTGTCTCTGACTTTCAGGAACTAACCATGTCAACACCAGATGCGACCGTTGTCGCGTTGATTCACGCTGCAACAGCTAGAAGCTGTCCACACTCGAAGCGATAAAATGACTGTTGCAAATCTATTTCTCTTTAGTGTCAGAAGTCGCGCAAGTGCTTGGAGTAGGGTGAATTCAGGTTGATTGGGACACTTTTCCCCAGTCATCTCAATGGCAAAAATAGAACAGGGCATCAGTTTACTGTCGGGAATTTGTTGCATTGCATTGTGTGGCATCCAGTGTAGACAGCATTACTGATTATAATGGGTTCCATAATGGGCCGCGCCGCTCACCTCTTCAGTAATGTTTCACAGTTGAGTGTCAAAACAAAACTATTACACCTAACCAGACTCGATGCGATAAGATTCCAGCATCAAGCAATATGTCTGTCCACACCAGAAGCGACTAGACTATGAGACACGACAAAATCAATCAAAAATCACAGCCAATCAGAAGAGCGTGTGGGCGGAGTCTCTCTGCAAGCGCACTGCACTCGAAATGGATGAGTAGGCTACATAAAAAAAATAATATTACACCATTTTAACGTTGTTAAAACTACATAGGCCTACTGAGTGACTGAAACAATCACTGTCACTTGTTTGTTCACATTGAGTTTACAGTTTGAACGTTCTTGTTTCCTTTAATTTATTTTCGAGATCTGAGGTGAATTTTACATTGTCGCTTTCAGTATAGCCTACCTATAAAGAGCACACGAAATGATATTGAAACTCACATTAGACGCATTTAACATTAAATAAAGCACCTGAGGTTATCATTGTCATACTTTGTAATATGTTGTTTTTCCAGCCGCGACGTCGCAGAAATAGAAACCGTTTCTAAAATAGAATCGTCGCCGTCGCGGATGGTTAGGAAAAAACAAACAGCTTTTCTGTTTAAATTAATGAGTTAGCCTACATACAACTCATTCCTGAGAAATATTACATTTAAAATACAAATACATTTTATTGCATTAATAAATCCAAGGTAACTTTATAATGTTAAATGAGAGTTATAGAAGAGGATAAATGTGATTTTTCCACACCTTTGTGAGGATGGTGGTGTAAGAGCTCCCTCTAGTGGGCGTGCTGGTGGCCTGGATGTACATGTACTGGTTGTCTATGAGAGGCCAGGCGCCCTGTACTGTACATGTCTGGAACTCATCATTAAAGGTGCGGATATGAGGGTCCCCAAACACCCCGCAGTGCAGGTACTCAGGGGCCCGGCCCTCCCTCTGCATAAACCCCTTCTCATAGAAGCATCCGTCCCCTGAGAAAGGGGGCTGGGGCAGGGGGCGTGGCTGAGCTGTGGGCCCTGTTTTGGGGCAGCGGTGCTGGATGAGCAGGTCCTCGATGCCCTGCACGGCAGAGTGGTATGCCAGGTCTCCGCGGCACGCTCGGGCCGTCCGCTGGGTGCAGAGTGCGTAGGATCGCAGGGCGCTGCAGTAGCCGGCATTAGCACCCTCCTTACCCCCACTTCCAATAACACCCAACTCCAGAGTCGCAGCCACGAAATCTGAGTTGCATCTCAAGATTCGACACTGTGCACACACTGCAGAAAAAAAATTAAAAAAACGAATACATTATTTCATAAATTTACAGAATTCATTCGATATGTGTCAGACTCCAAATGAAGGTACAGTTAACAGGTAAGAACTAGAGTACAGTTATGTTTTTAGGCATTTATGTTATCATTTTATTAACTAAAATATGTGGCATGTAAATAAATGTTGTCTTGTTACTGTTAACTCAAAACTCATTTTTTTTGTTAATTTAAATAGAACTGGAATATTTTTACCTGATGGAGCACTAAAGAACAGGACCGTTGTAACAATGGTCACAATGTGTTTCCATGTTGTGTGTGAATGATTCCCACGGACAGCTGATGCTGCCATTCCCATCCATACAGACACAGGCAGGACGGCCTGCTCACAGGTGTCTGCACAGGTGCTGAAGCGCACTATATAAAACAACCACACGGGGGAGACAAATCCAATCACAAATCTGGAAAAACATATTTCTTTAGAAAGGTTAAAAGGGATAGTTCACCCAAAAATGGAAATCCTGTTATCACTTACTCACCCTCATGTCATTCCAAACATTTAAGACTTTTGTCCATCTTCGGAACACAAATGAAGATATTTTTAATTAAATTAACTGTCCCTCCATTGACAGTCTACGCAACTATCATTTTGACGCTTCAAAAAGTTCATAAAGACTTCATAAAAACTTATCCATAGCTGTGTTTGAAATAGCCCACCAATACCCTCATTCACTATTCTCTACATTACTCCACTAATACAGTCCACTTGAAGGAGTCAATGAAAACAAGTGAGCGAAGTCGGACACTGAGTGTGCAAGAAAGTGCCGCTTTTGCATAGTTTGTGCTTGCTGTTTAATAATCATTTGAAACTTAGCAAACTGGCAGCTCCAGTAGTAAAGATTAATGATTCAAGGAAACTAGCATTTGTAAACCTTAAAGGTGATAGAGAGGATTTTTCGTCGACTGAGAATCCAAAGACTGTTACTGAGTTTTTGAAATGAGCACATGCGTAAGAACAGCCCCCCTCCTTCACAGCTCATTTCAAAGGAACGCCTCCCAAAACTCGTGCACGAGTATTGGAACACGAGTGTTTACCACCGGCATTCGCTGTGTCGTGTTCGTGGATTCATTATGTCGGACTCACCGCAGGTAACTCATAATCTCCACTTGTTACTCCTGTCTCCGGACAAAAACATTGCATGCGGCGCCTGTGGAGTGTGGAAAGTTACTGGAGCGCACAGCCGCGCTTGTCTCTCACAAGGAACGTCATGGCAGTAATTGACAAGCCAGAGGGCCAATCGTTTATGCGATGATCACGTAAACGATTGGCCGATGTTTTTAAGGCCCTACCTCGTGCACAGATGATGTATATTAATATTATTCCTTTCAGTGCACCTAATAAATAGTCTTTTTATCAGTTAGTGAAGACAGTTTCAAGTAATATTGCAAAAATGTATAAAACAAAACATCCTCTTTAGCACCTTTAATTAAACAATTTAATAATCATTTAAAAAGGAATTTATACCTGTATGATATTACACTGTATTTAGACCAGCGGTTTGGAAAATGGATGGATGGATGATTCAGCTGCGGGCGCCATCTTCTGGTTAGACGGAATTCATTCCGCACGCGAATCTTACATTAAGGGTATTCTCTAGCCATTGGGTTCATTTGGATTAGTTTTATGATCTCTTTATGAACTTTTTGAAGTGACAAAATGATAGTTATTTGGAGGGACAGAAATCTCTCAGATTTCATTAACATATCTTTATTTGTGTTTTGAAGATGAACAAAAGTCTTATGGGTTTGAAACGATATAAATAATGACAAAATTTTGGGGTGAACTAACACTAAATGCTCTGAAACAATTCTAATATTGTATTATTTTCAGAACATATCAAGAGCATTTTATTCATGATGTTTAAAATTTAAAATAACTGTTTACTATTTTAATATATTTTAAAATGTAAGTTATTCCTGAGATGCAAAGTTGAATTTTTGGCATCATTACTCCAGTCTTCAGAGTCATTCTAATATGCTGATTTGGTGCTCAAGAAACATTTCTTATTCTTACCAATTTATCACTTTAACCCTTAAATGCATGACTGTTTCGCCAATCATTCTTACAAATTCGGGTCTTTATCGACCCGGATCTATATCTAACACGGAAGGATCTCTACCTGCCTTGATAATATAAAACTCCTCTGATGTTAGAGTAACAATTACAGAAGAATAAAATAAATCATATTTTGTTACCTTTTGGAGCTTGAAAGGGCTCTGTTTGAGCAGATGTTTTATGCCATCACCACTGTCCTCGTCAGAGCTCATTTCCCAGTTAATTCAGCAAATAATGGGCTAGTTTTATGTTTGAGGTCACGAATATGAGCCCATTCACGATCTCAAACATATTCTCAGAACTATATAATTTTCAACATCTTCAAAATCAATATTTTGATCGCTAACAGCTTCACCAGATCCATCCAGTAACAGTTACAGTCATATTTGATTGCGTTCAGTACTTGCTCTGCAGTAAATCGCTGAGCCATTTCATGTTTCTCTTATTATTTCGTTTTCTGTCTAAATGAGTCGTCACTTCAGCATTGTGTATCAGACACTGCCACCTTGTGGCAATAAAGGTGAATTGCACTTATTCCATCTTCTAAGATTCGATTATTGTTGTGCAGAAAAAATATATATACACTCATACACACCTCGGGTCGTTAGCGACCCTATACAATTTTTACAAAAAATGAATACAAAAATAGGCATTCTTTTATAATTTTAGGATTTTTTTTTTGTTTTGTTATATTCATTATAATGAATTGATTGAGGAATACCAAGAAGGTTGATGTCTAACTTTAAAAAATGAATGAGGAGGAGGGTAGTGAATGACGTCCCGGGTCACTAAAGACCCAAGGTATGCATCTTTGCTGAATAAAAGTATCATATATTTTTTTATTCTTACGTATCCCAAACTTTTGAACAGTACTGTATATATTATATTATATTAAAGTATAATTTAATTTAGCATAATATGTGTTCTAAATACAAGACCATTCATCTAATAAGCATCATACATAATAAAAATGACATATTCTATAGTGTCTAGAAACGTTCTCTTACCTCAAACGTTCATCTGATCAATTATGAGTTCCTGAGACCCATCAAGAGACTGATACTGTCATGATTATGTTGTACAGCCTTGGGAGAGAAAGAAGAATATATGACGAATATGATAAATGCATTGAAACTGTTGTGGACTGTTCTATACATGTTGTAAACTCTTTAATGCGGCAACTATTTCAAGTCGACATTTTGAACTAAATAAAGTAAGTTTGCATACTGCAGCTATATAGATAATAGATCAGATCAGTATAACAAACTGTCATACACAGAGTTTCACATGCATATTGCTCTCAGTACTGAGGGATATTTTGCAGTTTGGACTCTCACCACTGATGTGTTATTTACTAAGACTCAAGAACAAACAGTGGGGGAATGCGGGAGTAAACTCCAGTCCTATCTCTGTGTTTGCACTTGACCAACAGCTCTGATATGAACAATCTGTCAAAACAAACCTGCTGACCATTTTCAGCACATGACAAATATCTCAAATCTCATTAAAATCTCATTTGCACTGCATGCAGTTCTGATGCATTTCCACCTTCAGCAGAGCTGTCTGCTCCAACATCGACAGCTGATATTTATTCTAGCTGTTTGGACGGCTGGTGGCGGGAGGGGCAGTTACAGGAGTTGCAGGGCAGAAATAGGGGGTCTAAATATACCCCACCACACCGGCCTGCCCCTCCAGCACCTGCCCCAGTGGAAATAGACAGGGCTGAAAGCTCTGCAGCACAGAAGCAGGTGTGAGACGGACAGCAGAAACTCAACAGCTCTCCGTTTCCATCTGCAGTCTAATTTCAGCCGGACACTTCAGAATCATTCCCTCTTTCGCTATAGCGCCATTGCATGTGGAAACTGGCAGAATCTGGTGTGCCAGCACTTTTAAAGAGAGCTCATTTCCACTCCAAACGTGTCTAAGCGCTCATCGGGTACCAAACATTTCAGGACACAGGATCCTCCTCTAAACAGCTGCTTCTCTTTCAGTCTGAATCAGCGTTAGACATGACTGGAAGTTTGACTGTCTGTGGCACGGCATGCACATGTGCATTACTCTGTTTGTGTGTGTGTAAGTTGAACATATAGCCATTTTATGAAATCATTTCTTAATTTCTTGATGTCAAACCTTGCTTTTTATTAAAAGAAAGGTAAACTCAATCCAAACTATCTTTGGAACAAAGGAAAACACTGCTAATATAAAACAATGAATGAATAGGCATGGTTCTGCTAAAGTATTATTGTAGACATATTCCCTTACAGAAAAGTACTGTAGCAATACCATGGTACAGGGATGTACCAGATTTGGTATTTTGATATAATTTACATGGTACTCCAAAGTACACTCTTAAAATAAAGGTTCATAAAACTGCATAAAATAAAGGACATCCATGGAAATTTCCATTCCACAATAGGTTTGGAATAATTTAGGTTGGAATGTAGAAAAAACATGGTTCCTTTAAGAACTCTTCACTGAAAGGTTCTTTGGGGAACCAAAAATGGTTCTTCTGTGGCATCACTGGGAAAACTCCCTTTTGGGACCTTTTTTCCCCAAGAGAAAAAAAATGTCCAAAAACCAAGCAGGCTACTTTTGGGCTGATTAATAAAATGTTTTGTTGAATGCATAAAAAGTTTTACTTATATTTGTACTGTTAATTATTAACTATCCATGCATATAGAATATATATATAACAGAGACAAACTCACAGAATCAGAGGACTCTCTCCTGTAGACCGACGCTGAGATCTTTGCCCGTCACTTCTGTCACTGACGCGCTCATGTGACGGACTCATGTGCGGCGTGACCCCCGCGTCACCGTCCCGCACGAGTGGGACGCGTAAATCACCCGCCGCGCGCACCTGCCACACGCGCACCAGCTGACGGAGAGCTGCTCCAAACTCTCTCTGAATGCGCTGTTTGTCAACACACACATATTTATCTTTCTAGACGGTACACTTATGAATATATTCTTTATTATTACTTTGCCCCTACAATTACAAACAAAAAGTTAGGCTATCAAAATTTAATCTATGTATTAATGTAGGCTATACTTGAAAAATACAAATAAATGTTAAAAACATACAAAATAATGGCTTAAAGGATTAGTTCACTTTTAAATTAAAATTTCCTGATAATTTACTCACCCCCATGTCATCCAAGATGTCCATGTCCTTCTTTCTTAAGTCGAAAAGAAATTAAGGTTTTTGATGAAAACATTCCAAGATTATTCTCCTTATAGTGGAGTTCAATGGCCTCCAAACGGTTGAAGGTCAAAATGACAGTTTCATTGCAGCTTCAAAGGACTTTAAACAATCCCAGACGAGAAATACGGGTCTTATCTAGAGAAACCATCACTCATTTTCAAAAAATAAAATAAAAATGTTATGTTTTAACCATAAATGCTCATCTTGAACTAGCTCTCTTCTTCTTCTCTATTAGAATTTCAGTAGACACTGCTAAGTGCATTACTGCCCTCCACATGTTAAAGTTTGAACTAATTGTTATATACTTGCTCTAGCATATTGTATATGACAATTTAGTTCAATCTTTGACCTGTGGAGGGCAGTAATACACTTAGCAGCATCTACACTGCTGGAATTCAAATAGAGAAGAAGAAGAGAGCTAGTTCAAGATGAGCATTTATGGTTAAAACGTATAAAATTTCAATTTTTTTTATTTATTTTTTTTAGAAAATGAGTGATGGTTTCACTAGATAAGACCCTTATTTCTCGTCTGGGATTGCGTATAACGCTTTGAAGCTGCAATGAAACTGTAATTTTGACCTTCAACCATTTGGAGACCATTAAAGTCCACTATAATGGAGAAAATATTTTCATCAAAAACCTTAATTTCTTTTCGACTGAAGAAAGAAAGACATCTTGGATGACATGGGGTGAGTAAATTATCTGGAAATTTTAATTTTAAAGTGAACTAATCCTTTAATGACAAGTCTCTAAGGTTTCTATGTGTTACGGAAGTGTGTGATTTCTCTGTTTGGTGTTAAATACGTGTGTTTGAGGATGTGTTTGCATATCTTTGGACTCATTTAGCAGCATCTTATCTCCAGGACGTCCCAAAGAGCCCCTCTTTTACTTATTTAGATCGCTCAATTTGCACTTATTGGATATATTTGCTAGTATTTATCGGACTAGAATCCAAAGTTCAGAGCTGCAGTTCAGGGCGCGTCCGGTAGGTGGCGGCGTTGACCAGCGAGAAATGAACGTGCGCAAATAGAGCGAGTTTGATGCAAATCACACAAAATTGTGCTTCAGAATACTGTAAACACTAGAATACATGGCGGTCACCAGCTTTTCAACACTTAAAAGTAAATAATAATAATAATAATAATGTTGCCAGTTGCACACACACTGATGCATGCGTAGCCTACTGTGTTTACAGCATTCATCAGAGTGTGATCTGGGACTGTGTGTGTGTCTGAGTGTGATCTGCTCTGTTGTCTGCAGTATGCATGCATGCATCAGTGAGTTTCAGGCTCTTTGTTGGCTGGATGGATGGAGGCGGGGCAATGCGGGGCCGCAGGTCCTTTTGTGCCCCTCACATTTTGGGCAAAACCAGAACCACCGAGCTGCAGACGCGCCAAAAGCATGCAACAGGGCTATACGAAAATATTTTGTGAAGAAGAACTTCATAAACAGCGACGTCCAGTACAGAGATGTGATTTTAATACAGCGTTTGAGGAGCGTTGTGATTTCATAGGTGAGTAGCTTAATAAACTCCTTGTGGGGTCAGGAGAAAACTTTCCATTTATTTGTTGAGTATTAAGTGAAGTGCGTCATTCAACTTGTTATTCTTAGACAACTTTATTTTCTTAACCAACATCTTTTGTGTTGTACATTTTTGTCTTCTGGACTATTCACTGGTCAACAGATTACCTCGTTACTAGGCAACCGGTCGTTTAGGACAGTGATTCAACCAGCAGCACGCGCACGTCGCCAGGAATACTTGGAACGATTTCGCTTATGCGCTGTTAAACCTAAAAAGCAAAAGAAACTAATAAAATTTATATGAAACTTACTTATAAAAGTTAAATATTTGGGCTGTCATTATATTAAAATAACTAACCGTGATTAATGCACTCAAACTGAACATTAAACTTACTCCAAATCTGCAACATTATAATCTTTTCCCACACACTATATAGACACAAGATGTCATGCGATCGTTTTATTATCATAAAGGTTTTACATGTTGATATATGAGTTAATAAGTGCATTATGACAAAAAATGTTGAGAAACATGAAGCTCAATACCTTATATTCACAAGTTTCAAAAGATATTCATGCAAACAATGTTTGGCTTTAGGGCCTCAGGTGCTCGCACTGTCCTTCCCTACTAAATGGAAAAAAAATAAACTTTTACCATGTTTTTCAAACAAGCTGAAAACTTAATTTAAAAACAACATTTTTAATGTTTCAAACAACTTGATATAAGATATTGTAAATAAATGTGTATTTGTGTAGTTCTGCGGAGAAGAAGTCTGAACTGAAGCCTTCAAGAGTGTGTTTGAAGTCCTGCGGTCTGGCAGGTGTGGGATGCTGTGCACTGTTGTTCAATCTCCCGCCAATATTGCACTCGTCCCGGCCTCCCTGACCACGAGGAACACGCGACTCCCCGCTGGATTCTCCCGCCACAACAACAGCTTATGAACTGCTCGACCACTAGGGCGGCGCCAGACTGCAGGTGTATCTTAAACACCAGTGTGAGTATATGACACCGTGGCTGTTAGGAATGGAATACTAGCTTACTACTTACTAAATATTGTGCAGTATGCATTGTATATACTGTATACTTATTTTGCATTGCATTATGGGATTCAGTGTTCTACACAGGGTGCTCTAATGCTTACTGTGCAATAAAGAAAGTGTATTTAGATAATTCCAGTGTTTATGCATACATAAAATTCATGTCTTATACATATTGTATACTGAGTATACAAGCATGCTATTCTAAACATAGTGCGCTTAGATTTCTCTTGTGAGTTTATATAAAATGTTTAATAAAAATACATTATTAAATATAAAATAATACAAATAAATATATGATTATAATATATATATATATATATATATATATATATATATATATATATATATATATATATATATATATGATTATATATATATATATATACACACACACACGTTTTTATATATATATATAGTAAAGTGCCACAGATACTTTAAGTAAAACACACATATATATATATATATATATATATATATATATATATATATATATATATATATATATATATATATATATATATATATATATATATATATATACGTTTTACTTAAAATATTTGTGGCACTTTTTTTTTTTTTTTTGAAAAAGAAGAAGCATTCAAAGTTAATATGATATTTGCCCCCACAATGGCTGAGATGGTTTTATTTGAACTAATGTTAAATTATTATATTTTCATACATATGCTTGAGTGTAGAAATAGAGCTGATCTCTTATTCATAATTAATGAAATACAGAACAGGAGAATTGGGATTGACACATTAAACTGTCACATTTGGCATTTTTAAAATTGACTGTTGTCATAATATTATAAAACAAAAGTACTGCCAGGTATTTATTGTGTTCTAGAAAATACATCACATCCCTTTATTTTAGACATTGTTAATGCATACACACTCTAATGGACCCTTTCAAACACACACTCTCATACTCACATTATACGGCTCCGCAACGACACACAAACACGCAAAACGTAAAATAAAAGTCTTTTCTCTCCTTTCATTCAGTCTCCTCCACCGGAGTGACACAGACGCTGGTAAATCTCTCATCTGTCCTGGTTGTTTGGCCCCTCGTACACAGGAGTGCAGTGGCCCCACACTGGGTTTCAGGGGGTCGAGAGAGAGACGGAGGGCGTCCCACTCCTCTCACACCTTTATGTGCATTAGAACCTGTTTACGGTGTGAACTGAAGTCCTCTGGAACAGTATCTGGAAAAGATATGTTTAATCTGCTTATTGTTTTATTCTATTGTTGTAATGCTGGGTTTTGTCAATAAACAACTTTTATACAGAATTAGCAGATTTTAGATTTCTTGAAGACTTCGAGCGTTGGATTTGAGGGTTTGGGGATTATGATTTAAATATCAAAGAGTGGATTAATCCTTACCGTTACAGCGGTAGCGCAGATTGGACCAAATGATGTTCTCTTGAGAGAAGCAGAACACGCCCAGGCGGCCCCCTCTCATGGAGGTGTCAATCAGAACATTTGAGTCAGCCACCATCTCTGTGCCTTCATACAGCTTCACCCTGCAACAGGAGCACACACACGCACGAAAGTCCTCTTAGACGGAGTTCAGCAGTTCTCAACAACTGGATCAAGATTTAATATTGGACATTCACTGTTTCAACTGTTTAGCATACAAAAGTGAGCAAAAATATCCTTAAGATCAAACACTGAAATTTATTAATATTACCACAAACTTCATGAATAGAAAAATTAAGTTTTGCAAGCATGGAAAGTGTATATATATATATATATATATATATATACACACAAAATTGATAATATACCATATCTATATATACCATATCTATAATATACCACATGTTTCAAAATATATAAATAATGTATAAATGTATTTTAATACATTAGATATAATATTTAATATTATATATTACAAATATATATAATACTATTATATATAAAATAAACAGAATAAGGTGTTAATATCTGCTTTATAAGTACTAATAAATAGCCAATATTCTAGTAATATGCATACTAATAAGCTAATTAATAGTGAGAAGTGGACCCTAAACTAAAGTGTTGTATATAATATTGGTAATATACCATATTATTAAATGTCTAAATATTATATCTAATTTCAAAATATATATTTAAAAAAAAAATATATATATATATATATATATATATATATATATATATATATATATATATATATATATATATATAATTTTTTTTTAAATATATATTTTGAAATTAGATATAATATTTAATAATAATAATTGAATACATTATATATGACAATATTTAATATTCTAAATAATAATTTAATACTATTATATCATATTTATTAAAAATATAAATCTAAAATGTATAAAATATTAGAAATTAATTTGCACCAAAGTACTTTAGTCTGATTGGATCAACAACAAAAGATACCTTTTATAATCAAACAAAGGTAACATTTTGTCCTACCACTTAAAAAAAAAAAAAAAAAAAAAAACGTATCCAAACTTATACGGTTAGTTGCATTTTATTATTTGCATTTAGTATTGCTGACCAAATTTTGAGAAACGTTGTACTAGAATATTTGATCTGAATGAAGCCAAGAGCTGTTTTGTGCTACAGGCCGCTACTAAACTCCACCTGCTCGACCTCTAATTACCTGATAATAAATGAGATCTGATTTGATTTAGCAGCAGGCCGGACTTAAATTGCATTATGTATGAGCAGAGCACGGTTGCAGAGTGTGTGTGCGTACTGGAGTCCAGTGCTCTATTCACTCCTCTCACTGAATACAAAGCAGGTGTGTTTATGTGTGTGTGTTTGAAAAGGCCCTTACAAAGCCTCAGCTACACATTGTCTCACACAAATGTGAATACACGTGTACGTACACACACACCAAGCTACACACAGTTCTCACTCTTCCTGTAGGTATTTATGCATAATAGAATCTTGGGAGTGTTCTAGAGTTCAATAATTGCGTAGACTTAAAGTTTAAAAGCTTCAAAAAAATTGTAACTATGAAATGAGAATTTATTCTAGGCAATTTCTGTTATGACATTATTAAAAAAACTAATTTTTTTGACATTTTCTGGAGTTTATGCGTTGGTTCTTTGGCAAAGAGTATCTGATTTAAAACACAATGCCAAGAAATTACTCAGTACAGGAAATCATACACAATACATGTTTAACTGTCCTCTGCGGTCCGTTCTCTCTCTTTCTTTAACGGCCCGTCCACTACAGTAGTTTCCGTTGGATCTGCATATGAACAGGCACCAAGAAAATTCTTGCCAAGGATTTCATTGGCATGGCAACCACAACAATGGGCGGCCAGGGGGCCCAACCACTCAGCAGAGTCTCAGGGGTGTGAAGGGGGCAAGAGGAGGGGGCAATTGTGAAGAAATTTTAAGGATAACTAGTCATAGCCACCACCAGAGCCCCCTCACCCCCTTCCCCTCCAGTATACCAGCACAAACTTCCATCGGCTGCCGCTCACACAGTGCAGTCAATGACCCAAACTGGTATTGCGCCCTCTTGTGACAACAAACGCGTCCCACAACCGGACAGACAAAAAAAGTTGTTTCAGCAGGGACAAATGTCTTATATTGTTACTCTTAATATAAGGTAAATATCATTTAAAATTTAACAATAACATTTTTGGCATGCAGTCACTTAGTAAAAAATGTGTTTACAGTAATGTACATTACCATTTAAAAGTTTAGGGTCAATTTTTGGGTAAGACTGTTAAATGTTTTTAAAATAATTATTTTATGCTTACCAAAGCTGCATTTATTTGATCAAAAATTGAGATAAATTTTTAGAGTTGGTTTTTATTTTTATATCTCCCATTATCATTTTAATTTTAGTTATTTTTAGTAATTTTTTTATGTGTTTTTGTCATTTTTATATTCAGTATCTATATAGTTTTATTAATTTATTTCATTTTAAGTTATTTTTGTACATCAAGTTAAACTAAATTAAAAATGTTTCCTTTTTTATATTCTATTTCAGTTAGTTTATTTTATTTCAAGTAACATTTTTTATGACTTTATTTTTAGTTAACTATAATAACCCTGAGTACAACTTAAAATAGTTGCTGTTGTTTTTTTGTTTTGTTTTTTGAATATATTTTATATTTATGTAATTTATTCCTGTGATGACAAAGCTGAATTTTCAGCATCATTACTCCAGTCTTCAGTGTCACATGATCCTTCAGAAATCATTCTAATACGTTGATTTCTTATTATTATCAATGTTGAAAACAGTTGTGCGTATTTTCAATGACTATAGATATAGAAAGACGGTTCACACCTATTAGTTATGCATAGGGAAAAACTGCAATGCGCAATATGGTGGAATACGTCCCGCCTTCTAAGTAAACGAGCCAATCACTGATTGATAAAGTCATTGCATCCGCCGTTAGAAGCTCTGGTTCCCATAGAAACCTGAGACTCGCACTTAGCAAATTGGCTCATCTAGCCTGAAAAATAAGCCTTTTTGAACACTATATGAGCATAAGAAAAAACATTTATGGGACAGTTCATGTCAGATTTTGTTGCTGGTTTGAAATATTTTATTTGAGTTCGCCAAGCAGTTTTTGAGATTTCAGGATTACTCCATTCAAATAGATAGGACTTGGACTTAGATGCCTCAAAATAGCTGCCCGGAGGCGTTGCAAATATGGCCGTCAGACTTTCCTTGAAAGGGACTTTGTTATTTTTGTGGAAACGGACACTTTTTTTTTGCAGAATTCTTTGATGAATAGAAAGTTTATTTAAACAGAATTTATTTGAAATAGAAATCTTTTGTAACATAAATGTCTGTTACAAGTGTATTGTCACTTTTGATCAATTTAATACATCCTTGTTGAATAAAAGTATTAATTTCTTTAAAAAAATAAATAAATCTGACAGCAAATTTTTGAACAGTAGCATATACTCTGCTGCTGCAAAATTGTAGGAGATCTAGGGTGACCAGATTTCTCATGGTGGAATACGGGACGAGTGCGCAATATGACCATGATATAAGAAATTTTATTTCACTATATATATATATATATATATATATATATATATATATATATATATATATATATATATATATATATATATATATATATATATATATATATATATATATATATATATATACACTGCCCTCCAAGAGTTTGAAAACACCCCTGGAAAAGTCTGGTTTTGGACGATATCAGCATAAATTTTTGGTGCAAATACATTACAGTAACGACATTATCCAGCAATAATAATTTTCATGTGTTCATTTCATTTCATTACATAATAATGGCAGTATATACATGTCAAAGTCAGACATGCCCCTTTGCCAGCTGTGATGCCTGGTTACTGGTTTAAACTTGGTCCAGGTTTGTAAAAGATTTTTGGGTCAGCACACCTTAATAGCTTCAACAATTGATTGCCAATTAAGTTTAGAATACAATGAAATAATTAGAACCCAGTTTAGGTCAGATAGCTGCTAATGCTGGATATTTTGATGAATCAAAAATTTAAGTTTTTTTCTATGTATAAACTGTTTATGTAATAAAATGTGTTTTTATAATTTGTGTTGTCCCTTACCAGTGCAAAATTATCACAAATTAAAAAGGATTCATGCCAATATTGTCCAAAACCCCACTTTTCTAGGGCGTTTCCAAACTTTTGGAGGGCAGTGTAGATATAAATATTTGTTATATATTGTTATATAAAAAGAAATTTACAAACAAGTTACAAACAATACAACAAATACGACAGAGATTAAACTTGTTTTTTCACATTTGAATATACTGACAAATATTTAATTAGGCTACTGTCCCTTTAAGACCGAATCCATGGATGTAATATAGGCTACTGACACATTTCCTGTTTTTACCCACCTGTTTACGTCCATTTAACCGACTGTATTTACGTGAGATACTCCACACGATGGACATATTGAAAAACTATGTGTGCATTTGACCATTCAGGCACGAGGAGAACTGATCGCGCGAAAGAGAGAGAGACTTCTGGTCTGTGTTATTCAGCGTGATTCCGCCTATCCCGCCTTCACTAATCGATAACGAATTGTGATTGAATGGTAACTTTGTTCTATGACGAATTGATTAGGCTGTTCTTGTGTGACAGAACTCCATCACCCAGTTGAAAGATGAAATACGGGACAAAACATTATTTTTTTCTTAATAAGTCGGGACACTAAAAATAGAGCTGAAATACGGGACTGTCCCGGGAAAAACGGGACGTCTGGTCACCCTAAGGAGATCTCACCTGATGTAGCCGACCTGTGGTCGGTGGCTAAGCTGCCACCGGTACGAAGTTTTATCTTGCCAGCCGACATTTCGTGGGTCTTTCCACAGCAGTTTCACCTCTCCATCCGTATCCCCCGTGTGCCACAGAGCATTACGAAGAAATTCACCGGGGCCTGTACGAGACTTCACTGCCTACACAAACACGAGATGTCTTACTTCCCAAGAGGTCATATGGACATTAGCAAGCCAATATATTACAATGAAACGACACAATTAAGCAACATTCGCACCTTGAGCTGCAGGCTCGGTTCAGCCATGGCCCTGAATGGGACCGACTGCCAGTACGTCTGTTCGGTCTGTTTCCACATTACCACATAGAAACTAGAGGAATCCTGATAGCCAAAGATGAAGCCGGCGTAGTCGTCATCAGTCACTGTGTTAACGTGAAAAGTTCCCTCGAAGTCCACGCCGTTAAACGCTGTGTAACCTGTGGAGAAGCGATTTACAGTTTAAGTTGGAGTGTCTGCTGGGTGTTTAGCTCTTGAAATCAGAAATCAGACTCACCCACTGCCAAGCCCGGGTCACTGTTCATGGTTTGAACAATCTCCATACCCTGAAATACACAATACCCCATATTAATACAAGCACTTAGCAAAGTACAGAAATTTACAGACTTCATCTTTAAATAATATCCATTACATCATGGATACCCAAAAAAGTGTAATTTAAATCTCTGGAATAAGAAAATTACAGCAACTTGTGTCAATGAGATCAACAGGATTCCTACGATGCTTTACCTGATTGAGCACCACCCAGTTCGGGTCGATCTGAGCGTCACCCTCCGGGTCTAGAATGACCGTCTGATAGGCTCTGAAATCTGTGAGTGTGACTTCGGCACTTTCTGGACACACGTCAATAAAATCCAGTACCGCATCATTGTCAAAGTCATTCTCGCATACGTCACCGACTCCGTTACCTAAATGACAAGAAAGAAATTAGGTGAGTCATTAATCAGGAAGATTATCCACCATCACTGGATATGAACGCTCTTACTGTCCGAGTCTTTCTGGTTGGGGTTGGAAATGAGTCTGCAGTTATCGGGTCCCATGCCGTTGATGGCATAATTGTCCGGGATCCCGTCGTTATCATCGTCTTCGTCACAGTCATCTCCGATGCCGTCGTTATCCGAGTCCAGTTGAGAGCTGTTTGGAATGTCGGGGCAGTTATCTCGAGTGTCCTGGTGTCCGTCTCCATCACTGAAAACACACAACATTCAACATTATGAGCTGAACTGAAAGTGTCTACGGTGATAATAAATGGTATGAGCAACTATGAGACACTAGGGCTGTGTTCACACTGTCAGTCCAAATCATATCCGTTTGGAATCTGATTTCAATGATAGTCTGTTCAAACTGTTCAGATCCAATTTGTGTGTCCTGTGGCGCTCTTTTGTTTTCTGGAATATCTGTGTTGGTTTCTATGGCAATGCTGTTGCATTGGTAGGCATATTGCAAAAAGCATCAACAGCAATGATGAGTAGCCGTGGCACTGGACTACTAAGTCTAATGAAGCAGCAGCAGCTTTATTCCATGCTGCCGTCTCCACCTGTTTCAAAATTCATGCATCCCCACACTTGTGTGGTACCCAAATTTCATGAATGTACAGTCCAAAAGTTTGGAACCACTAAGATTTTTAATGTTTTTAAAAGAAGTTTCATCTGCTCACCAAGGCTACATTTATTTAATTAAAAATACAGTAATATTGTGAAATATTATTACAATTTGAAATAACTGTGTACTATTTAAATATATTTGACAAAGTAATTTATTCCTGTGATGCAAAGCTGAATTTTCAGCATCGTTACTCCAGTCTTCAGTGTCACATGATCCTTCAGAAATCATTCTAAAATGCTGATTTGCTGCTCAATAAACATTTATGATTATTTTCAATGTTGAAAACAGTTGTGTACTTTTTTTTTTCAGGATTCCTTGATGAATAGAAAGTTCAAAAGAACAGCATTTATCTGAAATACAAAGCTTCTGTAGCATTATACACTACCATTCAAAAGTTTGGGGTCAGTAAGAATTTTTATTTTTATTTTATTTTTTTTTAAAAGAAGAAATTAATACTTTTATTCAGCAAGGATGCATTAAATCAACCAAAAGTGGCAGTAAAGACATTTATAATGTTACAAAAGATTAGATTTCAGATAAACACTGTTCTTTTGAACTTTCTATTCATCAAATAATCCTGAAAAAAAATATTGTACACAAATATTCTGTACAATTGTACACATTAAATCTTTCTTGAGCAGCAGATCAGCATATTAGAATGATTTCTGAAGGATCATGTGACACTGAAGACTGGAGTAACGATGCTGAAAATTCAGCTTTGCCATCACAGGAATAAATTACTTTGTCAAATATATTTAAATAAAAAACTGTTATTTTAAATTGTAATAATATTTCACAATATTACTGTTCTTTACTGTATTTTTAATTAAATAAATTTAGCCTTGGTGAGCAGATGAAACTTCTTTTAAAAACATTAAAAATCTTAGTGGTTCCAAACTTTTGGACTGTACTGTATGTGGCTGTCAAACTTCAGAATGTGTGCTGACAAATTCACAATGATTTGTAACAATCTACAACCTTTTCTTTCCCACCCATTCTGCAACGACGTCTGATGTGTTGTGAGAAAGTAACATAAGGAAAAAAGCTAAGCAAAATCCAATCAGAGCAGTCAGACTGAAACAGATTTCCAAAAATGAGATTTAAAGCCACATATGAATGAAGTTTGTAATGGATTTTTAAAAATCTGATTTCATGTGATTGTTTTGCCATTTACTCTTTCTTAATATAATCAGATTCCAATCGGTTATGTGCAAAAATCAGATTTGGACTGACAGTCTGAACAAGAGTTAAATGGCAGCAGTTTTCACATATACAGGTTAATGAGAAACTGAATAGTCTACAATTTGTGTGGTTTACATATTTAAATATATATTGTGCGCGTACTCACGTGTCTTGGTTGGTGTCACAAACATCCCCGACTAAGTCATTGTCTACATCTGTCTGCAATAGTATTAATTGAGTTTATTATTCATACAATTAATTTGAGAGAAAAAAAGTATATAAAATAATAGACCATTTACTGCAAAAGCAAGAACTAACTGTTTTTTAGATACTAAAATAATTTGTCAAAGGTATAGTTCACCCAAAAATTTAAATTCTGTCAACATTTACTCGTGTCATTCCAAATACGCTTATTAGTGTTAACCAAAAATAAAATTATTAAAAATATTTATGTTAATTGAAATCAAGCTGAAACTAAATAAAATATTAAATAAAAATATTAAATAGAAAACTATATGAAAATTAGAAATGTTGCCTTGGCAACTAACTTAAATAAGTTGAAGTACTAAAATGACTAAAATTAAAATTGATTAACTAATTAAAATTTAACTAGAATGAAAAAACCAAAATAGTAATATAAAAAATTAAATTAAAATAAACTGAAAATATAAATTAAAAGTTAATTCAAAATATTAATAAAAACTGTCATAGTATATAAATGTCACTAAAATAACACTGACTTTCTTTTGTGGAACACAAATAGATAAATTAGGAAGATCTGCACTGGTCAAAGGCTTCAAGCTTCAAAATAACCAAAAAGCACCATAAAGTTTCATAAAAGTGTTCTGAGGCTATACGATAGGCTTTTTACGAGGACCAAAATTGAAATTCCTCCGATGTAGCTTTCAAATCAAATATGGGCTTTAAAAATGTCCTCCTTTTATTTTCCACAGAAGTCACACAAGTTGGGAATGACATGAGGGTAAGAAACCTTTTTGATTATTTTTATTTTAATTTTTGAACTTCTTTTTGACACTGTATCAACATATAATGATTGTTTAAAGTTTGATATAAAATAAGATGTGATGCAGTACCTGCATGGGGTTGCTGATCTCAGGACAGCTGTCACATGCATCACCCACTCCGTCTCTGTCCCGGTCTGTTTGCATTGGGTTCGGCACTTTGGGACAGTTATCCAGCACATTCTGGATTCCTGCAAAACATCCACACACATCACATACACCAAAGGATGGATGTTGTAGGGACACAAAAAATGTGAAGCAATTCATCAAGCTGAACAGTCTTCACCATCTCCATCAATGTCTTCATCACAAGCGTCTCCCTCTCCATTATTATCAGTATCTTTCTGGTCGATGTTGGGAACGGTGGGACAGTTATCGCACGCGTCACCGAATGAATCGGTGTCAGAGTTCTGCTGATCTTTATTGGACACCAACCGACAGTTATCCTGAAACACAAATACAGAGAGAGACAAAAATAATTACTTGCGCTGGAAATGATATGAAAAACCTGACACCATTGCTACTGTTTGTATCACTGTGTATCAAAGCCTCCAATGATGAAATTCAGATATGGTAATAGGCGTTTTGTTTCACACACACTGTAAGAGATAGACCAATCACAACAGACTGGGCCATCTGACCAATCAAAGCAGAATAGAAAAATAACAGACACAACAGACCGAGTCATCTGACCAGTCAGAGCAGAGTAGGCTCAAGAAAAAAAGAGACTGAATCTTCGAAAAAAATGTTTTCAGATTCTTTAAGAAATGAGGTGAAGTGCAATCTATATTATGAGAAAATTTGTGTTTTTTGACATTTGATGCATGTAAACCTATTGTAGGAGACCTCCAAAACAAAATTAGGAACTTTTAAAATACCGCAATTTTGCAGTTTAACAAAAATTACTGTAGGTAGAGTTAGTTAACAATAACAACACTGGTCGGATGCGTAAAAAACACACCTCTACGTTCTTTATTCCATCTCCATCGGCATCCTCATCACACTGGTCTCCGATCCCATCGTTATCTGCATCTTCCTGCCCGGAGTTAGGTGTGAAAACACAGTTGTCCTGAAAAACAGAATGTGAAAATCAAAAACCATAGCATAACACTTCAAGCTAGAGCTGAATAAAATACTGCATTTTAGACATACTGAATCTAAAGAGCGTTCATGGGAAAAGTTTCAGGACTGCAAGTTACAGTGAATCTATCATATAAAACTCCAAACAACCCCCTCCCCCCAAAAAAAACTTGGTTTACTTGAAAGGTATAAGACGTGTGAACAATTATCTATGTTGAACAATTGAAAAATCAAGTCTATAAACCATCAGAATAAATAGAACAATATGGTTTCCCAATACTTATGAATAATCACATCAATTCAGTGAATTGTGGGTAAAAAGATTGTGAGTTTCAGACCTGTTTGCAGTGTTTGTCATTGTCCATGCAGGGCAAGGAGCGGTCTGGATAGCCGTCAATATCAGTGTCCTTCCCACAAGTGTGACCATTACCAGCCCATCCAACATTACACTAAGAGAATCATAGAGACGTTTATCAGAATGCAATAAAGAAATACAATATGATACATTTAAATTTAAGTTTTTCTTCTAACCAGCCATGATAAATGATGAGCATCTTATCAGTTACACTATTAAAAAAAGGTTCCAAAAGAGGGTTTTCGCAGTGAAGAACCATTTTTATTTCCCCAAAGAACCTTTCAGTAACCGTTTTTTTCTTAGTGTGAAGAACATTTTTAAAATATAAAATATTATATATCTTTTTCCACTTGTAAGTGTAATAGTCAGGTTCCACGGATGTTAAACGTTCTTCATGGAACCAGAGATACCAATAACGAACCTTTTTTTTAAGAGTGTACCTGGTTTCTAATTGGTTCGAACCACTGGTTGTTGATTGTATGAAGGCAGATTTGAATACAAGCTTTCAGTCATTTGTAAGAAAGAGGCGAGGTTTAAGCGGAGTATAAGTGGACTAAATGATTGGATTAAAATGACATTTTGATTCAAAATGATGAGATCAAAAAAAAAAAAATGCATGGATGAATCGTTCATAATAATATGGTGAATTTCCATTTTATGCCGACTTCAAGTTTCAAATATTTTCTGATTGGATGTGAACTGCTTGTCTTTTAAATAGTACTGCATCACGTCTGGTTAGGACACAATAGCTGCTTTTCCACCATTGGGTCAAACCGCTCTCTTTTGCTTAATCGTTCCATTCCGTGCAGATCCGGCCAAGCCGGTATGGATATGGTTTAATTTTCCACTGTGGGGCTGATAACGGAATGTAATACAAATTTGTCAGTTGTTGCCTTGGAAAAGGAAGAGTTTATAGACAATATAATATGTAAATAGCGACCGTGTTATGGAGGATGATCAGATTTTTCTTTTAATTTTATTATTAATTTGTGTTTACGTTGCTCAAATAGTGTGCTTAGCCAGCTACAAAGAAATTAGTAGCCAGGCAACAGACAAGTGACCAATTGTAGTTGTGACGTCACTACACACACACTTTAGCAGCACAGTTCAGCACAGTTAGCCAACCGTGCTGAGAACAGTTTGTAATCGTGCTGTGCCATACCAGGCTCAAGTGGAAATATAACTGGAGCATTCCCTACCGTTCTTAGAACCGTTCGACCCAGTGGTGGAAAAGCAGTTAATGTTATAGTGGTAACTGAGGATTGTACACATACAGCACAGGTGACGTCGCCGTTCCGCTGAATGATGCAGTGAGCGTTAGTGTCACAGGGGTTGAAACTGAGCGAAGAGCATGAATTCCGAGGGAAACATCCAGCTGTCTGATTCCCAACATATCCAACTTTGCACTGACCGCATCGATATGATCCCTGAGAGAAGGGGAAGAAGTTTAAAAAACATTAACATACACTGTGTGTGATTTCAGAGAAAACGTCTGGGAGTTTTTATGCCTCATACTCACAATGGTGTTGATGCAGATGGAGTTGGGTGTGCAGGCATTGGCCAAATCAAGACATTCATCGATGTCAGAGCATTCCTGAAACAAATTCATTGCAAAAAATATATTTGTTGCCACTTGCTTTGATATTGTGCTATCTGATGCAAAGACCTTCAGGCATTTTTAAGAGTAAATACTTTTTATGGTCACTGTACCTGCAGGTGACTCTAAGCATATTCCATACCGACATTCAAATGAGCCAAAATGATTTCACCTTTATTCTAAACAGTTCGCCATTTTTGTCATTTTTTGACACTTTCACTGCTTTCTTTTTTTTTTTTTTTAAATATGTAACCAAAACAATTAATTATACAGACTACTATTCAAAAGTTTGTGGTCAGTGGATTTTTTTTTTTAAAGAAAGAAAGAAAGAAAGAATACTTTTATTCAGCAAGAATGCATTATATTGATCAAAAGTAGCATTAAAGACATTTATAATGTTACAAAAAATGCTGTTCTGAACTGTTGAACTTTCTATTTATCAAAGAATGCTGAAAAAAATGTATCAGTTTATTAGAATATTAGAATGATTTCTGAAGGATCATGTGACACTGAAGACTGGAGTAATGATGCTGAAAATTCAGCTTTGCCATCACAGAAATAAATGACATTAATTTACATAATATATTCAAATAGAAAACAATTATTTTAAATAATTGTAATATAGTATGCAGGCATTAAAAAGTCTTCAATTCTGGTATTTTTTTGCAAGGCATTATATTTTCAGATGGGGTCTGAAATCTAAGTATATGGCACTTATTAAACAGCAGAAATCAGCTGTTTTCCCAGTAACCCTGTAAACAAAGCAAGCTTCACTACTTTTTGTTTTTGATCAGTATTTAAATGTTTCAAAAAACAATTCAGTTATTTGATCATGTTTGAACATTTATTAAGCATGTTTTAAAATGTTACATGTTGTCATGTGTTTAGTATTTTTATAATAAACTGAGTTGAGTGCTGTACATAGAATACAAAGTTTGTTTTTTATGTGCGTACAGTATTATTCTTCATTTCTTCAGGTCTTAAAATTTTGATTTAAAATTTTTTTTGCAGCAATCCTGTAATTAAATTTCACAATATTACTGTTTTCACTGTATCTTCAATCAAATAATTGAACTGTACCTGGCGTTGACTCTTAGCATATTCCACACCGACTCCAGAGAGAGGTGGACCCCATAGCCCGGGTGGACAGGACTCACAGGTAAAACCTTTTGCTGTGTTGACACATGCACTTGGTGTATAACATGGCTGAGCCTCTGCACACTGATGGAGAGGGACATGCTAATTATTCAAATGAGCTAAATATGAATCAGCTTTGACAAATTAATACTTAATATGGTTAAAAAATGAAGGCATGTTTATTTGAAATGCTTGGATCATGGACATAAACAGTGACAGCGAGTTCTGGACCGAGACTAATTGTTACTCTACAATAAAACCAGCACTAAATGCCTTCACCCACCTCGTCTATATCCTTACAGTGTGTGCCGTTCCCTGTCATTCCCTCCGGACAGGGCCCACAGCTGTACCCTGGGAAATCGAACGTCTCCATGCAGGCCACGCCTTTAAAGCAAGGATTGGGCTGACAGCGTGAACGTGGCTCGTGAAATCCTTCAAACCAAAGACATGAATTATCAACATCAGATTTCTTAAGTGTGGTTGAAAATGTACTTATGAAACCTAATATCATGCGAATAATACAAATTTAAATTTAAGTCCTGCCAATCAGTGGAGAGTTTTAGGATAAGGGAACACTAGCGTACTGCTTCCTGCTTACTATACACTGTATGCTGCCTACAATTAAAATGTAGCAGTATGTGAAACAGTATGCATTTTGTTTCAAACATTGGTGTCACATGACCTCATTATTGTATTTTTAATTCAATTTGGGGTAAAGGTGTCTTTTGGCTGTTCGACCAAATGATGAGTAAAAAATAAAATCACAGCTGACATTACTACTGGTTCAATCATGAAATGGAAGGTGCAGTCAAATGCATTGCATTTTGGTATACATCTTTGCAATGTGCTGCATTATATACTAGCAGGTTTCGGGAAGGACTATCAGTTTGCCTGAAAAATGGCAGATAATTTCCAATAATTTTGTCAGTGCTGCTACTTATTCTAAACTATTTGCCATATCTGTCATCCTCTCAAATTTGTGTACAAAAATGCATTATATTTACCTTTTCACTGATTTACCATTTTGTATTGCCACACGAAACTGTCACAACATGTTTTTTTGTTTGTTTTTTTTTTGATAAATTCTTGAACATGGCAGGGAAAAAAATAATTATATACTACTGTTCAAAAATTTGGTGTCATTAAGATTTTTTGAAAGTAATACTTTTAATACTTTTATTCAGGAAGGACACATTTAAATGATCGAAAGATAATAAATGTTGTTCTTTTCAACTATCTATTCATCAAAGAATCCTAAAAAAAAAAACACATCACCAAAATATTAAGCAGCACAACTGTTTTCAACATTGATAATAATAAGAAATGTTTTTGAGCAGCAAATCAGCATATTAGAATGATTTCTGAAGGATCATGTGACATTGAAATCTGGAGTAATGATGTTGAAAATTCAGCTTGGTATCACAGGAATAAATTAAATTTTAAATTACATTTACAAATTTTAAATTGTAATAATATTTCACAATATTACTGTATTTACTCTTTTAAAAAGTCTTAATATAAATCTATTAATGTTGTTAGGAATTATTCCATATGTACAGTGGTGTCAAACATCTAGTTGTCAACTGTGGTTATCACTCCTTCTTATCTCAACTGTGTATGTACAGCTAGCACTTCTAACAAGACTGTCAACCGTATTCTGCAGTCTTAACGCAGCTCATAAGTTCTGTCAGGTTGGTTTGATGTTTGCTACTCACCACACATCTGGCACTCCAGAATAGCATTCCTGACAAGAGACATTTCTTTTACCTAAATAGTACAAAAACACTTGAATATTAATCAAACATGTTCAGTTCAGATTCCCTCACATATATACACACTCACTCACACACCTGTTCTCTGATGTCCTCTCTCAGCTCTCCCAAAATCTGATTAAAGATGATCAGCTGGCCAATCAGAGCTTTAGTGTGGTCACCTGTACAAAAATAATGCAATATCTTCAAATTAAATAAATAAATAATTAAAAACCAACAAATCGCATATTATGACTTCACCAATGTCCTGAGATGTCAACTCACCAAGAATAGAATTAACCTCACCGTTCACTGAAAAACAAAGTTTTAACAAAAAACTTTCAGACAAAGATTTTGCAAGCAATATATTCAAGCCCCATGTACAGTCTTGTGTTGATGTTGGCTAACCTATGTTATATGAAGAGGCGTCTCCCTGAAAGGGGCAGTCGGTGAGAGCTCCAGCCTGGGCAACAGTACCACCTAGTGCCAGTTTAAGGGACTCCACTGAACCCTGGAAGACAAACCTGTTAGTTACAAGAGCTCTGTTTCTGTACGTTTGTCATTTGATCATAGTATTTGACATAATATCAGTTGGATATCATATAATGTCATATATGGATTTCGGTCCTTATCCGATCATAACATCTAATCTTTCCTTTCTTTAAAAATTAAAGGAATAATTTACCCAACAATTAATGAATTTTTTTTTTAATCAGTTGAATGAATGCCTGAATGCTGTTATTTTTTCTATGATACACAAAATAACTTCTGGAGAATCTACATAGTTCATATTATATTCACATTTTTGCCTTGCATGGAGGAAAAATAACATTATATGAATTTGGAACGATGCATAACATATATCAAAACATAATTTTTTTTGTTTAAACATTCCTTAACAGTTTTTAAAAAAGAAATACATACCTTGCCATTCAAAAATGTGGGGTGTTATTAAGTTTTTTAGTTTTATTCAGCAAAGATGCATTAAAAAAAAGTTTCACACTGTTACAAAATATTTCAATTTCTATCCTGAATTTTTTTTTCAACATTGATAATAATAATAATAAATGTTCCTTGAGCTCCAAATCAGTATATCAGAATCATTTCTGAAGGATCATGTGACACTGAAGACTGGAGTAATGATGCTGAAGACTCAGCTTTGTCATCACAGGAATACTTTACATTATAAAATATATTAAAATAGAAAACATGTATTCTAAATTATAATAATATTTTTCACAATTTTACTGTTTTTAATTAGTTTTTTTCCAAATAAATGCAGCCTTGGTAAACATGGAAACTTCTTTCAAAAACATTACAATACCATACGACCCCAAACTTTTGAACGGAAGCATTTATGCAGCTGTTGTGTGAAGACATTATCAAGACGTCATATGATCAAGGTCATATTGCATTGGATCTCACCTGCATCCGAGCGTATGCCTTGTGGCCATTACGAATCTCCACCAGCTCAGTGTCTCTGGGCAAAGAGACCAATGGAGGCAGTCGCTGGGCGGAGTCAGCCAGACGGCAGTTCACATAGAGCTCAAGGCTCAGGTAGTCTCTGCGCAGGCCACCGACTCGTAGAATAACAGACTGAGGCCGTCCGTCTGCCACATTGGGGCTCTGCAGGTTTACTGTGTGCAGCTTCCCGTCTTCACGAACATACCGGACCAGAACTAAAACAAACAAACCTTTTAGAGATGTTCTGAGCAGATACCACATTCGCAACCCATTTTGTTTCACTAAAGGATTAGTTCACTCCAGAGTTAAAATAATTAATTAAGGTTTTTGAGGAAAACATTCTAGGATTTTTCTCCATATAGTGGACTTCAATCGGGACCAACAGGTTGAAGGTCCAAACTGCAGTTTCAATGCAGCTTCAAAGGGCTCTACATGATCCCAGCCAAGGAATAAGGGTCTTATGTAGCCAAACGATCTGTCATTTTCTTAAAAAATATAAAAATGTATATACTTTTTAACCACAAATGCTCTTCTTGCACTAGCTCTGCAAAGCGCCACGCATTACGTAATCATGTTGGAAAGGTCACATGTGACATTTGCGGAAGTACTGACCCGGTGTTTACATAACGAACGTGCAAACGGCCTTTACAAAAAAAAAAAAAAAAACGTAAAACAACGATGTTGGACGATTTTGAAGTTGGAGGAGAAAATTAGATGGTTTTTCGCCCTACCACGGTACATCCGCTTATGTCACGCATGACCTTTCCAACGTGACTACGTACTGTAACGCGTGAAGTCGCGGACACGCACCACAGAGCTAGTGCAAGACAAGCATTGTTTTTTGTTGTTTTTTTGAAAATGACCACTTGTTTCACTAGATAAGACTCTTATTCCTCAGCTGGCATCATGTAGAGCCCTTTGAAGCTGCACTGAAACTGTAATTTGAACCTTAATCTTGTTGAACCCCAGTGAAGTTCACTATATGGAGAAAATTCTTTTTAACTGAAGAAAGAAAGACATGAACATCTTGGATGACATGGGGGTGAGTAAAATTATCAGGGAATTTTAATTCTGGAGCGAACTAATCCTTTAATGCTACATATTTACGAGTGAAACAGGATATCCGATGAAAAAAAATGTAGGGTGGGACTTGTTTTTATCCACCAAGAACTGATTGGATGGGGAAGTTGATTATGATATAATGATTAAAACAAAGGGTCATAGTTGCATTACCTTTGTTAATCTTGCTCATGATGGCAACCTCCAGGTATTTCTTGTTATCCTGCTTGTTGTAGAGGCCTAGCAGAACTCCACCCAGTTTAGGAGGCAGGCGAAACGTAGACAACACATACACATCACTGAGAGTCTTTAGAGCTAAAGAGACCTTCTCCACTGCAGCCACAGTCTGCTTCACATCCTCCAAACTCAACACGTCTATCACTGAGAGAGAGAAACAGAGACAGGGGGAAAAAAAGGAATTATGTCATTTGTCAAATTTATGTCAAATGTTTTGCAGAATCTTCAGGCAACTCTACTTTGTCGTACAATGACAAATCAAGGTGACCACAGCTGTCAAACTCTAATAACAACCAAAAGACCAATAAAATTAACAGCGACTTACAGGCTACTGTACACAATATATTTCAATTGTTTTTAAATGGCCATTAAAATTTCCATTATTTTATCTTTTCATACTCTATTTACATTTTTTTCTGCAGAAGTTCAATTATATATATGCTATATAATAATTTCTGTATTTATTTTTTTATTTTTCTTAATTGTACCCATTCAGCTCCCGCCAATCTGTCATCGTAAATGTCCCTAAGTTATCTGACTGGTTAAATAAAGGTAAAATCGGTCAGTCAAAAGTCAGAGAACTGAGCAGACCTATTTGTGAATGAATCATTCAGAATGGGTTTGTGAAATGGGTCAACTGATTCATTAACAAAAAAATCTGACTCAGAAAGATGTTTTGAATCGAATCTCATATGAACGAGTCATGTGCATCATCACTTTTATGATGTTTTGCGTCAGTTTTAAAGGCTCCAGCTCCTATTCATTATACATTTTACCATTCTAATCAATTTCTTTTGTGCTCCACAGAGAAAAGTGAGTCATACAGTTTTGGCAGAACATGAGAGTGAGTAAATGATGAATTTTCTACTATATTACAGTCTGAGAGAAATTCACTCTGCCTCTAAATCTTTCTGTCAGAGCTTTTAACTGGACGAACTTTAAAACACAGAACACTTTAAAAGATACATGGCATATATAAGAAAGGCAAAGCATATTGACTGATAACTACCTGAGAGAAGTCAGTATAACTGATTAAGAAAGTTAAAAAATAAGTCAGAATAATTACCCGGCACGTCTTGTTTCTGTGCGCTCTCTGTGGACCGGACGAACATCAACACGAATAGACTGAGCCAAACTTTCATGTTTACAGAAATTACACGCAAAAGTGATGCAGTAAATATCCAGAACAGATCCGTCAGCGATGCATTGAAATACGAAATATTTCCACTGGAACAAACCTGCGCGGTGCAGGAGAGAGAGAGAGAGAGAGAGAGAGAGAGAGAGAGAGAGAGAGAGAGAGAGTGAGAGTGAGCTGCGTTTACAGACAGAGAGAACGAGCTGATTTGAGAACTGAATCCGCCCTCCTCATCATCATACAACACATTAGTCTTCTTTCACACACACACACACACACACACACACACACACACGCACGCACACACGGATAATTGATTGCAGAGCGCGTTCATAAATAGAATAGGACGGAACGCAGAGTTCTCGAGACAGGTTTTTGAAAGTTTAACTATTTTTAAATTGACACGGTGTTTTTACGCTACGCCTATTCTGGAGAACAGGAAAACCATTAAAAAGTTGAACAAACTAAGACGGTATCGGTAATTTTCGGAGTTCAAGTTGTTGAGGGACCTCGCGAAACTCTAAAATTCGCCTATCACAGCAAGGCAAAATTTAAAATGAATAAATAAAATGAATATATTCGTAAAATGTAGAATCTACAAAAATAATAATTGACGTTCCGCACTCATCGTGTTGCTATAGTTACAAGTAGGCTACGTCGTGCGTGACTTCCGTTCGCGAGCGTCTGTTTAGCGTCAAGCGGTTACTCATGTGGACTTTTGTGGTAACTGAAAACGTGTTGACCTTTTTTTTTTTCTTTCAGAAGCTACTAGCTATTTAATTCGTACCCTGACCTCACACTGACCCACAAATGCAAGGAAAAAAAAAAGAGATAAAAACAAAAAATTGGGCACAAAAGCTTTCCCTTGATGCTAACAGATGGCAAAAACACAGTACTTCGATACATAAACACTGTAAACACTACAAAAAAAGGTCAAAGTTGTAAATAAAACAGATAAATTGATTACGTTTTACATTTCTTTACGTAAAATTTCACGTGTCAGTTCTTTGTAATTATCATTTCTGTGTAAACAATTGTAATTATTTGCAATTTCTATGTGACAGTTATTTCAAAGTAAATCCTACAGGGTAATATAGGCTACCATAATTTCTGCCGGTGTTAATATATCAGTTATTTTAAGTGACAAGAACAAATGCAAACACTGGCTTTGGTCATCTAGTTCAAACTCATAATTCCAGTGTCAGCTTTTGATTTTGCACCAATCTGCAATCAAACACAATTTATTGGCATGAAGAAAGAAAACTCTGTTGACATTTTAAAGCAGAGCAGTATGAGGGCTGTTCAGTTTCAGCGTCCAGTCTCGACAGTCTGTCCTGGGGTGATGTTTATTTTTCATTACCTCTTGAGTTTCCTTAGAAACAGCTTTTAACAGCAGGTGTCTGGGGAACAGTTCTGTCATACTTGAGCTTTACTGGACCCTGCAAGCAGAAAAAAATTGTTCAGCTTTTTGTTCTATGCAGTGCTTTAAATGAGGGACTTGTTAAACAGCCCTCTTCCCAGAAAGGAAAATATGAGTTTTGAGCAAAAATTTTCACAATGGAGTCATGAATCTAAATTTTACACCCTGAACAAAACCAGAACCAGTTTGGTCAGTGACACATAGTTCAGAGCATACCCCCACCCACCGCTTCCCCCGTCTCAATCCCTGTGTGGAAAATCAGCACAATCCGAATGCATTTTTCCTTCTCAAACAGAAATTCTTTCCCAGATGATTTTTGTTGAGGTCATTAAACGCTGTCGTGTGGCTTCGGGGAGCTCCTGATTGCTCTGGATCTAGTGGTGGGGAGGGGGTTCACTATGTTTCCACACACAAATACAAGGAAACAAACCCAGGAATGAACAGGAGCCAGAGAGAGATTCCAGTCTGGTGCTGTAACACACAGCTGTGTCTCCCCAGGGCACACATTCACAGAGCCTTCGCTCAGCCGACTCTGATACTCGGAAACACTGCCGGCAGGTAAATTGTATTTTAAGGAGAATATCTTTCTCTCTTACAACCTCCGCTTCACACACACAAAGTCCTCAGGGGCTTTTGTTACAACATTGCAACAGATAAAATCAGAATTTTGTTGGAGCAACTCCCTCAGTGTCAATGCAGCAATGCATCTGCAGAAAGTAAAGCAACCACATGTAGGATCAGTTTGAGGGGCAAATAAACTGTCCTGAATAATCCTATGAAAATAGAAATCCATAAGTTACAGCACATAACAGCTAGTGAAAAGAGATCCAAAGTTCAGTCTGAAGAGAGTTCAAATTTTCTTTCCATTTCTATAGAATCCCATCCTTTCTCATGACAGATCACCGGTTTATGTATATGAACAAATCGACACATGAATGTAAAAGGTGAACTGGTTTTGAAGCTTTAATAATGTGCAAAACAAAGCTGTTAAAGGGAATAAACAACTACAGACCATACATAATACCCAAATCAGCCATCTTCAAAAATCCACTGTTTCTCTTTCAAACATAGTTTAACTAGAAAGAACAAATCACTCTCATGTAGCTTAACTGCCTTACAGAAAACCTCATGGATCTAATGGAAAGTTACAAGAACTGAAACATCTTAGCCAGTTTTTGCGGTCTGTCAGCGAGATTCCTTTGGACAGTATCTTTTGGCATTAATAATCTATTACTGTCTCCTAAAAAAATCTCCATCTGAGAGCAATTTCTAATCATTAACATAAGACACAGTTTCTTTATCCTTTGCAATAAGGTGAATATGTCATGTTTAAAAGATTTGTTTACCCCAAAATTAAAATCGTGTCATCATTTACTCCGTTTTGTTGTTGTAAACCTGTATAGAACCCATTTTGAATTAAGTTTGAGTCAGTTTTTTATTCAATGTGTAATGCTGTTTTGGATCATTCTGACCCAATATTTAAATGTGCAATACACAAATTAGTGATGCCGAATGCTATTTGTTCTCACATGCCAATCAAATTTGAATATGCATATGTATTGAATGTTTGAATATGAACATTTAGTGCAAATTAGATACAAGAGTCAATAAGAATATTTTGAGCAAATAATGATTTAAATTATGGACAGTTTCTCGCATAAACTACTGTATGTCTGCAGAATACTTTGAAAATAGCGCACAAGTTGTTTGGACTACTTTAACACGAGTTACTATGTTACGTTCATTGTGTGAAAATCAACAATGGCGACAATCTGAAAAATGTCCTTTTGTGTTTTACAGTAGAAAGCAAATCACACAACATGAAGGAGAATCAATTATTCTGTTTATCTATTACTTTTAGACTAACTGGATTAAATATTGGTCATTTCCTATTTCCGTCAATAGGATAAATCACATTAACATAAGCATTAATCTGTTTGAAGTATAAAGCAGCAGACTAGTACTGACAGCAGAGTGGAAAAGATGATTTATGCAGGTAGCAAATAAAATGTGCATTAAAAGAAGAAAAACACTGACTGAGCTTTAAGGTAATATCACAACAGCACATAAGAGATGTGAATCTCTCATTATAATTATCATAAAGCTATCAAAAGGGTTTAAAATGCTCTGTTTTGGTCCACACAATGACAGTACAGGGAATCCCTCAGTTGGTGACAAGTTTTAAGTGCTTTCTTACCTGAACTTAACTTAACATTAGAAACTATAAATAGTTATGCTTTTTATTTTTGGTAAAAAACAAAAAGAAAACAGACGTGAACATACCCAGATAAGAGATTAAAGCAACAATGCAGCTCTATGAAAAAAAAAAAAAAAACTGAAAATCATCTAACAAAATATAAAATGAAAGCTTATGAGGCAATTAAAGCTCAAGTCAAGGAATAAATAGTACATAAATCCCTAACAATATATGGTTCCTTGTATGTTCCTCCACCATGTAGAAGTGACAGTCCCAGTGCAACTAACAGAAAGCCCTGATTCTCATTCACTCCTCCTCTTCATCCTCATGTGAAGGGCCTCTGAGTGAGGCAGGGCCTATGGGCCCCTCCTCATGCATATGCTCAATAGCTACTATGCCGGTGAAGAGAGCGTAGCTCAACATTGCTGCCACAGCAACCATCACTGACAGCAACTGCTTGCGTCTCTTGTATGGCTCATTGTCAAAGTCGCTCCCTTGCTGTGTGCTGGACACCGGACGGCTGACGCCCTCTGCACACAGAACAGAACCCAATATGAAGCAAAAACTTCTCTTATTCTACAGACAGAAGAACAACAACAAGATGCACATTTTGTTCTTTGCAAACACTTTATTGTAGTTGTTGGTTGCCCACCTTTACTCTCACTGGGGAAGTACAGACTCAGGATGTTAGAGCAATATGTGTTCAAGTTGTCCAGATTCTTCAAGTTCTGCTGCACTCGGCAGTTAGGCAGTCGGATCTTAATAAGTGGTGCTATATGACCAAACACATACGCATCCAGAGAAGAGGGCCTTTAACACACACAAAGACATCAAATGTATATCAAAATGTGTATTATACCTAACCCATAATCAACCAAGAGTCTCGAAGTGAAGCTCAAAGATCAACATTAATGTGTAAAACACTTACGAATCTCCAAAGAAGAATTTGTTCGATCCCAGGCGCTGAGAGAGAAGATTCAGGCACTCCAGAGCATCATGGTAAAGCTGGAGGAAAAGACAGTTAGTCACTGACAATAGAGACAGAGAGGGCATAGAATAAACAGCAAGATTACTATGTCCTTGTTTATTCATGTCAGCCGTTATGTTTATATGCATATGCATTGTACATATTACAATGTTATGATAAACTATATGCCTTTCTCCACTGACGTTCTGAGTTGTTCAAAGCGTTTGTAAGGATGCTGATTTTTATGAGACAGCTGTCTGACTCTGAGATGGTGAACGGGAACATGGTTTGTGTAACATTAGCAACACATTATCAGCTGTTTGATGAAGTCAAACAAAAGGCTAATCATATTAATTACTGTTATGTGTCCGACGTAAAGAGCCATACCATTGTGCAGCGTTTACCTCAGTAAAGCTGGGCACACATTTAACGACTAGCTAAAACATTCTAAGACAGAGCTCAGCACACAACGATTGTTTCCTTCGACTGAATCAGATTTACATACTTACACATGGAAATTGAACACCGATTGTAATTGCCGACTGAACACAACTGACTCTGACTGGACGCGTTTGACCGCGATCAGTCATGAGTATCAATTTACATTCATAATCGGCCTTACAATCGTTAAGTGTGTGCGTGGCTTAAGCAGACAACATAACTGCAGGGTGTCCGTATTTATGAACACAACGTTACTGTGGGTTGGTGTGAATGCTAATATAGTTATAGTTATAGGTGTGACTGGGCCTAAGCACTGCATTAAAAGCATTGCATTCAAAGTAAACTTTGTTTTATACGGAAGAGGATTAGGGCCAAGCAATAATAAAAAAATAAAACCATCTCGAGATTAAAGTTGTTTCGAGACAAAACTCGTTAAATTTCGAGAAAAAACTCTAAAAATGTTGAGAATAAACTCGTTAAATTTCGAGAAAAAAGTCGTTAAATTATGAGAACAAATTCGTAATTTAACTTTTTTCTCGTAATTTAATGACTTTATTCTCAACATTTTATCTTGACTTTTTTCTCGTAATTTAACAAATTTGTTCTCATAATTTAACAACTTTTTTCTCGAAATTTAACAAGTTTATTCTCAACATTTTATCGACTTTTTTTCTCAAAATTTAACATTTTTCTCATAATTTAACTAATTTTTTATCGTAATGTAATGACTTTATTCTCAACATTTTATCTAGACTTTTTTCTGGAAATCTAACAAGTTTTTTCTCATTATTTAATGAGTTTATTCTCAAAATTTTATCTCGACCTTTTTCTCGAAATTTAACAAGTTTTTTCTCAACATTTTATTTAGACTTTTTTCTCGAAATTTAATGACATTTTTCTCATAATTTAATGAGTTTATTAACATTTTATCTCGACTTTTTCTCAAAAATTTAACATTTTTCTCATAATTTAACGAATTTGTTCTCGTAATTTAACAATTTTTTTCTCATAATTTAACAAGTTTATTCTCAACATTTTATTTAGACTTGTTTTCTCGAAATTTAACAACTTTAATCTCGAGATGGTTTTATTTTTTTATTATTGCTTGGCCCTAATCCTCTTTCGTAGTTTTACATTACAAGCAAAATCATTGAAAATATAATATAGTGAGTGAGAAGATCACAAGCATGCACTCAAAGTATGACTCATGACTTGAAGTTTCAGAAGCAGAGTTGTTTTCTAAGTCTAGCAACTAGTTGTTTGCCAGAACAGAACTTCTGCTCTATCTGAACCCTGATTCCTCACATCTGCTGATTTATCAGTGACCTCTTCAGGGACCAGAAAACTGTTGGCTCTGGCTGGAGTCTAACAGCCGTCCTGTTCCCTCAAGGAGGGCGTTAGTGTCAAAAAAGCCCACAATACAACACTATAAGCACAATATCCAGAATCCCACCTGAAGAACATGCAGAAAACTCCTCCTATCTCACCTCCTTCTCTGCCTCTTCTCCTGCCTCCAGCGTGCTGTTTCCTCGGATCAGACGGAGTCGCTCCAGCTGCCTGTTCTGCATGCGGCCCGGCAGGAAGAAATTGAACGGGAAGGACATATTCTCTCCGTACCAGCGGCGTGTCACCTCCACGTAGTTCTTAGGATCGATCCATAAAGCGTAGATCTGGTGGGAAATGAGGAGAGAGTTTGAGGAGGTACCCACCAAAACTATCATCAAGTTTCAGTAAATCGAATCTTACTAGCGCAGGCAACAGTCGCTCCTCCAGTAGTGAGATGAAGGCCAGCGTGTCTGCGCCCTCTTTGGCTGAGAGATCATAGTCTGCATTGTATTTCTGAAAGGCAAAATTACAGCATTACTACTACTTATGCTAGTGTTCAGACAAACAAAGTCACGCCATGTCAGGCCGTTCAACCAAGGGCCAATGTTTACAACCTAGGAACAGCCTATTTATTGAGCACTGAAGTGATGATGTATTTTTGTTGGTCAGCCCAGAAGCAAGCATCACCTGGTTCCCTCGACAAATAGCCAGAAGGATATTTCCTTTTGCTTTGGGATTACTGCAGAAAATAAGCTCCATAACAAAAGTTAATGATTCTTACACATTTTGTTCATCAAGATATTCTTCACAAATGAACATAACTTTTGTGAATTTTAAGGTCTAAATACAAGCAGCACAACTGCACCACAGTCACACAAGTTCAACGTCACCACCACCAAAATTGAATCTTAATTTAAACTCTACAAGTTGGAAAGTCTGAGTTTAATAGTTTGCAAGAGTGCGAGGCTGTGAAAGCAGACTAGTGAGTAAGTTTCATTGTCTATTGCGCTCCCTAATGTTGCTGGCAACCCGCGTCTTTGAACGAGGGGG
Organism: Chanodichthys erythropterus; assembly: GCF_024489055.1. Classification (NCBI taxonomy): domain Eukaryota; kingdom Metazoa; phylum Chordata; class Actinopteri; order Cypriniformes; family Xenocyprididae; genus Chanodichthys; species Chanodichthys erythropterus. The sequence continues at coordinate 32,700,058 of NC_090222.1, forward strand.
CGGGCCAAACAATATTTTGAATTTGGACTGCAGTACCTATTTTGAACACTGGGTTTCTTTTTTACATAGAGCCCCTTTAAAGGTGACCTATTATGCCCCTTTTTACAAGATGTAATATAAGTCTCACCGTGGCTGCGTCCGAAAACCTAGGTAGCTGTCTTGCTGCCTCGCTGTCTTATAAGAGAATGACTTATACAGCAGTGTTTGTGCCTCATGAAACTGATTTCGGACAGATGACCTACAGCAAAATAGTGAGAGCTTTGGTGAGAACTAAACAAATATTGAATTATTACAATAGTAATTTCTCGATAGAAATGATATCAAAATTGAAATATGTTGCCCAAAATCGTACATTTATACACAAACTGAGCAGCAAACGCAACTTTCGGACGCCATCTTTATTTTTCTAGCTCAACTGTCACAGAATGGAAAGCACTGGATTGTGGGATATCAAAGGCAGCTAAGGATACATCTATGCTTCCTTCAAAAATCGATCTGAGGAAGGTATCTCATGAGACAGGAAGTGAAGCGAACATTGGATTCGGACGTGCCTTGATGCCTTCCTACCTTGAAATGTTTCCTCAGAAGGCAACATTTTCCAGTTTTTGGACGCAGCCAGTGTCTACACCAGACACGACTTTTATCGCATCACGCCACAACAGCTAAAAACTGCCTACACTGAACGCAACAAGACGACCACTGGAAAGCACTTGGACTATGTCAAAAAATAGAACAGGGAATCCGTTTACTGTCGGGAATCTATAGCGTCGTGCCGCATCCAGTGTAGACAATATCACAGATTATAATGGGTTCTATTGTCTTTTGACGCGTTGCGTCCGGTGTAGACACGGTGTCAGGTGTCCCCAGAATGTGTCCGTGAAGTTTGAGCTCAAAAGATCCCATGGATTTTTTATAATACCATGTGTTAACTGCCTATTTTTGGGTGGGAAAAAAAATGTGCAGATTTGGTGTGTGTACATTTAACATCAGTTTACATTTAAACTGAGCTCGTGCTTTCTGCCCCCAAACTCGCGATTCCAATAAACAGGCATAAACAATACAGGAAAAGCTCATACAGCAAATATAATTCTCAAAATGGATCATTACAAACTGTTTGTTATGCAGCATATCAGATCACGTAGGTATGGCTTGTATTTTGTGGATGTTTGCAAACATTCGATTCTGAATGAGTTCGATAGCGTGCTGCACAGCTAACGTGGCTAAAGCTAAACACTGTTGGAGAGACTCAATAACAATGAAGATGAATTCAGAAAGGCAATTTGGAAACATCACGAAATGTATATGAAATTGGATCATGAACAGTTGGTATGGATCCATCTTTGAGAATCAACTTGTGTGGCCATTCTGTGTTTTACTGGCCCTCGTGTGCCAAGCAGTCTAGGGTAAAATGACTTGCACATACTGGTATATGAATTTATTTGGACACATTCCCTTCATAAATAAAATTACACCACTGCGTCCTTACTGGCTCAGATGCCAGAGTTTATGGAGACTCATATGTTTACCATTATAGCCATTGGCAGATACATAGCTGAGACATATCACAAGTTCAGGGAAGGTCGTTTTTGAGTGCTGCTGTCCTGCAGAGTTTTGCTCAGATCCAACTCCCCTTCCTTCACATAGCTGTGCAGGACAGCTTATGTTACTGGTACACCGTTGCCACTTGCAAAAACAAAATGGCGGCACCATGGGTGGAAATATTCTGATTAAGGGGCTGTAATATTATAATAAGATCCCCTTCCTAAGTCACAAGGGGAGCGAAATCTGAGCGGCTCATTTTTTCACATGCTTGCTGAGAAAGGCTTACCAAAACAAAGTTACTAGGTTGTCCTTTTTCATGTTCTCTGGTTTGGTAGATGAACCAGGGACCTGATTATAGCACTTAAACATGGAAGTCAGATTTTCATGATATGTCCCCTTTGTGCTAATGTATTTTGTTTAGTAGGATAAAACATGAAAATATCTTGCAATTGCGTTAAAGGATTAAAATGTTCCTGATAATTTACTCACCCCCATGTCATCCAAGATGTCTTTCTTTCTTCAGCTGAAAAGAAATTAAGGTTTTTGATGAAAACATTCCAGGATTATTCTCCTTATAGTGGACTTCAATGGCCTCCAGGGTCCACAGTTGAAGGTCAAATTACAGTTTCAGTGCAGTTTCAAAGGGCTTTAAACGATAATAATTTTAACAGTATATGCTTTATAAACAAATTAATCGCCTTGCATGTGCTTCCGCTTTCCGCATTCTTCGCCGTATGTCCCCTATTCTACTTATGGAAAAAAAACGAAACTGGCGCCATGTTCATTCCGTAAGTTGAATAGGGAAGACCTTCAACCATCTGGAAGCCATTGAAGTCCACTATAAGGAGAACAATCCTGGAATGTTTTAATCAAAAACCTTAATTTCTTTTCGACTGACGAAAGAAAGACATGAACATCTTAGATGACATGGTGGTGAGTAAATTATCAGGAAAATTTTATTTGAAAGTGGACTAATCCTTTAACCACAGTTCATATGTCAGCCACTTAACCAAAAGGTGAAGAAGATTTTTAGCATCCAAAAAGTTGTGTAGTTTTTGTAAATAAAGCTGCAACCATTGACTTGATCTGTGTATGCTTTTGACTCTGGGTTGAACAGCACTATACCACCTGGTAGAATGAGCGGCAAGAAACGATTCTAGAAAGGGATTTAATTATGCACATAATTAAAACCTTTCCTGAAAACACATGCTTATTTTGTCTCATTCCAAACACGTTTAATGGGTACCTTCATTGTGCAATCAAACATGATTAATGAGAAAATTAGGACCTTTATGATGGAATCACTGGAAACACTGCAGTCCTCAAATGCATGAACCCAAAACTACTCAACTAAGCTTTGTTTGGAACAAAATGAGCCCATAAAGAGTGAAATATATGGACACTTGTACAATTCTTGATGAAAAGCAAAATGAGATCATGGCAGCAGTAGGGCAAAGGAGGTTTTTGCGGGTGTGAGATAATCACCTGTTTCCTCAACTGAATGATGATTTGACTGGGTTGAGAGCAGCTGCCTTCCTCTTTGGTCCTGAGAGCAGGTAGTGAACCTTCAGTGAAGACATTAACATCATTGTTTTTGCCTGAATGAGTTTACTGTCCAAGTTTTGAGATTTTTCTAAATGCCTACAAAGATGACCAATGACAGTCCATTTAATCTAGCAATCAATATGGATATCAATGATAGAAATGCATGTCCTGACTCCTTACCAAAGGATACCAAAAATTAAAACACCATCCTTCTGGCACAACATACACTACCATTCAAAAATTTGGGCTTGGTTAAAAATAAGTCTCTTATGCTTACCAAGCTGCATTTATTTGATCAAAAACACAGCAAAGACAGGACAATTGTGAAATATTATTACAATTTTAAAAACCTGTTTTCCATTTGAACATTTTAAAAAGTAATTTATTGCCGTGATGCAAAGCTGAATCATTACTCCAGTCTTCAGTGTCACATGATCCTTCATAAATGATTCTAATATGCTGATTTGCGGCCCAAGAAACATTTCTGAAAACAGTTGTTCTGCTTATTTTTTCCCTGGAAACCATGATACATTTTTTCCCCAGGATTTCCCCAAGTTTAAAAGAACAGCATTTATTTGAAATGGAGATCTTAAATGTCTTTACTGTCACTTTTGATACATTTTATGTATACTTGCTGAATAAAAGTATTATTTCTGTACAAAAAATCATATAAATAAATAAATGATCAAGTAATTAGTTTATTTATATGTTTTAAGTAGCTGTATATTATAAATTCTATAAAATTAAATTATCATGCACCCAAAGTCTGCTCAAAAGCGATAAACAGGCTAATTAACTGTCATGCCTTTGATAGGTCTTTAATTTTTAATTTAATTTCTTTGTATAGAATTCTCAAAGCGAATGCTGCATGGGTCAGTACACGGGTCAAAGGGTCTGCCCAGTATAAAACTGTTTAGACAGCATTGGTATTCAATATGGAATAATAAAAAACTTGGAAGAATTCAGGAGCCAAGGAAAATAATAATGGAGATAGACAAGAATGTGGAAAGAAAAAGATACAGATGCTAGTTATCAGCAGCTCGGCAGGAAAGAGGAAGAGGCCTGTGTGCTTCAGTTAAAACATGCTAAACAATCCTCTTTAATGAATGTGGAGTGTCTGCCAAAAAACAGATTGTTAAAACTGGGCCTGCTTACCTGTGGGGCTTCTCCAGGGGTTAGAAATCTTGTGAATTTTGAGCGGAGCTCCAGCGAAGCGAGCATATGCCTGGAAAATTATATAAAAGACATTATTATTATTATTGCCAAGCTTCAGTTATAAATTTTATGCTAGAAGAAATTTGAGGTATCATTTATGTTCTAGCACAAAACCAATAGCACTACTACTACACAACCTCACAACAACATAATATCAAGTAGCAACAAAGAACACAACCTGAATAAAAAAACAATTGCTAGTAAACTACACCAAAAGCAACAACACAAACCAGCTCCGTTTAGCTCGTGGACAGGGTTAGTTCTTGGATGGGATGCCTTGTTTTACGACGACATCCGATAAAGTAGGACGTAATTTCACATTCCAGCACATGCAGCTGAGAGCTGCCAGATCTAGCACTTCACACCTGGCTCAGAACATCAGCACATCGTTTAGCAGATTCTTTCCATTGAAAGCATTGTATACTACTGATCACTGGGGTTAAATGCCCTGGAGCGATTCCTTAACACTTCAGGCTGAAGCCAAGAATGAGTCAAGAATTATTAGCCTCCATTTTTAAAGGGATAGTTCACTCAAAAATGAAAATTCAGACATAATTTACTCGTCCTTGAAAATGATACAGTGGATAACTTAAAGGGGACCTATTATGCCCCTTTTACCAGAAGTAATATAAGTCTCTGGTGTCCCCAGAATGTGTCTGTGAAATTTCAGCTCAAAATACCCCACAGATCATTTATTATAGTTTGTCAAATTTGCCCCTATTTGGATGTGAGTAAAAACACTCCATTTTTGTGTGTGTCCCTTTAAATGCAAATGAGCTGCTGCTCCCGCCCACTTTCCAGAAGAGGGCGGAGCTTTAACAGCTCACGCTTCAGTTGCTCAACAACAACAAAGCTGGAGAATCTCACGCAGACAAAATGATGATTGTCAGTAATGGTGTTCAGCCTTACATTGTTCAAACCGGAGTCAGACACTGATGGAGAGACTCAGGAAGAAGTTACAACTTTTAAAGGTGCCATTGAATGAAAAATGTAATTTACCTTGGCATAGATGAATAACAAGAGTTCAGTACATGAAAATGACATACAGTGAGTCTCAAACACCATTGTTTCTTCCTTATGTAAATCTCATTTGTTTAAAAGACCTCTGAAGAACAGGCGAATCTCAACATAACACCGACTGTTACGTAACAGTCAGGATCATTAATATGTACGCCCCAAATATTTGCATATGCCAGCCCATGTTCAAGGCATTAGACAAAGGCAAAACGTCTGGATGTGCACAGCTGAATCAACAGACTAGGTAAGCAAGCAAGGACAATAGCGAAAAATGTCAGATGGAGCAATAATAACTGACATGATCCATGATATTTTTAGTGATATTTGTAAACTGTCTTTCTAAATGTTTTGTTAGCATGTTGCTAATGTACTGTTAAATGTGGTTAAAGTTACCATAGTTTCTTACTGTATTCACGGAGACACGAGCCGTCTCTATTTTCATTTTTAAACACTTGCAGTCTGTATAATTCATAAACACAACTTCATTCTTTATAAATCTCTCCAACAGTGTAGCATTAGCCGTTAGCCACAGAGCATATAGCCTTAAATTCATTCAGAATCAAATGTAAACATCCAAGTAAATACTATACTCACATAATCCGACTCATGCATGACGAACACTTTGTAAAGATCCATTTTGAGGGTTATATTAGCTGTGTGAACTTTGTGTTTGCTGTTTAAGGCAGTCGAGAGCTCGCGGGGGTGGGGAGTGGAAGATTTAAAGGGGCCGGGCGCTTAATCGGTGCATATGTAATTATGGATCAAAATAGGCAGTTAAAAAAATTTATAAAAAAAAACCTATGGGGTATTTTGAGCTGAAACTTCACAGACACGTTCAGGGGACACCTTATACTTATATTACATCTTTTGAAAAGGGGTTCTAGGGCACGTTAAAATTAAACTGGACATTTCTGAATGGTTAGCGGATAAATGTATGTAGTTGCTGTGGAGTTGATTCAACTCATCGACTAGCATGTGCCGTCATGTTCATCTTTTATGCAAATCCAGCGTTGAATTGACCCTCATTTGTGAAGCAGTCCGGCGTAAAATTACAGCATGGCCACAACACTCTTCTACAACAACTCTTCCTCTTCTCTAAAGCAGCCCAACATGGCCTCACCCCTTTTGTTGCGTGTTCATGGGGGAAGAGAGGAGGGAACCTGGGAAGAAGCTTGTTGTAGTCGCTACCAGCCGTTTGTTGTAGTCCTTAAACAGAGAATTATTTAAAATTAAATATATTCCTTTGCGTTGAACTTTTAGCGCTGTAAATTTGCAGATGTTGTTTATGCTCAAACAACAACATTACACACTAACTAAAGTTAAAAAAGTGAAATCATAATCAACCACCCCTTTAAGTAAATAATTTTAATTTCATTCTAGCACTATCCAGTGACCCTACACTGGATAAATGGGTATAGAAAATGGATGGACATACTTATGCCATAAAATAATGCCATGTCTGTCCCTCAGATATGTTTTATCATGGAATACAGTGCATGAATACGAAACTTTTTTAATGGTAGTTTTGGAGCTTTCGTCACAATAAATTGTCCTTTAATGGAAAAGAACTGCATAAAGATGATTTAAATCTTTTCCTGCGTTTCAGTGAAAAACAGCCACAGAATTCCAGCAGAATTTTCATTTCTGGATGATATCTTTAACATTAGGCTGCCAGCACTCACAGAACTCTAAAACTCACAGTGACTGTAAAAGGGGGAGAGGAAACTCAGATTTGTGGAAAGAGCTGAGTATTGAGTTCTGAGATTTTCTCCTTTTCCCGGTTGCAGTCGCGCGGTGAGCTGGAAAACGCAGTTAACTCCATCAAAGGCTGACATCACAACCTCAGATTTATTACTAGATTGATTCCTACAGCATCCTAAATTGTTGCTCATAAAATGGAGAGGATAAAGTTTGGAAATAAATCATTCCTACGTGAACAACTGGTATAGTCCAACACAAACACGAGGAGGAAAACTACAGCTGGCAGAAATCCACTTTACCCACAGTAAAAGCAGTTCATCAGACTCCTGCTGCACACATAAACACACTCAAATTAGGCCACGGATGACAGAACAGCTTCTCTTGAAAGTGCAGATGGTAATAATTAGTTTGAGCCTTCCATAAGATCCTTAAATAGAGTGACGCAGATTATGATTGGGCTGTCCTGATTTTAAGCCCTGCCCACGTCTTGCTGTGTATCCAATCACTGCTCTGTCGTTAAGGGAGTATTAATACACCAACAAAAAGCAGCCACAGAAGGGGTTAATCAATAAACACATACATTTTTGCTGAATAGTAACATTTCCCTGTTTTTCCAAATCAGAGCACTTTTTCATTAATTTTAACATCTAAAGGTGCACCAAGAAACTAAATATTAAGTTTACTATGAAAAGAAAAGCATAGTACTTTTTACAAGATTACACTGGATACACATTAGTATAAATTAATAGACCACTGCAAAACATCAAGCATAACATAAAGAAATAAATTGACTTTCTAAATGTCAAATAAGCACACTATAGTTTAAGATCAAGACTGAAGCTTAGAATAAAACAAGCACACCACAACATCACAAGAAATCTCTTAAAGGTGCCCTAGAACTTTTTTTTTTAAAAGATGTAATATAAGTCCAAGGTGTCTCCTGAATGTGTCTGTGAAGTTTCAGCTCAAAATACCCCATAGATTTGTTTTTATTCATTTTTTTAACTGCCTATTTTGGGGCATAATTAGAAATGAGCCGATTCACGGTGTGGGGCCCTTTAAATCTCGTGCTCCACGCCTCAAGAGCTCGTGCTTGCCTTAAACAACATAAAAAAAGCTCACACAGCTAATAAAACCCTGAAAACGGATCTTTACAAAGTGTTCATCATGCATACATCGATTCCTGTGAGTATAGTATTTATTTGGATGTTTGCATTTGATTCTAAATGAGTTTGATAGTGCTCCATGGCTAACGGCTAATGCTACACTGTTGGAGAGATTTATAAAGAATGAAGTTTTGTTTATGAATTATACAGACTGCAAGTGTTTAAAGATGAAAATAGCGACGGCTCTTGTCTCCGTGAATACAGTAAGAAACGATGGTAACTTTAACCACATTTAACAGTACATTAGCAACATGCTAACGAAACATTTAGAAAGACAATTTACAAATATCACTAAAAATATCATATCATGGATCATGTCAGTTATTATTGCTCCATCTGCCATTTTTCGCTATTGTTCTTGCTTGCTTACCTAGTCTGATGATTCAGCTGGTCACATCCAGACATGTAATCCCTTTTATAATGTTGGGAACATGAGCTAGCATATGCAAATATTGGGGTCATACATATTAAAGGGATTGTTCACCCAAAAATGAAAATTTGATGTTTATCTGCTTACCCCCAGGGCATCCAAGATGTAGATGACGTTTTTTCTTCAGTCGAACGCAAATTATGATTTTTAACTGCAACCGCTGCCGTCTGTCAGTCAAATAATAGCAGTAGATGGGAACTTCAACTATAACAGTAAATAAAACTTGCTTAGACAAATCAAAATTAAAACCTGCGGCTTACCGCTAAATCGCCATCACCTGTTTTTAAACGGAGCGCCTTTTAATAGACAGAGCCGTAGTTCACAGACAAGCCACGCAATATCGCGTTCATTATCGCAGGCGATTCATCTGCGATATGAACGCGATATTGCGTGGCTTTTCAGTGATCTACGGCTCTGTCTATTAAATGCCGCTTCATTTGAAAGCAGGTGATGGCGATTTAGCGGTAATCAGGGAACCGGCTTTACTGACGAAATGCGCGTGAGAATAGCATGCGATTAATCGTGCAGCCCTATTTGTATGCCATTTTTTCAAGGCATAAAAATGTTAAAAAAAAGTTAACATGACTAACGGACATCTACTTAAAGGCACAATATGTAAGATTTCTGGACCACTAGAACAATGTTATACATTTTGTTGACTTGTGTATTTATCCCAAATGTTTCCAACAATGTTTAAATTCAGAGAAATAAGCAATTTTAACCAGGACAAGGGCCGTGTCCGTGCATCGCCTATCAATGACATCATACCCGCGTTGCCCTCCATTTCTGGTTTTATTTTGTAGAAACCATGGAAACACCAAAGACATTCAAACACGGTTTGAATATATTCATCAACAGGAAACTAATCATGTTATATAGCTCAACACAGTAAGTCATTTTTTAAATCTTGTTTTCTTTATTTACTGCGAGTACCATGTTTTACCATGCCTAATATCGATCTAGCTTACTGCAGTGTGCAACAAGTGTCTCATAGTAGCCACCAAGCAAACACAGAGTAGCACTATAACAACTTTTAAAGGTGCTAAAGAGGATGTTTTGTTTTATACATTTTTGCAATATTGCTTGAAACTGTCTTTACTAACTGATAAAAGACTATTAGGTGCACTGAAAGGAATAATATTAATATACATCATCTGTGCACAAGGTAGGGCCTTAAAAACATCAGCCAATCGTTTACGCGATGATCGCCAAGTCAACGTTTTCTAAAAACTCCCTTCCGCAGCTTTAAATCAATCACAATTACTTGCACAACTCAATCACTGTCAAAAATGATATGATGCTATAATGTTACAACAGGCCTAATTTCAAGTTGGCAGCTGACAGGCAAATCTCCAAACATCCTCAGGCCTTCACATGCAGTCACAATTTAAAGCAACAATATCTTTTCTAGTGCAGTGAGATAATCTGGAAAATTCTGAATGAACTTCACATTACCAAACCATCAGAGAGAGGGAGCAAAACATGCCTGCGGTTTTTAAAGCACCCTCAGTAGGTGCAGACAGACTGTAACGCACAGACATCAACCCGACCGCTGGCGAGCTGGAAAAACCCCACAACAGTCAGAGAGTCCAAAACACACAGCACCGATGCAACCTAATCACTTTAACATGCGTTTTCAGCGATAGTAACCTGGTTCTTTGCCCACACACAACCTTTGTTGATTCGGAATAAAATGGATCTGAATTCAGTCTCCAAAGCTGCCGATGGAGATGTGATTGATGTTAACTCCAGATGACAGTGGTGGGTTTGTGGTTTACAGTAGCACAGACAGGTGGCGCCCTGGTGTGACCAAACTGAAGTGGAAAAATAAGAAAAAGTGGAGGAAACTTCCCACATAATGATTCATGCAATAAAAATATCTGTTGATAAGCACCTTGGCTTTGGAAAAAAAAACTACGATATGAATTTCAACTTGAAACATGAAGAGTAAACAGTGCAGATTTGCAGTTTCAAAGGGTAGCATGATCTGAATGGTATTTAGACAGGGTCAGATCGCGGTCATGTGAGGCCCAGGGCAACCCTAGTAGCAGACCTCTTTTCCTACCCCTTTGACTAAAAAACAAAACAAAACAATGAGTATACATAATTTGGTATGCTATAAATAAAATGGATAATGTTGATCTTGATAATCTCCAGAATTTCATTCTGGAAAATGTTATGTTTCACAGAACAGAGAAATTAAACAAATAAATATTCATTATTATTATTATTATTATTAATTAATTATAGCACGAATAATAATACTAACAATAATAGTAAATATTAAAATATAATATATATAAATATATATTATTATTATTACTATTATTATTAAATAATATAAACAACAGCTACGACCACTACTCACATAAAACTATATTTCTATATTTAAAGATTTTAAGTGCCTTGCATTTAAATAACATGCATGTGACACAAATATGACTATAAATAAGACTATGTGATATCACTGTACCATGGACCCACACTGTAGTAAGTGCGGTACCGAGCCGAATCACTGTACAAATATGTACACGTGAGCAGAACCCAACCCATATAAATATCCAGTCTATATGAGCCTGTGATGAAAACTCACCAGCACGATGAGACAGTCCGTATTTACTGACGGTAAACCCAAACCAGCTTTCCAGCAAAACAGCTCACAGGGAGCCGCCATTTTCACAGACCAAACACCTTTGACCCGGAGCTGCTGCTGCGTCGACAAATAAAAGTCCCAATAACTTTGTGGATGCAATCTACTCACAGGTGAACAGACAGCTATGTTTTGCACACCTCTTGTTTCTATCGGAATGAATTCATTCCGACTGATGAATCTGACGGTATTGTTTACATGAACGCTAAATAAAGTGATCGCGTTGATGGTCGGCAGGCACATTTAGTAAGTCTGTGGGTGTGTAAAATAATCTGTGATATGTTCATACCGCTCTTATAATTAATTGTTTTTTTTTTTTTGTAAAGTAATTTATTAATTTATTAAATGTATTTATTAATTTAATAATTAACTTAAGCACGTTTTAATTTCAGCAAGACAAAAGCTTTTTAATTCAAATAAATTCTGTTCTTCTGAACTTCCTAATCATCAAAGATTCCTGGAGAGAGAGAGAGAAAAAAAACATTCTTGAGCACTTCATGATTCTTAAGCAGCAAATCAGCATATTAGAAAGATTTCTGAAAGGTCATGTGACACTGAAGACTGGAGTAATGATGCTGAAAATTCAGCTTTTCTATCACAGGAATAAATTGCACTTTATAATATATTAAAATAGAAAACACTTTGTTTTATTTGTAATAACTTTTAAGAATATTATTGATTTTAATGTATTTTTTTATCGAATAAATGTAGCCTTGGTGAGACTGACGGCAGAAGGTCTGGAACTTTCATTGGCCAAGGACCTCCCAAGAGGACGTTTGACTGACATGTAATGCAACCAGTCACAGTTTGTTTTGTTTCGCATCGTTTAAAGGCCCACTGAAGAATGTTGAAACGTGCAGCATTATTCAGTGTGTTGACGTAATTTTAGCTGAAACAGGAAGACAGGGTGATATATCGAACAGCCCCGCCCCTTTTTTTAATAGCAAATAGCGTTTCATTTATGTTACAGTTTGCCAGAGCCATAAGACTCAGTAAAACCTCTGTCTCCTTCTAATCTCTAACCATTTCTCCTCATAATGTCTTCTATTTTGCTTATATACAGCATTCTGTACAGAATTCAAATGGATCAGATACCTTTTGTGGTCTGTGCCGACTCACGCATATATATATGATCCACCCTGTGCTCTCGTGTGTCTGGATTGGAGCAGACTGTGCTCGCGTTGCGGCGGTTCATGTGACACTAATGTGAAAATGGACTTCATCAATGGAAAGCATATTTACACTCTCTGAAACGTTCCCTATTCTCTATATAGTACACTATGTGCCATGTAGAAACTAGTAAATGTGTGAGCAAATGACCGATTTCAGCCGAGGCTTCAGCGTCTGTAAGAGTGTAGGAGGGGGCGGGACTTCAGATTCTAGAGAGCATTTGATTGGACCGAAGATTTGACGAGAAACTGAAGTGCGATGTGATGTCATGAAAATCCGTGATCCATTTTAGCGGAAGTGAGAGACTGTAAGTTTTGAATGCATATATCTCCTAAATGCGAATTTTGTCATTGTTTTGGAACACACCAGCTTATTCATAACCTTAAGGCCAACATAATCATACTAAAAGCTAAAAAACTTAAATTTTGATTTCAGGGGGACTTTAAGAACGTGAAAATGTAAAGTCAACGTCCCTACAATAACAGACCGGCATCTAATAAATTATTAATTCAAGAAAGTTTAGTTTACTGCAACAATGGAGCCAGAACGTCACATAGGCTACTTTTGAAAATCAAGCTTTTAGTTGATCCTGGAAAGCGCTTGTTGTCACAGTTATAAACACAATGGCGTCTTTCTTCCACAAGGGGGTTTGGCGTCACGGACATCCTGTAGAATTCAACCAACCAGATGACGGCTTTGAATATCCTGAAGTGTTTCCAGTTAAGTGTGCCATACGCATCAGACGTTCAGCCAACGGTCAGTGGGCGTGACATCTGAGGCTGAGACTACCATGGCATGATTTGTAAGGTAATTTAATTGAACTGTATGTCATTGTGTTATATCATTGCTTGAAGTGGGCCTGTAGGAAAGAGCGGAGACTTCATCCCTTGGCCAAACGGACAATCAGCTACATATGTTGCAACTCTCCAACCTAGGAATCTGCCAAGAATTCATGAGAAAAAAAAAAACATGCACACATGATGACATCATCTCCAGAAACCCAAGGGACTGATAGAGTCCAGTACATTCCTGTTCAGGCCATGAGCACCCATCCCGTCCGTTTGTGTGAACTCTTGAGTTAGTTTCAGTAATCCTCTTCTTTCTTTAGACCACATTTACTCAATCTATGGCCTGAAAATATCACATATGTAACCACTTAATGTAACTGTGTGTTCCCAATTAGATAATTAAGCTTCATCAAGGGTAAAGACAAGAAAAGTTCAACATACTGTGAAAATCTCTGGAAAAGGGCTTTAGGCATCATTGGGACATTCTGGAATTCTTTGAAATTTTTCCAAGAACAACTAAAGGACAAAAGGGGCCTTGCACATTTTCACATTAAATAATTTTTCCGACATTAAAATATGTTTTAAATAAATTAATAGTACTTAAAAAAATATGCACACCTGCACCAGCCAAGCAACTGGCATGAATTGAAATGCTGATGGATAATGTTCTCCAGATTTTACAGACCACATTGTGTACATTTTTAAATATTCAAAAACACAAGACTGGAAAATAAACTAAAATAGCAAATAAGACACTGAAGAGTGTAAATTCTGTCACTAAACTGAGTGTCACTAAACATTTCAGACTGTGTGTGGTAAGATGACGTCCTTCCTCCCAAACATCAGGGTGGCATAAAGCACTTCACTGAAGCCCTGTGGAAAAACCAAATGACCCATTTAACAACTCAAATTTCAGACACAGACAAACACTCAAACCTCAAGTGAATAAAACATCACTGACCCAAGGGGAAGAGTTCTTACCACCGCGTCTCTGACCTGGAGAAAAAAAAATCAGGGAGTTCAAAATATTTATGTGAATGCAGATGATTTTGTTGATCCATCTGACACAAACATGCCACAATAATAATTTAACTCTAATGCAACTGGCAACCCAGTTCTGGCAAGAGTTCGGCTAATGTTCTGGCAAGGTTCTCTCAAATGTTCTTCCAGTAACATTCATAGAGTTATCTGGTCTTTAATAATGTTCTCAAAACATTAGCACATAAACATTATTTATACACTGTTTTTATTTTCTGAAATGTTTTAGTTGGATGTTCATCTAACATTTTTTATGTTACTTGCTTCAGAAAGTTCGGAGAACATTCAAAAGTAACAATCTCATAATGTTTGAAGAATTATAAAATGGATTGTTTCCTTAACGTTCACATAACCAAGAAGAAAAAAAAAGATTTTAAAACATTTAAAAAAACTGGACGTTGTGAATGTTCAGAGAACATTCCGAAATAACGTTTTCATAATTTAATGGGAACGTTAGCAAAATTTTGTTAGCTGGGAACATTAAGTGACCCTGTTATTATCTTATTTATCTGAGCGGATACTTAAAAAAGGCTTACAGATGTGGTTGAAATGCTCAGAAGAAGAGAGATGTCTCCTGCTAATGCCAGAGGAAACACACACACCCTACCCTGCTGGATAATGTCACTGCTGATGTCACAGATGATGTCATCACATACAATTCTGCAAAGGTGAGATGTGCTATTTATGGTGAGATGCTATGACCATAAAGCTGAATGCCAAGCGTCTTCTGGAGAGAAACTGAATTTAAGCATGAAATGCATTTAGACAAAACCTCATGTGAATATTTATTTTCTGTTTATGTTTTTCTTATTCTCTCACAATTTCATATCTCTATTCAAAGTAAATCAGATTTATATTCCACAGGCACTTGTGCATATCTACATAACTGATTCAAATCACTGTTTTTAAAAGCACTGCCAAGGTACAATCTATTGCTCAGATGTTGCTATTTCATTGCTCATGTGTTCTCAGTTTCATACAAGATGTAATATAAGTCTCTGGTGTCCCCAGAATGTGTCTGTGAAGTTTCAGCTCAAAATACCGCACAGATAATTTATTATAGCTTTTCAAATTTGCCCGTATTTTGGTGTGAGCACAAACATGCCATTTTTGTGTGTCCATTTAAATGCAAATGAGCTGCCGCCCACTTTCCAGAAGAGGGCGGAGTTTTAACAGTTCAACAACAACAAAGCTGGAGAATCTCACGCAGCCAAAATTAAAATTGTCAGTAGAGGTGTTCAGCCTTACATTGTTCAAACCGGAGTCAGACACTGATGAAGAGACTCAGGAAGAAGTTTCTGAACGGTTAATGGATACATTTATGTAGTTGCTGTGGAGTTGATTCAACTCATTGAGTAGCATGTGCCGTCATGTTCATCTTTTGTGCAAATCCAGCATTGAATTGACCCTCTGGCGTAAAATTACAGCATGGCAACAACACTCTCCTACAACAACTCTTCCTCTTCCCAACATGGCCTCATTCCTTTGTTGCGTGTTCTCAGGGGCGGGGTTTATGTAAATTTTAGGGTTAGTGATATCACTAACCCGGGAAGAAGCTCGTTGTTAGTCCTTAAACAGAGTTCAAGTTCAATTTATTAGCCATTTGCAGTATAAAACCACATTGGAAAAGATTCTTTAAAAGAAAATATGTCCTTTTGCTTTGAACTTTGAGCGTTGTAAATTTGCAGATGTTGTTTAAGCTCAAACAGCAACATTACACACTAACAAAAAAGTGAAATCATAATATTCATAATCAACAAACTTAAAAGTACCAAGCCAGCAAACAGGGAACATTTAATGTTATAAACAAAACATTCCTCAAAGCAATATTAATAGAATATTTATTCAAAGTTATCTGGTCTTTTAAAATGTTCTCATAAAGTTAGCACAAAAACATATTTACTGTTTTTTTTACTGTTATACTAATGTTCTTTAAATGTTTTCAATGAACATTCAAAAGTAAATAATGTTTGCAAAATCAAAAAATAGAATGTTTCCTAATTTCCAGGTGAAAAAAAGCACACTTCTATAATGTACTTAAAGTGCTCTATTTTTGTGCACTAATTTTGTACTTAATAATATACTGAAAATTCTTCTTTAGTACTTCTTAAGATCATCTTAAGAACATCTAAGTGTACTCAACTGTGCTATTTTGAGACACCATGAAATATGAACTAAAATGTCCTTTTAATATGCTTTCTCTGTATTTGAAAAATGTATTTAGATACTACTTATAGTACATTTGAACCCATAGTGTACTACAAGTGGTAACTAAATACATTTTTTAAATACAGAGATAGTATATTAAAAGCATATTTAGGTTCATATTTCATGGTGTCTCAAAATAGCACAGTTGAGTATACTTAGATGTTCTTAAGATGATCTTAAGAAGTACTAAAGAAGAATTTTTAGTATATTAAGTACAAAAAATAGAGAATAGAGCACTTTAAGTACATTATAGAAGTGTGCTTTTTTCACCTGGGATGTTTGCATAACCAATGTATAAAACATTTTAAAAACATTTTCAACGTTCAGAAATAGTTTTAAAAACTTATCGCCAAAATAGCAAAACATTGTCTCAGAAGGTTTATCTAAAGTTCCTTGGGGGAAATTGGAGGGGGAAAAAAAAACAGTCTAGACAAATGTTGACATCAAGAATGTAGAGATATAAAATCAATGTGGATAACATAGCTCAGATCATGGTCTTGGAGAAAAAAATATTTTTAAAAAGACTTGTGACAGACTTATTGGAAAATTTGAGCACAAAGTGAGACACTGTTGAGAACTTTTCTGAAACTCTACTGAAGTCATGTTTGATCACAGGGTTTTTTTTCCTCAGGAGAACCATCTGAAAAGCATGAGACATAAGAAAAGTCTCCATTTAATCTAATTGCTGTCAAAAAGAAACAATCTCATTTGTGAGGTTTTATAAAATGCATCATCTTTTTTTACATTTAAACACAAACATTAGAGAAAATGTGGCGCAGGAGCTCCACCCACCTGTGTGTGGTACCTGCTCAGGTGCTCAAACAATAAAAGGACTGTTCACTCTGATAAAGAGGCACTTTCTCCAGAGTCCAGAACATTAGTTGATGTTGACTCAACCCGCTGGCACAGATCACACGCTGAAGGATTACTCGTCTTCAAAGATGATGAAGATTATAAGAGCCTCCACCACCTTAGCTGTTGGTTGGATTGCACTTTTCATAGGTAAGTAGCAGCTATGTTTTAAAAATGTGAATCACAAAATATTTTAACATTTAATTTATCATTGTAACAGAGATAGGTTTCCCAAAAATGAAGATTCTGTCATTATTTACTCACCCTCATGATGTTATCAGCTTGTATGTCATTCTTTTTCTGTGGTGCACAAAATAAGATATTTTGAAAAATGTCTTTTCTTTTCTTTTTTTGGTCCATACAATGAAAGTAGTTGTTGTTTTTGACACTATTGACTTTCACTGTATAGAATAAACACATTATTCAAAAAGTCTTCTTTTGTCTAATGACACGAGAGTGAATAACTGATGACAAATTTTTAATTTTTGGCGAAATAATAATTAAAGTTTAAATATTATGCAAAAAAAAAGAAAAAAAAAAGATAAAGACACACAAAAAACCTTTTTGTGATGAATATATCAAAATCTGATTCAGGTGTATACTCTGTCAATAACTCTGCGTTGGATTCCCCAAATGAAAGCACAGATGCCTCGACTCCACATGCTTTAACTTCAGTGTTCATGGATCTCAGAATCACTAACCGTGTTTATAATGACTCACTGGCTGACCAGCAATCAGCAGAGTATACAACACTCAAGCAAGAGGTGGACCAACTGGTGAGGGTCTCTTTTTAATCAAGCTTGTATATGTGAAGCATTCATGGGGTATTTACAGTATTCTGGGATATATTACAGACAACCAATAGATATACAGTATGCCATAGATGAAAGTGAATCATTTGAATGGTCAGGTCAATGACAAGTGGTTGTCTAGAAATCCTTTGAAAAATATATCATGGAACAGTAATGGTCTCAGATGGAAATACCATGGTATTTTGATATATTAAGGAATTGAATGATTACACTTACAAAAAAAGTACCATTTACCTTGTTAAAAGTACCAATCCCATGTTAATACCACAGTTTATATTAAAGTACCATGGTAATACCATCATACCACAGTACTGCAATGGTACAGTAAACTTACCACACTGAAAAAAAAAAAAATCAGTAAAAAAATGGATAATGTACTGGCAGAAAATTACCAGGACATGATCCAGTAATTTTATGGACATTTCCATTAACCCTAAAACATAATGCAATGAGGTCAAAATACAGGTAAAAACACCTGTAAAAAAGAAAAAAAAAGGAAATACAGAAAATTCTGTCAAATTAATACAGTACATTTTTATGAAAATTTTTAAGTGCCAATTTATTTACAAGATATTACAATGTATACCATACCATGGCCCATCTAAGAAAACAATGGTATTACCATAGTACCAATAAAATAAGATATGCTAATTAACTAAAGTACCTTATAGAATACCACAGTATTATTAAGGTGATAAATGGAACTGATTAAATGTACTGTATATCTTGCATGCAATGTAAGTCGCTTTGGATAAAATCATCTGCCAAATGCATAAATGTAATGGAAACCATAGTATTACCATGGTACCAAGTCCAAAAATACAATGGTGTATTTATCAATAATATTAAATTAAATTAATGAGCATTTAAAGGGTAATTTGAGAGACTGAGGGTATGTTTACACGACAATGATTTACTAAAAATGGAAAAAAAAAAATTCCTTTGCGTTTTTCACGTACAGACGACAATGATGTCAAAACGATCGGATCCACGAGAACGATTACAACGCTGTATTCTGCTGCCAGGCCAGTAGTTGGCAATGTCACTTTGTAAAGAAACTACGCGTCTATAGACTGAACACGTAATACACATGCACATGACGTCACCATTTTCACAAATTTATATTTTTACATTTTTTACAATAACGTGCACTTTGAAACCCGTTTACAACAGTTTTCATTTTCAGGCCCCCAAAACACCATTGTCTTGTAAATGAATGGCCAAAACGCATAAAACATTTCAGTTTTTAGATGAAAACACTGTTGTGTAAACGGCCCCTAAAACTGATTTAACTCTGATGAACATTGACTTTTTCACTGTTTTGTCTTTCCCTTTTCCAGTTTGAAGATATTTATGCTCAACCATTTAACACCACTCACCTGATATATTTGGGAACAGAAGAAATGATCTTCAGGTTTGATCAATCTTAAATTAACATCCAATTTAACCAAGCGACAGAGAATATCTGATCTTATGAGTGCTTCTCTTGCAGTAACGGGTCAGTGATCGCCACTTCTCGACTGCTGTTTGGGCCGACCCAAGTCAATCCAGAGATTGTGAGAGACATCTTTTTGCCTGCGTACAAACAAATTCCATCGCCGGCACTAGAGATCGACCTCAGCTACACTGAAAGTAAAATAACAGTCGACAATGGTTGATTTCATGTTGCTTTCGTATTTGTTCATTGACTGGGGTTTTACTAAAAGTTTAGAAAAGACCATATAAATCACACAAATACAACCAAATCTCACAAGAAAATGTAACTATTTTACAATAGCAGTTTTGTATGAATCCATACAATGTACATAAAAAAAAAAAAAAACCTAAAACTACTAAAAAGTACATTCAATCCCACCCGCAGATAAACTATCAACTGAAGAACCTTTTGAAGAAGAGAAGACCTTCAGCAGAACACCAACGACAACACACATAGGAACAACCTCTACGGCCACGCCCTCCATGGCCACGCCCCTCACTTCCACTCCTGACATCATAACGGATGCCGAATCCCTCACCAGCCGCCTTCCATCCACACACACACCTGACATGTCCACTTCTGTTGTTGTAGGAAACATCACACACTTCACACACTCCACCTCCTCCACACCCTTTAACGCCACCACAATGCACCCAAACACCACAGCCAACTCTCCAATGAATAACGCAAGTATTTCTGCAGCACCCAACAGCACCACCAATGAAGTAACCAATGGAACCACAACAAAAGTCCCCATTGGGACCACCACAACAGCACCAATTGGTACAATCACTTTACCTTCCAATAGCACCACCACCACAACAACTGGCACCATCACTACAGTCCCCAATGCCACCATCACTGCCTCCCCAAATGGCACCACCACCACCACAGCCCCCAATAACACCTCCACTACAACCATCAAGACCACTTTTACCTCCATCCACATCACTGTTGTGAACCCGACGTTCAGCTCCACTCCATTCCCAACAGCACAGCCCTCGAAGACCACGCCTGTGAATTATTCACCTACCAAGGCCTCTGCTCTGGTTCCTGGATGGGGCGTCGCCCTCTTAGCGCTGGCGGCTGTCAGCCTCTTCCTCCTCATCATCCTCATCATTCTGGTGAGTGATCGAGGGTGTAGGATCAATATTGTATGAACCTTTGGTTTTATGGAGAACATGGTAGCAACTTTTAAATTTGTATTGATTGTACATTCATCTGAATAATAAAACTGACCAACATCTATATTATTATTATTATTAAGTATAGTGGTGGTACATACCAGATTATATACCATACTACTAAATAATTACCATAATCATCCATCCACCTTATTTTTCAACGTGGAAAGCTGTTTTCTGTGAATGTGCAAGACTTCCGATTCATTAGACTCCATTTAAGGAGAAGAATATCAACGTGCAGTAAATAGTAAAACTGTTTGTTTGTTTGTTTGTTTGTTTATAATTAAGATAGTACATTAAAATAATATGCTAAGAATACTAGTTTGCAATATCAAGTGTTTTGTACATCTAAAAATAGCTGAAAGTGAATGACACCGGAAGCCAGACACATTCGTTTTACAAATGGCCGCGCCTGTAGCCTACGCGAAAAATAAGGTGAATAAAGCAATGTATTTATGGTAACATACTCAAAATAACACCATGATGGTTTATGTACACAAAACCATCATAAATATGTCCAAAAAGCAAATGTATGTGGTACTTTTTTGTCAGTGACTGTACCTGTTAAAGGACAAAAGTGTTCCTCCTCTCAGGTGGTGCTCTGGTGCTGTTGTCCGAAACGAAGAGTTTTCGTGAACGAACCTGAAGAGATGAATCCTCCCATGTACTACAATCCAGACATCCCCATGTACTCAACGCAAAGCACGTTTGATACAGCCAACGGCAAACAAGCGGTGCGATACTATCCAATTCATTCTGACATTTTGTTCCTATACAGTTCGTTTATGAAACTAGTTTCTATAACAAAAGTGACTCCCTTAAATTTTAGGACTTCATACCAGCGAGTTCAGATAGTATGTGCATTATGAACAGAATCAACGAGTATAAGTTGAAGTATTAAAATTATTAAAACTGATGTTAAAAAAATTAACTGATAAAATCTAAATAGAAATGTGAAAAAAATAAAAACAGCTCATATAGCAAAATTACTTAATTAAAATGAAAACGGAAAATGCAAAAATAAAAGCAATTTAAAAATATGAAAAAAAAAAAATACTATAAAAGTAGGTCTATATAAACATTAAATAACACAGCAATAGAGTAAAAAAGCAACACCTGAATTAGACAAAAGCAGAACCACAGCATTTTTTGAGAGGATGAAAGCAGCAGGAGATTTTAAGTATTAAATCCTTAAAGGCACAGAACACATTTTGATATTTACAATAGTTATCTACAGCTACAGGACTTATTCTCAAGTTAAAAAGGGGGATTAACTTTGGTTACCTGCTCGTTCAGACATAATGGATCTGCTCCTGCCTGCTGATGGATGAACGGGAGAATTTGAGTCACACCTATTAGTAAATGCAGAGAGTGAAAACACGTATGAATGCAGCCTTACATGCAGCTCAGAAAGCATCAAGAACCTTGTACTTTAATGCAGCATTTTAACCTGTTTATATGACTAACAATGCAACATAAAGCCTTCGTTAAGACTGAATACAAACGCAAATCTTGAAACTTTTAACTATATAAATAGAACTGCATCTTTATTGTGGAGGGAAACAAAGGGGTTTTCAGGAGGGTTCTCCATCACTATCTGTGTCCATGTAAAACACTGACCCCACAATCACGGATCAGAACTGGGGAAAATTGGCTACTGTTACCTGGCGTTCCAGCATCCCCGTCGCCTGCACAGGCCCCTCTTTGTGCGGCTCTGACTAAGAAACCTGAAGCGTGGGAAACTCGACTCTTGTTCAGAGACTGTGAGGCCTCCATCTGCGTCTCCTCCATCGTCCAGTAGCCACGGCGTCACCGCTCACAATGCCCTGCCTACATTCGAACAATAACGGGAGCCAGAAGAGAAAGACTTAAACTCTGAATCTAACCCTTGAGGCCTCCAGGGCTGAATGCATCTGAGCAGCAGATTTTGGTTGACAGCTGATCAGAGCAGAGAGTGATTAACTGAACTGAGCTGAACGGAGGCGTTTGTTAGGGCACTGGCATTTATATTAATAACAAGCTGGGATGATTCACAGTGATAATGAAAACAAAATGATCAAAATCCCCCTAAATGCCCCAACTTACTTTCCTTATGGACCCCAAACACAAAATGGCAGACTAAAATGGAAGAAACAGGGGCGTAACCATTAAACTAAACAGAAAAAAGATTTATAAATCTTTTATAAAAACATTTGTTTTAGCACTTTGTGTACTGCAGGTTATGCAAGACCTCATCAAGCTGAAAAGGATGAAAAAGTGTATCTTAAGAACTCAAAATAAAAAAGTAAGAGAATGGACCATTAGTTTATGTGATTTGTAGACATAAATGTAAAAATATTTTCTTTTCTTTTTTAATTATGAATACAAATCACATAAACTAAAATGGCCCATTCCTTGTTTCATTAAGATTTATACAAAATGTTTTATTAAGCTCTAGGTTTTTTTTACTCATTTAACATTATTAATCCATAATATAAATAATATGTAAGGATTATTCAATTCAATCTGATCAAATTTTACTGTACAATTGAAATATGTAAATCTTAAAAACAGGCTGATTTTTTTATTGTAGTCATACAATAAAAATAAATAAACAAAAATAAAAGAAACATAAAATTATTTATAATATAAAAAATATATTAAATAAAAAAGTGAAAAAATATGTAACACACATAAAATAATAAAAGTAAATATATAAAATACAAATAAATAATTTAAATAAAAAAACATCACAAATAAAACCAACAACAACATTTTATAAAATAAACAAAATATTATACATCCCAAATTCCGGAAATGTTGGGACGTTTTTTTAAATTCAAATAAAATGTAAACTAAAAGACTTTCAAATCACATGAGCCAATATTTTATTCACAATAGAACATAGATAACATTACAAATGTTTAAACTGAGAAATTTTAAAATTTTATCCACTAAATGTGCTCATTTAAAATTTGATGCCTGCTACAGGTCTCAAAATAGTTGTGATGGGGGCATGTTTACCATGGTGTACCATCTTCTCTTCCTTTCAAAGCAGTTTGAAGAAGTCTGGGCATTGAGGTTATGAGTTTCTGGAGTTTTGGTGTTGGAATTTGGTCTCATTCTTGCCTGATATAACTTTCCAGCTGCTGAAGAGTTTGTGGCTGTCTTTGACGTATTTTTCGTTTAATGATGCGCCAAATGTTCTCTATAGGTGAAAGATCTGGACTGCAGGTAGGCAAATTCAGCTCCCGGACTCTTCTACGACGAAGACATGCTGTTGAGATAGCTGCAGTATGTGGTTTTGCATTGTCCTGCTGAAATACACAAGGCCTTCCCTGAAATAGACGTCGACTGGAGGGGAGCATATGTTGCTCTAAAACCTTTATATACCTTTCAGCATTCATAGTGCCTTCCAAAACACACAAGCTGCAAATACCATATGCACTTATGCACCCCCATACCATCTGAGATGCTGGCTTTTGAGCTGAATGCTGAACACTTTTTCACTTTGAAACAGTCCAATTTAAATGAGTCTTGGACCATAAGATACGACGGCGCTTCTGGACCATGTTCACATATGGCTTCCTTTTTGCATGATAGAGCTTTAGTTGGCATCTGCAGATGGCACGGCGGATTGTGTTTACCGACAGTGGTTTCTGGAAGTATTCCTGGGCCCATTTAGTAATGTCATTGACACAATCATGCCGATGAGTGATGCAGTGTCGTCTCAGGGCCTGAAGACCACGGGCATCCAATAAAGGTCTTCGGCCTTGTCCCTTACGCACAGAGATTTCTCCAGTTTCTCTGAATCTTTTGATGATGTTATACACTGCAGATGATGAGATTTGCAAAGCCTTTGCAATTTGTTACAGACCTGTTATCAGTTAACTTAATTAGTTGCTAGATGTTATCCCAGCTGAATCTTTTCAAAATGTCTTGCTTTTTCAGCCATTCGTTGCCCCCATGCCAACTTTTTTGAGACCTGTAGCAGACATCAAATTTGAAATGAGCTCATTTAGTGGATAAAAGCGTAAAATTTCTCCCTTTAAACATTTGTTATGTTATCTATGTTCTGTTGTGAATAAAATATTGGCTCATGTGATTTGAAAGTCTATTAGTTTTCATTTTATTACAAATTTAAAAAACGTCCCAACATTTCCGGAATTCGGGTTGTATATTTAAAAACAAAACATTAAATAAAAAGAGTTCAAACTTCATAAAAATAAATGGGGTTACTTTTAACATTGTAGTTTTATGTCTGATGCTGAAGACAGTATAGTTTTATTTTCAGAATTGGTGTTATGATGTGCATTCATGTAATAATAACTGACTCTGTTAATAACAGGACGTCAGAGAAAAACCTCCAAAAATCCGAACAGGAATG
The DNA here is from genome assembly GCF_024489055.1 of Chanodichthys erythropterus. Taxonomy (NCBI): domain Eukaryota; kingdom Metazoa; phylum Chordata; class Actinopteri; order Cypriniformes; family Xenocyprididae; genus Chanodichthys; species Chanodichthys erythropterus. The sequence continues at coordinate 32,725,219 of NC_090222.1, forward strand.
TATGTGGTGAACAAATGATGGACACAGGTACGGTAAAACACACACATGCAGCAGTACCTGTGACACACTTAAACCCAACAGAGCTCAATCTCACACTTTGACTCCATCATTCAGGTTCTCTGAACCCCCAACATTGTCACTCACTCCACGTGTGAAGAACAAGGCCTGAGGAAAACTTTTGTTGGAAGAGTAACTGTCATTCAACCGGCACTGCACTGCAGGAAGCTGAACAGACAGGGAAATGATTTTACATGCCATTACGATCTATTTAGAATTTATTTTCCTACAATATACCTTTGCACAATGTACTTTGTAACTTTTACACATTGATTGAATGATGTGATGTATTAACAGTGATTTAGTGAAATTAAAAGGAGTTTCTGAAAATGGCCGTGGGATGACTAGTCTGTTCTCTGGAGGATTGAGGTCAAGAATCAGAGCTGAAATGAGTCACATAATGCAACATTTACGTTTAAATTGCAATGTAGAATGATGGTGTAACCTATTGTAAGTGTAACATAATTTTTGGCCCTGAGAAAAAGCATAAACGTGGATCATGATTGTGCATCAGGTGAACAGAATCAACTGTACAGAAGTAGATGGTCATAACAGGGCTCTGTGTCACTTCAGGTCAAATTCTGCTTAAATGCAAAGAGGGGAAAAATGTCCAGGCACTATCCTGATGGAGAAATCAAGGAGTATTTGAACAGCAAGAACACAATGTGTTAGAGAAAGAGATTAGCCAAGTGAAATGCTGCAGATTGTCTTTGAGGTAAAGTGTAATCTCTGATGAAATTGAATTTTTCTCATATTTTCGTCTCAAAGCTTCTGGACACACTGACTCTGAATCCACAGGCGCGCACACACACACACACGCACATTCTTGTACATCTATCTTTGTGAAGACATACATTGACACAATTCAATCTCTAGCTCCTTACCCTAACCTTACCCATCACAACTAAGTGCGTAGCCTGAACCCTAAACCTACCCTGAACCTAATTATAACCTTATCGCCAAAACAAAGTCTTGACCCTAAAGCAGGCCTTTAAAGGGGTCTCAGAAATTGTGGACCAGCCAAAGTGTCCTCGCTTTACTCTCTTTGTCTCTCCAATGGTCTAAAACTCAAACCTTTCCTCACAAAGATAGTTGTACAAGCTCACACACACTTGATTATATACTATTAATAGATGTATTTGTCATGATTAATTTATTCTGCATATTAAAGAGTCTGATCATTGTGGAGTTAAAAAGAGAACAATCGAATATTCAGATGTGATCTCAAAACCTTTATGTAGAAAAATTTATTAATTTACCTTTAAACCAACTTTAATTTGCCAGCTTTAACAGAGGGGACACAGTTTCTACCATCTCCTTGTGGTAGGCAGAGAATGCTGAAAAATGTTGCACGCTGACAAGGGTTAAATAAACATTTTGATTATTATAAAATCATATTCTAATGAAAAATGTTATTCTAAGGCTGTCGAGGCTTTATGGCAAAATTTAGATTTTAATGTTGTGCCTGAATAACATGCCCTGCTGAAATAGCTCCAGTCCAGCAGGTGGTGCTGTCTTCCTCAAGGCACTGGTTAAATGGTAACAAACATAAACAGAAGCTGGCAGAGAGTCGTCGTCATCCCATCTCAGCATGAGACTCCAGTGTTTTCAACCACAGTTCTAATGCAAATTTGGTTCCGGTGCTGACTCGTTCAATGTCCTCGCCATGATCCGGGGCCCGGTTACAGAACAAAGAAACGGGCAGAGAGGTCTCGCTCAGCTCACCGCATGAAGACACCTCCGTCACACTGACAACATACAGGAAATGAACACTCAAAACAATGGAAAAAATAAAGCCTACTGTATCATATTATCAATTTTGCTGTTATACACAATCTACTACATGTCTTCGTTCTTCTTATTGATAGTTTATACATTTTTAGCAAGTAAATGGCTTTTTTGTATAATTCTAAAAATGTCCCCCCTTTAGGTCGTGGCACACCTTTTTACTATAAAATCTTCTAGTGATTTATATAAAGTAAACACATACATTTTACATAATTATATTTCAAGATGAACACATACTGGACTGAATAAAATTAGGTTTACTTGATTGTCCATGATTATACATAATTTTTAGAAAAATCATGGTCAAATATGAGTATCAAATATGATACATCAGGCTTTTGAGGAACGTTTATATGTACATCTCTCAATTATCATCATTGTAATGCATTCCATTATATGCATTTCCCCCCACAATAAAAACTACAAAGCTTTGATCATAAAATTAAACATTTAAATTTCATTTTACTAAGACATATTATTGGAGATATACGTCCAGATTTACTAACATCTTGTGCCAGCGCAAACACTCTTCTGTCAGAATGTACTAAAAACATGCAGTGAAAAATTTATGGGAGGAGAGTATTTAAATGAATCATGAATGGTGATTTACTAAGGTTTGCGCTAGTCAATTTACTGGTATTTGTGCCATTATTTACCGCCCCCCAAAAAAGCATGTCTTAAACCAGACCCTAATTTGCGCTGCTCTTGGTAGATTGTGCTGGTCATTATGGAAATGATCCGGCTGCATCTGTAATATTTAATTTGTGTGTCGTCAGTAGATCACGTGCAGAACTTTCCACTCAAATTGGAGTTGCGCAGAGTTTTTGGGATTGCACTCTCATGCTAATTTGCCTTGTTTAATAAATCTGGCCCATAAAGTGACAACTAATATTCATATGCATTTTATGTAAGTATTCTGGTATGCTGTTATAAAGATCCCATTGATTTACCTCACAAGTTGTTAGAATTACACCAAATTGTATTTATTGTCTATATATATACAGCTATGGAAAAAATTAAGAGACCACTCCAAGTTCAGAAATCAATGTTAAGTGGTCTCTTATTTTTTTCTATAGCTGTAATATATATATATATATAATAAAAAACTGTTCCATTTAAAAAATATATATATTTTTCTGACTATTATTTCATATTTCAGGGTTAATAGAGATTAATGAAGTTCTCCATACCTGATGGTCTGTGGCAGGTCAGCTGGTATTCGAACAGAATCCTTCTCACCATCTACAGCAGATACCACAGCTTTCACCAAACCTGCATCGACCCACACACACGCACTCACTTCAGCAGGATCTGGGCGCAAACAAGCCTGAGAAAGAAGGAGAGAGACCTTATGGAGCACATGGACCTCAGATCAGCAGCGGGTGTAAACATGTTCCTATCTGTTGACGAACCAAAGGTGTACCTGAAGCTGCAGGTGTGATTGAGAGCTCTTCAGAAGCATGTACGTCACAACATGATGTCTCTGAGGCGGTCCTCTGGACAACATGGGCGGATACACTGACTGGACAGGGAATAAGAGTTAATACAGAAAGTATTTATTTATTTATTATTTTTGAAAGACGTTTGGGGTCAGTAAGATTTTAATACTTTTATTCATCAAGGTGTGCATTAAATTGATCAAAATGGACATGATTCATGTACATTCCGGGCATGGAAAATAGTACCTCAGATATTCTGCCTCCATCTTTTGTGTTCATGGAAACAAATAAAATCATGCAACATGGAGATGAGGACATTGGATAAACTATAACTTTACCATCTCATATGTTTGTTTTTTGTGAAAATTAAAGTAAACCCCCTGGATTAGCTTGATTAGATTTACATCTTGCGCCAGCAGATTAATGTCAATGATTAATACTTTGAGATAGACAACAGATGTGTGCAACGCCTGACTGTTCCAGGTTACACAATTACGGTTTACAAACAATCGGCCTTGGTCTGTCAAATTCAGTGTCTCTGTGCAGTGGCCCCCTTGGACTTTGGCTGCAGGTCTCACAAAAAACACTGTGCCATAAACACAAACCTCCCACATGCCGAGCAGCTGAGAGGAGATCTCATCAGGGCTCAGTTTCAGACCAGTCTCTTCCTGGAGCTCCCTGAGTCCTGCATCCAACAGCTAGTTTATACACACACACACACACACACACACACACACACAAAGAAATCACTGAGCCATGGGCCATTCATTCATTCAGAATAATATCTTAGTTCTTCATTAAAGGCACAATATGTACATTTTCACCACTAGAGGTCACTTGATTACTATGACGCCTTGATTTGATAGGAGACGCACGGACACAGTCCGTGTCCTGGTTAAAATTGCTTATTTCTCTGGATTTAAACATTCTTGGAAACATTTGGGATGATGTAAGTACAAAATTCAACAAAATATAATACATTGTTCTAGTGGTTTTTGGATATTTTAATCCAAAAATCTTACATCTTGTGCCTTTAATTCAATCTAATTCACTTGGTGACAATATTATATTAATATAGAATTACTCATAAAAATATAATTATAAAATGCACACTAGTATTCCAAACTTTGGGGTCAGGAAGATTTCTTTTAAGGAAATTCATACTTTTATTCAGCAAGGATACATTAAATTAATTAAAGGTGACATTAAAGACATTCATAATGTTACAAAAGATTTATATTTTAAATAAATGCGTGTTTTTTTAATCAATGAATCCTTAAAATCATGTGACATTGTTTACTGAAGTAAAAATTCTGCTGTCATCACAGGAATAAATTACATTTTAAAATAGAAAACAGTTATTAATTGTAATATTTCACAATATTACTGTTTTTACTGTGTTTTTGATTAAATAAATACTGCATCGATGAACATAAGAGACAAAATCATTGAAAAATCCTACCGACCCCAAAGTTTTGAAATGTGTTTATATGTATGTATATGTATATAAAAACTCATGACATAAAACGAAGAACAAATATTTACAATTCTGCTCTATTTCTAGGTCAGTAATCAAACAAGCACATTTGTGACTTGTACAAATGTTATCACAAACTTGTGGAGTTCATGCAGTTCAAGTGCTGCTGTCAACAAACAATGTGATCACTCAGTTTGCTATGCTGATAATATAATTGGTAATGAAAAATACTGTATTAAATTTAAAAAGAATGCAAAAAGTAGTCTCAGATTTGGATATCAATCAATCCATCAATCACAAACTAATGTAAAACAACTAAGTAACTAAAGTAAAATTACTTGACAATATTTGTCAAAGTTGAAGTAAGCGTTTTTGGAGAAACGCTGTTGAAAGTGGATCGGACTGAGCAGCACATGATAGGGGAGAAGAGAGAGTGAGCAAGAGGGAGATTTGAAGAAAGACTGTAGAAAGAGAGATGTCTGAGAGACATTACAAAAGAGAAACAGTCAGAGGAATATCACTGGAAAGAGAAGGGTTATGATTAGGCATGAGCTTTAGGACCCGAGTTAATATTAGAAAAGCTTTCCAGCACTGGAGAGACTTAAGCGGGAAGGCCTGAAAACAGATGCTCGGGTTGCTTTGTTTCTGCTCCATACGTGAGTAACATTGGTTTTGCTCTGCGATGCCACGCATTACGTTATCATGTTGGAAAGGCGGAAGTACCGTGGTAGGCCGAAAAATTCCAATGTGATTCCAAGATGAGCATTTGTGGTTAAAATGTGGATTGGAGTCTGGAAGAACTCATGTTCGTGGATGCGATTATTAACGTTATTGTAGTATGAAGCAGAGCAGGACCGAGTGTTGCGGGAGCTGAACGAGGAGCTGGAGCGATTGATCAACACACGCCTCACGAGCAGCGGGACTTTTATTATGACACAGTCGCCGGCGCCGCTTCCGCTTTTCCGGTCATGAGTTTACGGGAGCTGTCCTTGTCGACAGAACCAGCGGCAGATGGTAAACAGTAATTATGTTCCATAAATAAGTAACACAATCCAGCATAAAACGTGCAAGAAGTAAATAAGGAACTGCTTGAAGCAAGCTAGTGGTTTACTGGACGCTAGACACTACTTCCGCATTTGTCCACGGCACTGTTGTCATGTGGTTTCCACGTCAGTAAAGTCGGTAACAAAGGTAACTGACGTCATTGACAGGCGACTGCACTGCCCCGTGTCACTGCTTAGAATGGGAATTTTCTCATGATTTACAAGTAGTTGAAAACATTAGAGATATTGTTTGTAATCAGCTGGACAAAATATATAACACTAGCCTAGTGGATTTTGGATATTTTACTGCAAAAATTTTACATATTGTACCTTTAAAAACATTCATTTCTTTTCAACTGAAGACAGAAAGACAAACATGACATGGGGGTGAGTAAATTATCAGGAAATTTTACTTCTGAAGTGAACTAATCCTTTAATTTCAAATATCAACAGCGTTTCTCTGGAATCCCTTACTGCACCTTTAATGACTGACTGACTGATTGATCGACTGATTGATCGACTGATTGATCGACTGATAGCTCACTGTTTATGCAATACAGCATGTACCTTTTCATCCAGCTCCACATGGCCTCCTGAACAAACAAATTACATCCATTAGTCCTGAACACCACAGTACTCTCACACACACATGCTGGCCACATTTCTGTAGCTAATTTCAGCTAACAACATTACAGTCTCTGATGGAAAGTCAGATCTGAGATTCGACAGATAATGAAACTAAATAACCGTTTAAAATTGTGGTCCTCAGAACCAGATAAACCTGACTAAAATGACCTCACTCATCTGTAAATCATAAACATGAGCACGCACTTATTTGAGTGGTCATTTGGGTCGGTGCGCAATAACTCACTCACCAGGTGGAACCCAAACATTGGGGAAGATCCGGAGGCTGGAGGCACGACGCGTTAGCAACAGTCTCTGATTGGAGGACTGCAGCAGCACAGCCACACCCACATCTACCCCACGGCTGAGGGTGTCTGGAGGCAGGGAGACTGCCTCTGAGTGAGACAGGTATTTGATGGGGCAAAACGACGCCCTCTAGGGTCAGACAATGAGTTTGATCCACAAAGAAACTTCCTGTTTTAACTGGATTCAATTAACAAAACTGAAATGACTATAATATAAACATAGTGTGATCTCACCTTCAGAGGAACTCCTCCATCACACAACCGGTCACATAAAATAAATCTGTTATTCTCCAAAGAACAGCTCACATTTACTTGATCCTCACTCCCAACAAAGTGTCCAGTTATGCTCTGGAAAAAATGAAACGCATATGTGACCCTGGACCACAAAACCAGTCATAAATCGCACAGGTATTTGTAGCAATAGCCAAGAATACATATTTCTTTATGTCAAAAAACCATTAGGATATTAAGTAGAGATCATGTTCCATGAAGATATTTTGTACACTTCCTACCATAAATATATCAAAAATGTATTTTTGTGAGTGGATATGCATTGCTAAGGACTTCATTTAGGCAACTTTAAAGGCGATTTTCTCAATATTTTGATTTTTTTGTACCCTCAGATTCCAGATCTCGGCCAAATATTGTCCTATCCTAACAAACCATACATCAATGGAAAGCTTATTTTCATACAAATGCATAAGAATTTTTCAGGGTCACATAATGAGCACATACTATAGACTTCTATCTGTATAGGACTAATTATAATTATTACAGCTAGATTGTATCCAACACCATGATCTTGCTGCTGAAAGAAAACATAATAATAATAAATAATAAAAGAAGGGAATTGAAAAGAGTTTTTTCAACTCTGGATGTGCACATATGCCCTGGACCTGGTGCTATCATATATGATCGTTTTAAACAGATTGTTATTTAAAAATTATAATATATGTATATGTATATATATATATATATATATATATATATATATATATATATATATATATATATATATAACAGAATATTTTCAAATTGTATGCATATTTAACACTTTACAATAACATTTCATTTGTGAACATTAGTTAACTACAAGTTAACATGAACTAACCACTGAAAAAATAATTAGTTCATGTTAATTTCAACATTAATACATTATCAAAATAAAAAGGTGCATTTGTTAATATTATTTAATGGACCTGAGCTAACATGAACTAACAGAGAACAATTCTATTTTTATTAACTAACGTTAATAAATACTGTAACAAATGTACTGCTCATTATTAGTTAACGTTATTAACTAATGGGAGCTGGAATATAAGCTCAGCTGACCTGCACGAATCGCGCGCACTGCGGAGCGGCGTTTTCCTTCGACAGATGAACTAGAATCTTTCGGACCTTCTCCATACTGTATGACATGATCACAGAATATGATTAATTCACTTTTTTCATTCATGATTTGACATATCACTACAAAATGTTCATATTGTATTGGTTACAGCACTAGTAATCAGGGTGAACCACTTAACTATCCAGGAGATCGTCAGAGCGCATGAGTGTTTAGAGCGGAAACACAAACATGCTGTCAGTGTCCAGTCTCTGAACCCAAACCATAACACCACCCGATTCCGAACTGATTCTCCAGAAAATGCCTTCTGATGTTTTAAAATAAAAGTCTAAATATTTACAGCGCTTTAAGGCTCGTCTATGAATATTAACTCAGTTACGCAGTGTTATTAATTCGTTCAGAAACCTTGCAGCAAATCAGGAAGAAATACTGAGCGAACGTAAACCTACGTAATAAATATTCATGAGCTTCGGAAATGGGTCAACTCGAAAAACTTTTAGAATAAAAGTCTGTTTTTTTTTAGTCCATTTTATAACTAAAGTGTTAAATTGATATTTATTACACTAATTTCAGGTAATGTAGAAAGAGAATAATGGAAGATTGATTCTGATAATAATTATATTTCATAATTATGACTTTTTCCCCTTCAGAATTGTTAGTTTATATCTTGAAATTCTGACTTTTCTCAGAAATAAAAAGATAGATAAATGTGTTAAGATTGTTAGATAAAAGTCGCAATTACTTTTTTTTTTTTTTTTTTTTTAAATTCTATGGTGTAAAAAAGTTTCCATAGCCTATTAATTCACAAAGAAATTCTATGTGTGACCCTGGACCACAAAACCAGTCATAAGGGTCATTTTTTTGAAATTGAGATTTATACATCATATGAAAGCAGAATAAATAAGCTTTCCATTGATGTATGGTTTGTTAGGATATTTGGCTGAGATACAACTATTTGAAAATCTGGAATCGGAGGGTGCAAAAAAATCTAAATACTGAGAAAATTGCCTTAAAAGTTGCACAAAAGTCCTTAGCAATGCATATCCACTCACAAAAATAAATGTTTGATATATTTACAGTAGGAAATTTACAAAATATCTTCATGGAACATGTTCTTTACTTAATATCCTAATGATTTTTGGCATTAAAGAAAAATCTATATACAATACAATGTATTGTTGGCTAATATACCCGTTCTATGACTAGTTTTGTGGTCCAGGTTCACATTTAAAAAAATGCATCTAAATTTTGAAACCCATTTTCAGCATTAAATTGTACTCTCAATGACTTGCTGAGAGTTTATATTCATATCTACTGATTTGATTAAGTTTGTGCACTGAGGAAAATAAAGCAATAAAGTGAGAGCATCCGATTGTGTATTAAATCAAGTTTATTTGAAATATCATTCAGTCAAATACAAACACAAACACAGCCATATTACTACATACTACATGGTTTCATTTTACTACACATCAAGAGATCACTGAGAACAGGCACAATGTAAATCTCACATGCTGTCATAAAGACAAAGATCTACAGACACAGAACGAACGACACATGCTTCCACAAGAGGATTTTACATCACCAAAGTCGAGCCCTTGACTGAGGGTTCAACCTCTGACCTTTAGTCATTAGGGTGTCCATGATTTTGGTCACAAGTGGTGGCACTTACAGAGTTGGCAGTCATCATAGCTTTCCTGAAGAATCAGTACGGATAAAACGAGATGACAAAAAAGCCAAGCGATGCGGTTTAATTATTCACTGGTGTTTAAATTCTCATTACTCTGCTTTAGAGGAGTTTCACTGAACATGGGCCACATTTTTCAAGCCAGGATTTTTTTTTTTTTATTTGTAAGCATATATATATTATAATATATATATATATATATATATATAATCATTTGGCCTGCTTACAGTGTTGTTAGATTTTTACGTTTTCAAATTGCAATTCAAATGAACAAATATCAACTTGATAAAATGTTGCCCATATGTCCTCATGTGGCTAAAACAAACATGTTGACCAATATAAAGATTCATGCAAAAGGTGGTACAAAATTCTACAAAAGTCAGAATCACAGAACCTTCTTACCGTTCCCATTCCCCATAATTCCTTTTCCGTTTCTTTTATGTACCTAATGCTGAATTTCACATATCCTAAGAATGATAAACACATTTACCCCTTTCTAACATACATCTATAACATTGGATTCTGGTCAAGATTTCTGGGTAGACATTTAATTAGACTTACATGCTAAGAAGCTTCAGTTTGTAAGAGCAAAAATTAATGGGGTACGAATAACTATTAAGTTGAGCATTCAAAATTACAGCAGTCCTAGTGAGAGCAACAGCCAAGCAAAAAACGAGATTTTATCCATTTTATTTTCAAAAAAGTATTTACAACTTCACAAAAGTTTTTTTTCTCTTTTTTTTTCTGTAGTTGTGGTTGTTTACCTGTGAGTGGTTTGTAGTTTGTATTTAGCAGTTGGTGTAAAAGTGTGCTAAAACTGTGCCCTTCTGCTCTGAACATCTTTTATTTTGTCAGTTTCCAGCATGGATCATATTCTGGGCCTGAACGCCAGCACCATAATATTGGTTTGCTGTAGAGTGAGGGATGGGCGTCAGCTCCTGAGAGAAAACAGTGAATTGGACAGTCAGTTTCATTATAAATTAGCTTTAAAACATTAGCAGATATCCAGAACAGAACATAATTATCTGATATTGGGATCTCCTTAATAGCAGTGCTGAACCACGTACCTTAATGGCACTAACAGAAAGGGCGTAGACGCCAAAAAGAGACACAACCAAACCAATGATACATGCTAGCACCAGGAAACCGATCAGTGTTCCCAAGATCCCATTCACTAAGAACTGTAATACAAACCACAAATACAATAATATAATCCAACAGCAAAATTCTATGATAAAGCAATATACCTGTATTTTATGTCTTTTTACATGGTAAATAATAATCATATTGAAAATAATGAACAATGAATATGAACAGAGAGGGAAAATGGAAAATGTTATACTTCAATTAATCATTCCAAATGTCTAATTTAGTGATAGACTTGTACATTTTTATTATGCATAATTTCTATTTTCACACTTTTTTTAAGTAAATGTAATAGTAGAGTATATGCATTTATTTAATTTGCTATATAATTAGCTATAAAAGTGTTATTTTAGTAATATTTATATACTATTATAGTATATCATGTTTCATTTTATACAATCAGTTTACATTTTAATTTTACTCATTTTAGTTCAATTTAGATTTTTTTTTTATCAGTTAAAGTTTTAGTAGTTTTAGCACTTCAGCTTAAATTTTTATAATGTTAATTTTAAAATAATGACTATATTTTATTTCAGCTTTATTTCAATTAACAAAAATATTTGTAATAATTTTAGTTAGCAATAACAACATCAATACATCAATATTATATGGTCATGTTGCTCTTTTGTTACTGATATCCTCATCTGCCATTGAGAAGCTCACATCATTTGACCACAAAATCAAAGCAAAGTTATCCTAAATGAATAAACGCTATAGAGAAATCTCTCCTAAAACACTGAGAAATGTGCATTAAATCTGTGTTTGTCTAAATTCAGATTAGATTCATCTTGAACCGAATTACAGTTTTAATCCTGTTCAGGATGTGTTTGTAGTATTCCCAGCTGCATCGTAAAGCTTGTAATGAGACTCACCTCTTTATGTCCCCCTTTCTCTCCTTCTCCACAGCAAGCCCAAACAGAGTGAAGTGGGTCACAACACCACTGAAACAAGCAGGACAGAGCCTGGAGTCACATCTCTCTTTCTGCTCACACACACTCAACCACAGTCTGCCGTCTGTTCAGATCGATGCACAGCTTCCTGATTCCTACTCTCAAAATCATCGGCTTTTCAGCTTTCAGTTTTTTGAACAAAGCAAGGTTGAAGTATAACATTTTCCCATTTTTTAATATATATATATATAATAACCAATTATATGATCTGTTTTGTTTATAGTAAAGTAATCTTCTTTCACTTGTGGGAATGTAGGTGCCTTGGCTCGAGGATGAACAGGATGGGGCGTCTCTGTTTGTTTACCTCTGTGTCCCTGTAGTAGTACGACTCTCCTCTGAATGGGATGTGTCTGGCCATGAGCCCAAATCCAACAATATCAAATGCTGCTGTTAGTAACTGCAGAACAATGGTTGTCAGCACCTGCGACAAACGAACAGACATGTATTTCAACAATAAATAATAATCGCATTTCCAATCTCTTATTAATAATCTCATTTCCGGTAATGAATGTCCGATGAAGGTCATGGGACTGAAACGTTTTTTTAAGCTCTAATAGTGTGTGGGTCTTTCTTTTGATTTCAAATATGAATGCTCAGAAATATATGGAAAATCCAAATTGCCCCTAAATGACATGTAAAAACACAAAATTTGATTGGTCACTTCACATGTCAGTCAAATCGCATACTCTCTTGATTAAGTACTTATTCTGAATAAGTAAATAAAGTATGTTCTATATAGTATGAGTGTGTGTAATCCAGACGTACTACATCCACCATGTTGTCCTTATCGTGTGACCTACCAGCGTCAGTTACGTCGCTTCACTGCCATTCACAAATCCTCTCCCGTGGCCTCACGGGATAGTAAAGTGTCCATCGCATACACACTTCAGAATCTAACATGAAGTAGTAAGTCTGTGTACTTTTTGCCTACTTTTTTATGAGTACTGTGAATTCGGACATACTTCTTTTGTTGCATACTGTTTTTCGCCTACTATATAGTAGGGAAGTATGCGATTTCGGATGTCTTGCGGTCTAAATGGGCAGTTCTTGGCCAAAATAATATGTAAAGAAGACCTTTGTCATTAGAAGTTTGACTACACAAGACTACTGTTGCTGAGCTTGCACTTAACTTGGTCAATACAGGACGGGGTGCAAGGTCCTTTCAGACGGAGGAACCTTAAAGGATTTTAAATGAGGAGAGCAAGACTGACATGATTTGTGTCAACTGACTGCAGTTGTTTAAAATTTCCTATATGCATTCAAGAGTAGATGTTAATATAAATCTTTATATTTGGAGTTTTTTGGAAACACTTTTCAAACGTTTTGGCCATTCATGTACGCAACAACGTTGTTTTAGGGGCCTGAAAACGTTAACTTGTACAGTTATCGTCTCTATGTAAATTACAAAAACGCAAATTTGTGAAAACGTGACATCACGCGCATGCGTATTACTTGTTCAGTCTATGCATGAGTGAATACTTGACAACCAAAACAACAATGGCGGTGTCATGACAAATCGGGTCCTCCCTTGAAATCAGGTCTCCACAAACTGGAGATGATGATCAGGTGATGATTATCTCAAGTATATATGAATTATATTAATTTAAAATACGCATATAACTTACTATATAATGCGTAAGAAAACAAATTAGTGCATAATAAAACCAACTGAATGTAATTTCTTACACTTAAATGTTAATTAATAAATAATATTAATAATAGCCTATTAAGTGAATAATTGAAAATCATTTGTTTTATTTATAACTGAAATATTTGGACATTTAACACTTAACTACATTAAAGATTATTGTGAATATATGTAGAGTAAGTGCAAATGCGTGTATAAACTAAGCTATAAGGCTAATCGGGTATCTGTATGCTATGCTAAGCTAACTAATACAGAAAAATATGGTCATTATAACAGTTGAAACAGCATTTATCATAACATGATTTTGTAGGGGTTGTACTCAGGTGCTAAAGAGAGTAAATTAAAAGCAATTCAAATCAATGGGATTGTTTGGGGTCCTATTGGTGACCCAATTTGTCATTACAGCGGACTACAGAACTGTTTTTGTGCTGCTCAAGATACCGAGTTTATTGATGCTTCTCCAGCAAAGTGTGGATTTACTGCACCACTATTACAGCCAGCAGATATGCATTAATTACATACGTAGAAGAATGCGTATGTGCCCTTTACAGTCTATGGTATGTGCGCAGGCACGTAGTGTTTCTTTTCAATGTGACATTGCCAACTACTGGCCTGGCATGCATAATACAGCGTTTTTAGTCGTTTTCGTGGATACGTGTGAACGGGGATCATTTTGACAACGTTGTCATCTATAAGTGAAACTTTTCAAAAAGCGCAACTTTTACATAACTGTACTAACACTATTAGAAAAAAGGTTCAGTGGGGTTTTAATAAAGAACCCTAGGGTTCTTGACTCAATTTTAAATGAACCGTTTATGTCAAAATGCTTCTATATAAGGAGAAATGTCTTGAATGATTTCATAATACTATGATGTTTAATGGTTATTTCATTTTTTTTCTAGTGATAAAGTATGTTCACAAGCTGTTTAATTAATAACATTTAATTACAATTAAAAATTAATTAAAACAAAATGAATTAATTACAACTAAACCAATAATGGGAACCCCTAAAATGTTCTATATGAAGCAGCTGACAGTTTAAGTTTCTATATAAAACCTTTTCTAAGAGTGTAAGCTAACTGCAACCTGTTCATGCTTCTTTTTCTTATTTTCAGATGATTTTAATATTTGTGTGTTCATACCAGGCATTTCGTTGGCTTCCTCCCAGTGTGCACCAGGACAACACCAGTTATGACAAGCTGTAGGAAACAATGCCATAGGTCACATTACTGATTTGAAACATCACAAATCTACCCACATGTATGTGCATTTGTACCTGAGCACCATTGATGATGAGGATGATGATTTCCCGCTGGATATGATAGTGCAGCTTATACACAACTGAGCTCAAAATGACAGTCCACACTCCAATTATGATCTCAATAGCCTAAACCAAATTAAAGAAAATATTAGAATTACAATTGTCGTTTAATTTCATTTTTAATTGTTTTAATTTTATTTTATTGAGCCTGTCAGTATGTGTGTGTGTTTCATCTCAGATATGGGTGTGTCCTTGGATGTTGGCCAGATGTCTTTTAATAAATAAACTACGTGTGCATTGTGCATATTAAACTTAAACCTAAATATTATCTTCTAGAAGGACACCACTGGTTGAATGACTAAAATCTCATATGCAGCATTCCAACAATATGTAAACAATCTGCTCAGTCTATAACATCCAGCATGATACAGGCTAGTTAATAAAACATCTGTAATGGCAGAGGTAAAACAGCAGCAAATATCGATAAAATAATGTGATAGTGTGCTGTAGGGAAACTCACGCCAAGTGTCTTGGGTTCTGCGCGTTTAAAAGCTTTAATCTGAGACGCGTACAGCGACATCCTGATAGATCACCAATCACTCATCAATACCACACGATCCGCTGCAAACACAAGCACAACAGCATGCATCAACAAAACATGCTGGTATGGCGTGGAGACGAGTTAATGCATTCCTCATGCATATTGAGAATAATATTTTCAATCCACACATGTGTACTATCAGGCTCGTGCGTGATGAGGAGCGCTCGCTTACCTTTGCGCACTGGCGTTCTGCACTCTGCAGCAGAGTCTGAGCGCGCGGCGGCTCTCCGCAGTGTTGATGTCATGAGGGGAGGCGGCGGCTAAACAAGGAGAAATTCAGGTTGGCTCGGTCCCGAGCACAACTCACTCATCCCACCGGCCCTTTTTCTAGAAAATACCCTTGCAAGCGCCCAAGAGTGGGTATTTTTAACTAGGTTGTGAATTATGTAGAGGATAAGAGCTGAGTGTGCTTTGAGAAACTGCAGACTAATAAATTCGTGGAACATCTGTTTATTATCTTCTTCCTAAATAATGTCTTGCATATATGGGTTATGGATGGGTGTGTATGTCTTAGTAAAGTAGTGGTTTTCAACCAGGGGTCTGGGGCCCACTAGGGGGCCTCAGCAAACTTCCAAGGGGATAGACTACTTAAAGGGGACATATAATGCCCCTTTTGCAAGATATAAGCAGATATTGTATATAATGGGGAGATAAGAGGGTCTGTATCTCTTACCATTGGAGAAAGCGTAACGGCTAACTTAATCACGTGTGGCACCTCATCATGTAATCGCAGTGACGTCAGTCGCAGCATTCCCTAGTCTGCCTTCTCTTAAAAAATACATTTTTATCAAGCTAAAATCTACATGTAGTTCCCAACGAAAGTATTGTTTAGTGTAAAACATTCTGAAGATTGGAAAACAGGCTGTCCTTTAATTAAATGATTAGCTATTTCCCCACAAAAGCTGTTTAATAAGCATAGTAAAGCCTCTCATCCATTGACTTCCATTCAAAAAACAGCCTCCGGTCTCATTCCCTTCGTACCGCCAGAGCCGGAGCGGTATCTTTAGCCGTTACGCTTTTCTGGCTAAAGGTTGCAGGCTTGCCTTCCAGTGGCTTTGATATAAGTATCTGGTGTCCCCAGAATGTGTCTGTGTTTCAGCTCAGAACACCCCACAGATAATTTATTATAACTTTAAATTTATCAAAACACACAGTTTTTGTGTGTCAAATAAGCTGCTGCTCCCAGCCAGCTTTGCAAAGAGGGTGGAGCTTTTGGTTGCTCAACAACAACAAAGCTGGAGAATCTCACGCAGCCAAAATGACAATTGTAAGTAACGGTGTTCAGCCTTACATTGTTCAAACCGGAGTCAGACACTGATGGAGAGACTCAGGAAAAAGTTACAACTTTTAGAATGAAACTGAACGTTTCGGAATGGTTAGTGGATAAATTGATGTAGTTGTTGTGGAGTTGATTCAACTCATCGACTAGCATGTGCTGTCATGTTAAAGGAACACTCCACATTTTTTGAAAATAGGCTCATTTTCCAACTCCCCTAGAGTTAAACAGTTGAGTTTTACCGTTTTCGAATCCATTCAGCCGAACTCCAGATCTGGCGGTAGCACTTTTAGCATAGCTTAGCATAGTTCATTGAATCTGATTAGACCGTTAGCATCTCGCTCAAAAATGACCAAAGAGTTTCGATATTTTTCCTATTTAAAACTTGACTCTTCTGTAGTTACATCATGTACTAAAACCGACGGAAAATGAAAAGTTGCGATTTTCTAATGCATAATAACAAAGACTATAGAATAACACAAGACGTGTCACTCGTATTGTTTTGAATGGGAGAAAGTGTAACGCGCAATATGGCGGAATAAGTCCCGCCTTCTGAATAAGAGCCAATCGTCGACTGGTAAAGTCATCGCGTCACTGCAGCAGCCGTTAGAAGCGCCGGTTTCTATAGAAACAGTCAGACGCCTCTGAAACATAGCAGAAGAGACGCACATTTAGGTCTGCGCATGCACATTAGCTTGATCCAGCCTAAAAAATACAGTTTTTTGTCATGATTCGAGCGTTTGGATAAAACATTTATAAGACAGCTGTTGTCAGATTTCATTGGTGATTTCAAATATGAAATGTAATTGTAAGGTTGGCGAACAGTTTTGGAGAATTTGATGTTTCCCCATTCAAAAAGATAGGGCATGATGCCCAGGATGCCCGAGAGGCGTTTTCAAAGATGGCCGCCGAGTGAAATGACCAGGAAATGACTTGTCTTAAAGGGACTTTGGTAATAATACTGCGTGATATCATTGCACTTGCTGCACCCATGGTACGGCAGCAAAGTTCCTTGATTATTACGCCCGAATGAGAGTATAGTTCCTAGCCATATCGGCCTTCATTTTCCGTCGGTCTTACACAATGTCATTTGTGTATGTCATATGTGAAAAAGTCAAAACTATGACATACTAAGTCATAATTATACTTTTTTTTCTCAATTTTGACCTTTTGTCATAATGACTTGGGTCATATTATGACTTTCATCTTCAGCATGATTTTTTTTTCTTATCTGGCATAATATGGCTTATAACATATGTTTGAACGCCTCCAAAAAATCAGATCAGCAAGGTTGGGGAAGGGTTGCGAAAAATCTCATTTTTTTCATATAACATCAAAGTCGGATTTGCCTGAGGAGGTAATCGCAGCAAAAACATGTTGCTTGAGCACTTTCCTTAGCATCGGTATTGGATGGCAAGATAGAAATAAATGTGCCCTTTTTTCCCCCAGTACTGATGTAAAAAGTACAGATGTCAGACCATGGAAATAACCAGTATCCTACAACATTTAGAAAACTAGTAACCTACAAAAACTACAGCAGTTACAGCACACAGGATATTTATGAATAGCATCAAGGTGACGCCCTATGAATATTACTAAGATACAGTACGTGACTGAACAGTCAATTAACTGACAACGTCAGCACGAGATAATAAATATTCATGAGCCCAACCTCTGAAGGGTAGCGATATCACATCCACTTTAAATGGGCTGTTCAAACAAAAAACTGTAAATAGTAGTTGAGAAGACCGATTGTGCTAGCTACATTAACTGACTCCACTGCAAAATAAAAAAAACATGTTAAAAAAAATTTGTGTATATATTTATTACATTCAGAAAACATTTATTGAATGCTTTAAATATTATATGAAATGTTCAAAAAATATGTATTTTTATATAATTTAATGCAAGCATTATGAAAAAAAGTAATGAAAAATAATTAATAATAAAAGGCCCGTTCACACTAACAACATAACTATAATGGTAAGCTTTAATAATCGCTATAATAAACTGCAGCACGAGCAAATAATAAACAGAATGTTATCGTCTGTTGCTGTGAATGCAACGATACTTATTGTTCTCCAAACAATGCAAGAGGAATAATGAAATAAAAAGTGCATTTTATTCATAAAGTCAGTAAGAAAGGTGCTATAGGTCCCACAGAACATTCCTGCATAGAAATGTCTATACCAGATATATACCACAAAAATGACGAACCATCTAATGGGAAATGGCTGTATTATATCAAACAATTCCATCAAAAAGAAAGAAAGCAAATGTTATTAAGTTTAGCCTATGTGATGATTAAACTTTTGGCTAGATAAGCCTTGGCCATAACTGTGTGGCCATTCAGGGGTTGGAGGGGCAATCCAACCCAACCTTCAGGAGACTGCAGTTACTGCCATAGGGATCGGCATCAGTTTCATCCTGGAATTTAAAAAAGATGATTTTGTTAGATCACATCTGTATGTCACAATCAGCATATTTATTAATTTGTTGGCCATTTAGTCTCAGCAACTTACAAATTAAACAGCAAGAACTTACAATGACAAGTTTGATTGTGAGGGTTCAACTATAGTAGCAGGCTGCTGAGCATGCTCAGTTTGATCACTGTTGGTGCACTTGAATAATTGTATTTTTGGTCAAAGCATGGGGAGTTATGATTTGTTATTCTGAAATAAACAACAGCCCCTCACTGCAGAACACACGAGATCCAGGGGGCGGAGACGGGAAGGTTAAGGAATATGTAAAGTGGGAGGAGTTGGGTCCAGATCCAGGGGGTGGAGATGGGTAGATTTAGATCCAGAGGGCGGAGACGGATAGGTTTAGGGATATCTAAAGTGGGAGGAGTTGGATCTGGATCCAACCTCGCCCCCTGGATCTCATGTTCTGCAGTGAGGACCATCTCGTTTCAGCACTATGTAGTGTTTTTGATTATATTTTGTAGTAAAAGCTGTATGTTTTAAGTCCCTATTTGAGTGAATAGAGTTCTTTTTGGTAAGATTTCTTCAAATACACAAATTGCTTTGGTGTATAGAATTCTATGGAGCCCTTCAGTTTGCTCAACAAATTGATACACAAGTTAGATAAACTAAGTTCTATTTTACTATCACTATTATGTAATATCAATGTTTATATTAACTTAAAATGCAAACTGACTGAACATGGATCTATAAGTAAAAACATTTAACATATTATTTTGTTTTATAATAAGTCAAACTTAAATTGTTAAGTTGATACAACAATTTTTCCATGAGTTGAGTAAACTCAAAGAAGTCATGAAGCTAGTTGCAAGATTTTTAGTTTTCTCAACTTCTGATATTTTAGAGTGAGATTTGTGGAGTCGGGGCTACACTAGCTATGTTTCCATCTACACATTTATATGCAAATTTTGCGATGTGGCATTAAAAAATGCTGGATTGAAACGCCAAGATGAGCATAAAATAAAAACAAAAACAAACGTACTCAAATGAGGACAACAAATTTTCTTATCCAATAAGAAGATATGCACATAAACTATGATGTAAACACATTTACAGAATAAATCCCTCGATGCACAAGAAAAAAACCCACACATGACTGCCTCAACAGTGGATGTGATTGGATAACTGAACTAACCAGTGGATTAATGTTGATTTCATCTCAAATGTTGGTTTGGTCATTCTGAAATGTCTGTATCAGTCATCAAAATGGTTGGGTATAATCACGTCCCAGAACATGACTGCATTCCCAAACACCAGGCATCCGCCTCCGAATGCAAGATAACATGGCAGCGCTTATTTCGTTTCGTCTGCGGTGCAAGTCATTTATAATGAACGAAGAAAGAGCCATAATGGCTTTACTGACTGCAACAACTTCCATTTTTATTACAGATATTTGCACCAGGAAGAGACAATTTTGTTTTCTTGAACACATGGGATGGAAACAATGCTGTAATTGCAAATATTTTATGTGATATTCCAATTTTGCACATAAGTTAAATTTATACCTTTGGATGGAAACATAGCAACTGAGAAATTAAGTTTTCAGAATATCATTTACTAATAATTCACTAATTTGTCATGTGGTTGACATATAGTCATTCAGTTCACTTATTACCTGGACGATGGCCCGGCCGGAAAAGATGGACAGAGAGATGCACATGCACAGTTGAAGAAAAGACAGCACCAGCAGAAGACCCTTTACTCCGTCCATCAATTCCTAAATAAAAAATATTGCACATGGCAAAAAGACAGTCAAGATCTGTCAAGATGCATCATTATTCATTAAATGTAAGCTTGAGATCATCACTAGTTACAGACGTACATTAAATCTCCTAAATATATGTGAACATGACCAATAATCTCCGCCGTTACAAGGGTCTTCCCCCGGTCTGATGCTGAGCTCCCAACTGAAATATCCGGTTCCTGCAGCAGCCAGCAGAACACAGATCACGTTCATGGCCAGTGTGGCTTTGATCTGCACAATCACAAAGAATAAGAAATTGGTTTTCTTACAGAAAGAAAGTGTTTTCAGGCTTTCAAGAAACATTTGAAGACTTTTGAAATCCTGTAGACGGTTTATTGAGTGTTCAGAGAGTGTGTCGAATGCTGAAGATATCTGAACACATAAGGTATGCACTAAATGCAGTGTTTATTTAAAGACGTAAAAATATACAGTAAATATGAGAATTTGCTCACCAGAGCAAGACTGGATTTCTTGTGTGCAGCGATTGTCACGAACCCAGAGATGACAAACTGAAAAAACAAAAATGTAAAACAATTGAATGTACAATTTATTTTGTTCATTAACCTGAACCAAACTACAGATGCTCTTTTATGAGAAATTATAAATAAAAAGAAAGAAAACAAAAAACTGATACAAACACAATAATCCATATGTTCAGACATGAACAATAAATAATCAGATTTATTAAAGGGTTAGTTCACCCAAAAATGAAAATAATGTCATTAATTACTCACCCTCATGTCATTCTACACCCATAAGACTTTTGTTCATCTTCCGAACACAAATTAAGATATTGTTGATGAAATCCGATGGCTCAGTGAGGCAAAGCCATTCAAACTCTCAGGGTCCATAAAGCTACTAAAAACATATTTGAAGCAGTTCATGTGAGTTCAGTGGTTCTATCTTAATATTATAAAGCGACAAGAATACTTTCTGTGTGCCAAAAAAACAAAATATCGACTTTTCAACAATATCTATATGAGCCTCTAAACTTTATGAATCTTTTGTTTCGAATGAATGATTCAGATCTTCTATCAAACTGATAAACTGCTGAAATCACGTGACTTTGGTGCTCCGATTCACTGATTCGATTCATAAAGCTCTGAAGCAGTGTTTTGAAATCGGCCCATCACTATATATTGTTGAAAAGTCTTTATTTATATTTTTTGGTGCACAAAAAGTATTCTCGTCGCTTTATAATGTTAAGATAGAACCACTGAACTCACATGAACTGCTTCAAATATGTTTTTAGTAGCTTTAAGGACCTTGAGAGTTTGAATGGCTTTGCTTTCTATAGAGGCCTCAATGAGCCATCGGATTTCATCAACAACATCTTACTTTGTGTTCAGAAGATGAATGAAGGTCTTACGGGTGTAGAATGACATGAGGGTGAGTAATAAATTACATTATTTTCATTTTTGGGTTTGAATGATATTTCAGTGACATTTATTGTGCATTATTGACTATAAAACTTATATAAATTTTAATATTTCTTATGTTGGAGTATTATTAAGGCTCAGAATATTCACTCACAGGAAGTCCAAGGAAGACTACAAAGTCAGCATGTAGCATGCCGGCAAGTAGGGAGACGGTGCACAGAGTCATGATTACCAAACCAGTAAAAACCTGCACCAACTACACAAACATAAACAAACTTCAGGAACATATACATTACATATACATCAAATACATTAACAATCTGAATCACTTTCATCTAAACAGAGGGAAAATATTGAAAGGACAACATCTTTTACAAAGTGCTAAAATGATTTAGGCTGATATAACTTATCCTCTGGGAGTCAACATGTTGTCAATGAAGCTTAACTTATATTTAATATTGGTATGAAACTGCATCTGAATACTTGCGCCCCGCTCTCACCCCCAGTGATAGAGGCTTCCCCTTCAGGAACATCCTTGTTTTTGGTGGCAGGTTGGACTTTTCTTTTTTGACCAAGCTCGCCTCCAGAGACTCCATTTTTTCCTCCAGTGGGATAACATGAGTCACTACCCTCACTCCATTTGCCTCAGTAGTCATGGAAGAGGCCATATCTCACAGTAATATGAGGCTCACTTTTATTCTGCAGCAAGAAGGAAGCAAAAAACACATGAAACATGAGGACTTGCCAAACCTGCTTCTCATTCCTCATTAAAGTTGCAAATTTCAAATCTATTTTTTAGTTTGCTTAAGAATTTTTGCTGTAAACAATGTTATTTAAAACTATACAGTTGAAACTGAATTATGTAGTTATTTATTCTACTTATAGGGGTTACTACAGGTGTGTTTTATCACACAACTTCCTGATACAGCAACTTCCAATACACGTGCTGTAAACAGTGGCTATATGATGGAAATAGAATCATTTTGGGATAACTTATATGCAATGTGCTCGCGGTTGTATCTAATGGAACATTTAAAAAAAATGTAACGTTAGGTCAAATTAATATTCTGTGCATAGAAAAATTACTAGACTGATCTGAACATTTTTAAATGTCCCTGATACAGTATACATAAACACATAGATTACAAAACAATAGGCCTAAGAGTATTCCAAAAGCCACCGAAATTTTTGCGATATGATATAAAAATAATAAATGTCGTCTAAGAAGCAGCTTACTAGATTTTATAACGACGATATCTAAATAGCTTGCCAGATTTTGAGGCACAGCCATAATCATAACAGCTATTTATGACTTACTACGCAGAATGAACTTTTCGACGCTGGAGAAATATCTTGTATTATCTATACAAAAGAACGATATGCAAGCTGTTTACTTACCGATTAAACTGACTTCAGTTGACGTGCGACCTCATTTAACGAATGAACAACAGAAAAACCTTTACGGGAAATAAACTTCCTTCTCCTCCCACTGGCACTGACTTCATTTAACCCCTTCAGGCATAGAGGCAGAATTTCTGTCAGAATTTCTATTCATCTATAACGCCATGAATGGGTAAAGAACCATCAAACTAAAATGTACACGGACTCCTACTCGTTTGAGGCTAAACGTGTTAAGTTGTGTAAAAGTACACTGTCAGTTCAATCCAGTAACTAGTTCGGTGTTTTTTTGCCTGGGGTTTCCATCTGTTTTGTACAGAGATTGGCCACAAACATTAAAGGCGTTCCACACCCAAACCTTCGTTACTCTTCGGAACACAAATTAAGATATTTTAGTTGAAATCCGATGGCTCCATACGTGAGGCCTGCATAGGGGAGTAATGACATTTCCTCTCTCAAGATCCATAAAAGGTACTAAAAACATATTTAAATTGGTTCATTTGAGTACAGTGGTTCAATATTAATATTATAAAGCGACGAGAATATTTTTGCTGCGCCAAAAAAAAAAAAAAAAACGACTTATGTAGTGATGGCCGATTTCATCGGAGCATAAATGAATCAGTGTATCGAATCATGATTCAGATCGCGTGTCCAACTGCCAACGGCTGAAATCAAAAGCTCCGAACAGAAGATTCGATACACTGATTCATTTGTGCTCCAATGCTTCCTGAAGCAGTGTTTTGAAATCGGCCATCACTTTATAAGTCGTTATTTTGTTTGTTTTTTGGTGCTCCAAAAATATTCTCGTCGCTTTATAATATTAATATTGAACCACTATACTCACATGAACCGATTTAAATATGTTTTTAGTATCTTTATGGATCTTGAGAGAGGAAATGTCATTGGTGGCTATGGAGGCCTCACGGAGCCATCGAATTTCAACTAAAATATCTTAATTTGTGTTTCGAAGATTAACAAAGGTCTTATGGGTGTGGAACGGCATGAGGGTGAGTAATAAATGACAGAATTTTCATTTTTGGGTGAACTAACCCTTTCTTCAGTTCCTGATTTGGGAGCATATAGGCCTATGAATCTGAGTGACTCCCAGTTACCATTACAGTATGGTTACACTACATTCTGCATCCTAATCACTGTAACCACATTATACTTGAATGAATTGTAAAATAATATAATTCTGCAACATGTTATCTTAAATAAAACTTACACAATCCCCCCACTCTAAACACTAAATAAAGAGAAAAGATTCCTAGTTTAAATTAATTTTATTATATCTTCACTCACAAATTTATAAGACTTCTGCCAAGTGAACTGCAACCAGAAATATGACTTGATAACATAAATACTAACCAAGCAACTATTCATTTATTTTGATTCTGGCTTTAGCAACACAAGATTCACAAGCATTTTTGCATCCATGCAACACAAGTAAAAAAAAAAGAAATGTTTACATACAGATGAAAAAAACAAAACATGGACACTCATAATTGAAAAGTTATGTTTTATGACTTTTTTTTATTATTGTGACTTGTTGCTTAAGGACTGTGAGTTTTTGATGAAATTAAATTTTACCTTTAAAGGATTAGTTCACTTTCAAATGAAAATTACCCCAAGCTTTATTCAGCCTCATATCATCCTATGTGTATGACTTTCTTCTTTCTGATTAACATAATCAGAGATATAATAATAAATATCCTGACGCATCCGAGCTTTATAATGACAGATCATTGAGTATAAGCTAAAGAAAGTGCCTCCATCCATCATAAACGTGTGCTTCGCACGGCTCCGGGGGGTTAATAAAGGCCTTTTGACGAGAAGCGATGCATTTGTGTTAAAAAAAATCCATATTTAACAACTTATGAAGTAAAATATCTCAACGTTTATATCAGTATATCAACGTATCTAACACACTGATATATAGAAAAAATACCACTGTATTTTTTAGGGTATTGTGTTTTCAAATCTATATCTGTGAACAATAAATTGAATGTAGGATGGTTTCAAACAAGAAAAATATGACAACCAAAATCAAAAAAAAATATCACACACTAAATGCAAAAGCCAATTCACTTTTTCTTGTGTTAGTTACTAGGATTGCAAAGGGACGTAGAATTTCAAGACATTTTCCAGAAACTTTCCATGGGAAGTTAAGCTGGGGAATTTCAGAAATATTCCAAGTTGTAAACTTAACAAGAATTTACAGGAATTAAAGGGAACTGGAAATTTGGGGTAATTTATACAAACTGCATGTTCAAATATAAACATTTTGTTCGATCAGAAACAGACATACATGCAAACTAATAAAATAAAAATGACATCTTTGACCAGTTTAGGACAAAAAATCATGAATGTTGAATATAATAAACATATTCCTTATGACACACACACAAAAAGTCCCATTGAAAATGTAAAATGAAAATAGAAATTAAACTGAATTTGCATTAAATCTGGTTGTTTTAACCAAGATTATGCTGCAAGATGTTTTATTTTCAACTACGTTTAAGTTCCCTGCTATAGGTTAACCTGCAATTTTGCAAATTTCCAGTTTATTCACATAATTTCCCATTTATTCATGGAAACTTTGTAACTTTGAAAATTCCAGGTTCTAGATCACATCCCAATGTATTTATGAGGTTTTTGTATAATGAAACTGAAAGTAAAACAAGTATGGTTATATAAAATCATTAAATATAAATAAAATCAAATGATTATAAATATCATGGAATGTACTGTTGGCATTCTAGCGATCAAATCAGACTAATTTCAAAATGGAAACAGTTATTTTCCAAACTAATTATGGGTCAAGAATCACTCCTTAGTTTTTTGTAATCTTACAGATAGTGCTGGTTTTAGGGTTCAGCTTTGCTTTTCGTCCAGTTCTGTTTGCCAGATATTGTCTGACTCAGTGTCTTTAGTTTGTTTCTGAGGGGTGGTTTTGTTGCACCTCATGCTTCGTCTCCACAGGATCACAAAAGCAACGAATACAAAGAGACAAATGACAAACAAAAAGCAAAAAGCAACCATTTCAGTGTAGTAACTCTTCTGTGAGATGCAAACAGTGTCTTGTCCAGAGGTGTTGATGGTTACAGTAGATTCATGATTAGTCCTGGGTTGTTTTACACCAGATTCATCAAACTCGAGTGTTGTGTAGTAATCAGGGATGGGCTCTATTTCCGTGTCCAGGGTGATGTCAGGTTGCTGGTGTGATGTGGGAGGAAGAGAACGAGGGATGGCCGGGAGAATTACAGTGAAGGCGGCAATTATTTGCTCGAAGCCCAGCTCCTTCGACATGCAGCGGTAGGTGTTCACGGTCTCTGGAGTGACAGGGAAGACCAGGCTGCCATTGGCCCGCTGCAGGTACGGACACTGGGAAACAACGCTGTTGTTTGAAAATCTCCAAGTCACCTCCGCCAGTCTGGATCTCGACTGACATGGTAGAACCACAGTCTCATTAAACCGTGCAATCCGTGTCACTGGAAAAAGACAAAAGTTTCAGTTAAAAATTAAATCCATAAAAGATGTTACTTGAAATAAAATAATCTAAAATAATATCTAATATGATAAACCATGATTCCGCAAATTCAAGGCGCCATCAAAGCTATGCCTTTGTTTTGAATAAGCGACCTCTAGAGGTGAAAAGTTACATATTGTGCCTTTAATTTAAATGAACTGAAAATATATTCAATATATTAATAGAAACTTTAATAGTACCTCAATGATACTAAAATATGATACTAAATTATCATTTCTCAATTTAAAGTAGCCATGAATTCAAAATGGACAATTCTTATTTTTAATTTTATGGAATATTGCAGTATTTATTATAAATGACGTATCTGTGCACATTTTTTTTATTCATGTGCATCTTGCAACAACATCTCTTCTCTGATGATGTTTACTGGCGAGAGGGCGGGGCAACCTGTCACTCACATGAGATCCACCAATAGCAAACCACAACCATCCAATCAATTCCTTATAGACAAAATCAAGTCCCACCCTCCAATTTTTCTTGTTCAAGAAGCTGTATCACATAGATGTATGTGTCAATAGTGAATAAAAGACTATCGCAACTTCCGTGTCATGTCGACTTGAAAGCTCTACATATCTATTTGTGGAATATAGCCTGTATTAGCAAACATTTCATGCTTGTTGGTGATTATGAGTTGAAGATTTGGCACTTTCACCTAAAGTGTGATACTATCAAATGAGTTAACACCATGCAGTTGCAAATAAAAATTTTGGTTATGAAAAAAGGTGACATGAGACTATTCATATCTAGTGGGTTGCACAGAAGACATGTTTCACCTGTAGCAGCAGTACTTTTGAACTCTTTGCACTGTTCGCTGACATTTCCGCTTTCCACGTCCTGCCGTCTGCCAAAAAAGAGTAGTAGTTTTGTATCAGATAAAAGCACCTTTACACACACACACATACGTTGTGTTTCTGTGAATTGTGGGGACTTTCCAAAGGTGTAATGGATTTTACACTGAACAAACTGTACATTCTATCCCCCTACACTACCCCTACCCCTAAACCTAACCATCACAGGAAACATTCTGCATTTTTACATTTTCAAAAAAACATCATTTAGTATGTTTATAAATCCATTTACATTGTGGGGACCGCTGGCTGGTCCCCACAATGTAGGTGATATCAGGTTTATATTACATTGTGGGGACATTTGGTCCCCAAAATGTAATATAAACAAGTACACACACACACACACACACACAAAAAGTCACACTTCATCTTGGTCAGACTAAAAACTTAAAGTATTTTAAATCATTTAGATGAAAAAATTATGATGAAAAAAAAAAACTTAAATGAAAAATATAAATGTTGTTTATATTTAGCAGCTAACTATCCACCTTATTTTGTGAATGTGCTATAGGTAAATATCTAGAAGAAGAAAGTGCAGTAAACAGTGAAACTATTTGCACTACAGTATGTTTATAATTATGACAATACAATCAAATAATATAAGAAATATCAGCTTTTAAGCAGCATCACAAGTAGTTTTGTCCAACTAAAATAAATATGAAAGTAAACTAATAAAGAAAAAAAAGGCATGTTGAATTGCACTAATTAAAAAAATGCATTGTAATTTTTGTTTTTTTAATGCATTGTATTTTCAGGGTTTGCATTTTTGGGGGCTGAAATTTAACACGGTTGTAAATTTAAGTGATGAATATTCCAAATTTCAAATGAAAACATTTCAAACACGTTCATTATTAAATTTTTTATTTAAAATAAAAACTATATATATATATATATAAATATATATATAAATATATATATATATATATATATATATATATATATATATATATATATATATATATATATATATATATATATATAACATAAAAGTACATAATAGTACATAATAAATAATAGTACATAAATAATACCAAAATAACTCTGGGTCAGACTGACTTTTGTGGTTTAATTGGGTGGTTCTTTGCCCATTTAGTCACTTATAATAGAGATAATTTTATCTATTAGGTCAGATATTGGTATAGAAAAGTCAACTCACAGTTTAGACCCCATTCCAGACACAGTAGCACACACTCTTGTCTCCGAGTCCCAGCCACAGAATGGGTCGCGTGCTAACACACATTCTGCACAGTTTGGATAAGCTGAGCAGTTGGACAGAGGCACTCTGAAGACACCCTCAGAAGAGCCTATGAACAGCACACCCTATGGTAATTTACAGAGACCATTAAATGAAATCTGATCACACTGTACATCTAATAAATTATGTCTGTTAATGCAAAAGGTAAGATTGAAACCACTCCTTTAATGTAATGGAGTGAAAGAGCTCACTAGGCTAGGAACAGAGCAAACAGACAGTGTATAAAAATGTATCAATGATCAGGAGAGTAAAAAGACAAACAAGGAAAGTGTAATGCTTTAAAACCTTGCTTTTGGAGAGGAGGATGTTTTTCACAGTCTGTGGTTGTTTAAAAGTTTGAATCTCCTCAATGATATGGGGACCTTTTGCCAGCAGGACAACTTTATGAAGAAAGCCAGACTCTGAAGAAAATAGAAATGGACAGAAATGGGCACCAGGAAAAAGTCTGGCCATACAAAAATAAACTGCATAAGATCAGTAAAATTAGTATTCATTATGTTTACCGGTGAGCAGGTACAGGATGGTGTAACTTTGTCCATTTGCAGCTTGAGTTCTCTGAACAGCTATACGACTATACTGCTCTTCTGTGGAGGACAGAAGCAGTTTCTTCCCCACGGGACGCACAGCTTTTTCAGCAAGGAAGGTCTTTTTTA
Organism: Chanodichthys erythropterus; assembly: GCF_024489055.1. Lineage (NCBI taxonomy): Eukaryota > Metazoa > Chordata > Actinopteri > Cypriniformes > Xenocyprididae > Chanodichthys > Chanodichthys erythropterus. The sequence continues at coordinate 32,755,179 of NC_090222.1, forward strand.
CAATGTTCAACACACGGTCAGTGTCGTTAAACAGTCCACACTGCAAATAGATGAGAGAAGTCTGGTTACACTATGATTAAATCAGCTGTGAGTCATTTGGATGATAAAATACATTCTCCTGCTGCAGTTTAATGTGATATTATAAGTAAACCACTTATAGTGGACTTCCTGAGGAGTGCAATCACTGTGGTGCTTTGCAAACATTGTTGTTTGTTTTAGTGGCCAAACACGTCAACTTTATGGGAGTAACATGGGTTGGCAATATAATTTCATGTTGACCTTAAAGCTTTAGTTCAACCAAAAGTGAAAAAATTGTCATCAATTACTCACCCTCATGTCGTTCCAAACCTGTAAGACTTTTGTTCATCATCGAAACACAACTGAAAATATTTTAAATGAAATCTGAGATTTCTGTCCCTTCATTAAAGGTGCCATCGAATGAAAAATTTAATTTACCTCAGCATAACAAGAGTTCAGTACATGGAAATGACATACAGTGAGTCTCAAACTCCATTGTTTCCTCCTTCTTATATAAATCTCATTTGTTTAAAAGACCTCTGAAGAACAGGCGAATCTCAACATAACACCGACTGTTACGTAACAGTCAGGATTATTAAAAGAGTGCCTCAGGGACGACGCATTTTTGTAGGCAAAACCCGGAAGTGAGTTAGCATTTTAGGACTTCCGGTTCCAACGCCGTCAAGTCAATGGGTTTTTTGAATGGGTTTTTGCTAAATCGCCTGAAATAAGGTCTGTGGTTATCAAAGCCTCTAAATACTTTCACGTTTTGATCGATGACATAAAACACACCAGTTATAACCCACTTGTGATTTTTTGAGTCTTCAAATCGGCGGTTGCTAACAAATTGCTAAAAGGCACTACTTCCTTTGGCGGGGACTTTAGACGTCATCATTAAAAACGGGACATTTGGACAGCATTTCTCATGAAAAAGTGGATAAGTATTCATAACAGCACAGATCATAGTCAGCGAGCATGTTTTTAAATAAAGTTGTTTTCTAAATAAAGTTTGAGGAAGCTTGGTGGTGACGACATTGATCCGCGACCATGGTGTGCTGTAGTCCATTTATAGTTAGCTTTTTATATCTGACGACTTTATTTAGGCTTCAAAATCTATAAATGTTGTGTTAACTTGTAAAGATTATCTTTATAGACAAAACGTGTAAGTGTCATAACCCTTTGTTAAACACAGAGCTTATTATCTGCGATTTTCCAAAAGTCTATGGGAAAAATGCATAGGCTTTCGATCGAGGGAACCTGTGCGCCGCTAACTTCCGGGTTGGCCTACAAAAACACATCATCCCTGGGGTACTCTATATGTATGCCCCCAATATTTGCATATGCCAGCTCATGTTCAAGCCATTAGACAAGGGCAAAATGTCTGATTCATGATATCATGATATTTTTAGTGATGTGTGTAAATTGTCTTTCTAAATGTTTCGTTAGCATGTTGCTAATGTACTGTTAATTGTGGTTAAAGTTACCATTGTTTCTTACTGTATTTGCGGAGACAAGAGCCGTCGCTATTTTCATTATTAAACACTTGCAGTCTGTATAATGCATAAACACAACTTCATTCTTTATAAATCTCTCCAACAGTGTGTAATGTTAGCCCGTTAGCCACAGAGCATATAGCCTCAAACTCATTCAGAATCAAATGCAAACATCCAAATAAATACTATACTCACAGGAATCGATGTATGCATGACAAACACTTTGTAAAGATCCATTTTGAGGGTTATATTAGCTGTGTGAACTTTGTGTTTGCTGTTTAAGGCAGTCGAGAGCTCGCGGGGGTGGGGAGCGGGAGATTTAAAGGGGCCGCGCGCTTAATCGGTGCATATGTAATAATGGCTCAAAATAGGCAGTTAAAAAAATTTATTTAAAAAAATCTATAGGGTATTTTGAGCTGAAACTTCACACGTTCACATTCAGGGGACACCTTAGACTTATATTACATCTTTTGAAAAGGGGTTCTAGGGCAACTTTAACAGCCTATGCAACTACCACTTTGAAGCTTCAAAAAGTCCATAAAGAGATCGTAAAACTAATCCATAGAATTGAACAGTTTAGTTCAAATTTTCTGATGAGACAAATTTAATTTATGCTTTTAATTATTACGGTTCAGTTGAGCTTCTGCTTATGTTCGCTGATCAGTGTTTATATGTGAATAAAAGCATAAACCTGTTCATCATATAAAGCAATTGTGTCTCTTCAGAAAATTTGGACTAAACCATATGGATTCATTTTAAGATCTCTCTATGAACTTTTTGAAGCGTCAAAGTGGTAGTTGTGTGGACTGTCAGTGGAGGGACATAAATCTTTCAGATTTCATTTAAAAGCCATGGAAAGACATGAAGGTGAGTAACTGATGACAAGATTTTCATTTTTGGGTGAACTAAATATTTAAAGGTGTAGTGTATAATTGGCACCACAAGTGGCACCAAATGGAACTGTGATAATAATTTGTATTATTATTTAAATATTATTTAAAAATAAATTTTCAATCTTTATTTAAAATATTTATAATAATTTCTCTCCAATTGTACAAACAGCCCTTAAACATTCTAGCTCTCTTAGTCTGTGTTACCTTGCCGAGTTTGCCGTCTGCATTTGGCTGACGTGACCAGTAATTTCCTTTCAAATCGAATGTCTTGTAATCCCCTGAAAAAGCTGCTTTAATATCTGCTAATCTGAAAGCACACACTGCTGACTGACCAGACGAAACTGACCTGTGAGACAGAGAGAGATGGGAAGAAAACGTTTAAACACAAATCACAGAAACATTCAGAACAGTGAATAAAATATGTCACGATGGTGGGTTAGATTGAAATGATTGGCACCATTGTGAGGTAAAGACCCCATAAAACAGACTGCTGTCAGGTGACTCATTGTCCGGTGGGGACAACTTGACAATGTCCTGCAGCTTGTTGAACTGGAGATCTTCCCCTTGTTGGCAGACCAGCTGAGCCTTAGCAAAGGATGTCCAGCGTTTCTGTAAAGTAAGGCTTCCTCCGTTGTCATCCTGGTATTAAAAAATAATTTCATTAAAGAAGTTATTTAAAACTAGACAGATTCATATGCTTCCTTTGTATGATGTTAGGGTCTTTTTTGGGAGTTGATGAGAGTTAGGAACACTAAAAAAATATAGTTAAAGGGATAGTTCACCCAACAAGGAAAATTCTGTCATCATTTACTTATCCCAAGTTGAAACTTATCCCAAGCCTGTATGACTTTCTTGCTTCTGCTGAACACAAAAGAAGATATTTTGAAAAATATCGGTAACCAAACAGTTGATGGGCCCCATTGACTTCCATAGTATTTATTTTCTATACTATGGAAGTCAATGGGGCCCATCAACCAAACATTTTTTAAAAATATCTTTGTGTTCAAAAGAAGAAAGAAATTCATACAGGTTTAGAACAACTTGAGGGTGAGTAAATGTTGACAAATTTTTCATTTTTTGGCTGAACTATCCCTTTAATCTTAAATTTGTTCAAAATACCTTCAGATTTTTAGATTTTATAATATTTGTTTATATACGAGTCAAAAAAATTTAATTTAATATAATAATTTAATAATTTTGCTGGGGGTCATTGGAGATTCTTGAGTGTCTTTAACAATATCTGTTGTTATTTTTGCAATATCTCTATGGCTGATAAGAAATTATTAAAAATCATTCACAATCTAAAAACAGTCATGATTTATTTCAAATGCCTAACATTTGCAAATATTCTCTTGCAAATATTCTCTGTTTCAGTTACTTATCCCTACTGTTGAAATGCAGTTATTCTTAAGGTTTCCAAGTAAAATGCTTCTACTATGACTATTGAAAAGATCACAAAAAATAGCAATAGGAACCATCCAATCTAATCAATTCCTGATGGACAAAATCAAGTCCAGTCCAACATTTTTTTGTTCGAGAAGCCATTTCACTCAGATATTCATATGTACATCACAACAGAGAAGAAAGACTATTGCAACTTCCATTTCATGCTGACTTTAAGTCTAGCGGGTCATTTTTGATGCGATCGTGAAGGATTAGTTCACTTCAGAATTAAAATTTCCTGATAATTTACTCACCCCCATGTCCTCCAAGGTGTTTATGTCTTTCTTTCTTCAGTCAAAAAGAAATTAAGGTTTTTGAGAAGAACATTCCAGGATTTTTCTCCAAATAGTGGACTTCAGTGGCTACCAACACCCTACACCCTACTTCCGCCTTTCCAACTTGATTACATAATGCATGGCCAGGCAAAACATGAGTAACCTATACCATGTAGGAAAATGACAAATCGTTTCATTAGATAAGACCCTTATTCCTTGTCTGGGGTCGTGTAGAGCCCTTTGAAGCTGCAATGAAACTGCAGTTTGAACCTTCATCCCATTGGTAGCCGTTGAAGTCCACTATATGGAGAAAAATCCTGGAATGTTTTCTTCAAAAAACTTTCCTCAAAAAAGACATGAACATCTTGGATGACATGGGGGTGAGTAAATTATCAGGAATATTTAATTCTGAAGCGAACTAATCCTTAAACAGCTGTAACTTATTTAAAACAGGACACAAGGGTTACTTGAATATTTGTAAAACAAAATCCAGCCTTCTATCTTATAATAATGGAATTATGTTTCAGAATAGGAGAAAAATTAAGTCTCACCGTGCAGACCTGGGCCACACGAGACACAAAAAAAGAGTTCACCAAGAAGTCTCCGGTCAAGTCCCCAGCCTCAGTAAAGAACAGGAGGATCTTTCCTTCACTGGCAACATGTGTTGAACTGATGAATACAGGGTCTAAGAGAGAAAAAAAAAACTTTTTCACTCCTAAAAAGACTTCACATGCATGTGGAAATGCTCTTAGTGTTTTGCTCAAGGTTACAATAGTGACTCCTCTAGGACCCTTTCATGAAATCAAACTGGCAACCTCTGTGTTACCACCCCATATTAATAAGCACTAGGCCATCAAGATCTAATTATTAATTTGTATATGTTAGAGCAGGTATTCCGAGCATCATGGTAGCATTATTCTTGGTACAAAAAATACAAACCCTGTAGCAATTTTGGTACATTCTCAAGCTCCAGGTTGTTGCGGGTTTCTCTGCTGTGACAGCGAGAAATTACTTGTTTGTTTCCAAAGAAGCCGACATTGGTTGCTGTATAGAGCTCTTCATCTGTAAGCAAAGAGGTCACGGTTAAGTGTGTGAGAGCACTAGATTAGATAAGACTATCTTTGAGGTCATCTTAAACTGTGTTTCTGCTCTCTCACCAACAATGATGGCTGTGTTCCTCCGGGTGGCGCTGTAGGGACAGCAGTTTTTGGCGTTCTTTGTGTCTCTGCTGGTGTTCAGAGAGCTTGCTGGCTAAAACAGAGATGTCCAGTTTGTTAGAGCAGTGCGATCGATCCATTCTTAAAATTATACTTCATTCTTCCTCATATATCGATCTATGCAATTTATATGAACTTACAATGATGACGCTTTGTGGTCCATATGCATTTGTCCCGCAGGCATAAAGGTGTGTAGAGTTGAAAAACTGTAAAATACTGATGAAGTTGCTACAATCCTGTTATGGACAAGCATACAATTAAAAAATAAGAGGAATGTTACAATAAATATCATGCTTAACAAAAAAGAAATCCCATTAAAAGCAATAAGGGTCAATCAATTGATGATAATTTGTCTGGATTTATTATGTAACTTAAAAACAGAGTAAGCATGCAATGCATGCAAAAATGACTTGAATGCACCTTTTCTATGTTTAAATGTTTTTAATTATAAGTCCTTTAGATTCAGTTCTGAAGGGCAATGGAAAATATTAAAAATGTCTAGTTGTAACTGTCTAAATATTGAAAAAAGGAAGAATTTTTTTGTACGTCATTACTACTTGAAAACATTTTGTCCGTTAAGTTGAATCTGTGATGTAACCAACATAAAGGAGGCCATCTTGTTGTCATAGACAGTCAAGATCTGTACTTAAAATAATTAAAAATGTGTGTGTGTGTACATATATATATATATATATTATATATATATATATTTATATATATATACATATACACAACACGAATTTCGGAAATGTTGGGACATTTTTTGAATTTGAACAAAATGAAAACTAAAAGACTTTCAAATCACATGAGCCAATATTTATTCACAATAGAACATAGATAACATAACAAATGTTTAAACTGAGAAATTTTACACTTTTATCCACTAAATGAGCTCATTTCAAATTTGATGCCTGCTACAGGTCTCAAATTAATTGGGACGGGGGCATGTTTACCATGGTGTACCATCTCTTATTCTTTTCAAAACAGTGTGAAGACATCTGGGCATTGAGGTTATGAGTTTTCTGGAGTTTTGGTGTTGAAATTTATTCCCATTCTTGCCTGATATAACTTTCCAGCTGCTGAAGAGTTTGTGGTCATCTTTGACGTATTTTTCGTTTAATGATGCGCCAAATGTTCTCTATAGGTGAAAGATCTGGACTGCAGGTAGGCCAATTCAGCTCCCGGACTCTTTTACGACGAAGCCATGCTGTTGAGATAGCTGCAGTTTGTGGTTTTGCATTGTCCTGCTGAAATATACAAGGCCTTCCCTGAAATAGACGCCTGGAGGGGAGCATATGTTGCTCTAAAACCTTTATATACCTTTCAGCATTCATAGTGCCTTCCAAAACATGCAAGCTGCCCATACCATATGCACTTATGCACCCCCATACCATCTGAGATGCTGGCTTTTGAACTGAGCGCTGATAACACGCTGGAAGGTCTCCCTCCTCTTTAGCCCGGAGGACACGGCAACTATGATTTCCAACAAGAATGTCAAATTTGGACTCGTCTGACCATAGAACACTTTTCCACTTTGAAACAGTCCATTTTAAATAAGCCTTGGACCATAGGATACGATGGCGCTTCTGGACCATGTTCACAAATGGCTTCCTTTTTGCATGATAGAGCTTTAGTTGGCATCTGCAGATGGCACGGCGGATTGTGTTTACCGACAGTGGTTTCTGGAAGTATTCCTGGGCCCATTTAGTAATGTCATTGACACAATCATGCCGATGAGTGATGCAGTGTTGTCTGAGGGCCCAAAGACCACGGGCATCTAATAAAGGTCTTCGGCCTTGTCCCTATTTCTCTGAATCTTTAGATGATGTTATGCATTGTAGATGATGAGATTTGCAAAGTCTTTGCAATTTGACATTAAGGAACATTGTTTTTAAAGTTTTCCACAATCTTATTATGCACTCTTTCACAGATTGGAGAGCCTCTGACCAGCTTTACTTCTGAGAGACTCTGCCTCTCTGCGTCTTTATAGCTAATCATGTTACAGACCTGATATCAATCTGTAGCAGGCATCAAATCTGAAATGAGCTCATTTAGTGGATAAAAGTGTAAAGTTGTGTAAAATTTCTCCCTTTAAACATTTATGTTTCTATGTCCTATTGTGAATAAAATATTGGCTCATGTGATTTGAAAGTCTTTTAGTTTTCATTTTATTCAAGTTTAAAAAATGTCCCACATAATGTCAAATTTGTCATTGAAACATACTGTAAAGCAATTTGGAAGTTCCACATTAGCAATGGCACATACCTTTTTTGAGGCCCTTTTACAGGTTTGCAGGTTTTCGCTAGATGCTTTCCATTCAAACTGTAAAAATGTAAATTTTTACATTTTTATCTTAATGTAAATTATTACGTTGTAATATTCCATCCAAAATCTATGGAGATCTTCATGATACAAGTTTAGAGAGTGGGAACAAAATCAGTTTTATAAACTGAAATATATAGCACAATATACCTGGATGGTTACAAAATCTTTCTCACCTCGTCTTTGAGTGTAATACTGTCCGGTTGACTGACATCTAGGGAGAGCAAAGCATCCTGAGCTCCAACAAACAGTGTGTCAGCATCAGTGCTGAGCAGCAGAGTGGTGGTGCTCTTCACAGTAGAGCTGTGGTAGATGCCCAAGAGACGCTCTGAACTTCCTGTTGAAGAAAAACAACCAACAGTAATGATGTTATGGCATTCAGCAGGGGCTATTGCTATCAGACCGACAAGGCAAAACATGAGTAACCTATACCATGTAGGAAGCTATGAAGCTAATTTATACACGAGTGTTTTCAAGGTGTAAGGGAAATATTTTTAAAAAAATTATATTTTTTAAGTTGAAATTTTAGAAATGAAACCACAACACTGTGACTCTTTTCCTCTTTCTGATCTGAGGAAACAGACAAGGCCCGTGAGTTGAGGTTTAGCAACACTGCACACACAGAAGTGACCATATAATTTTGTTGTGCTGTCTATTGTTAAAGTCACTATGAAATCAAAATGACCCTTTTTTTAAAGGTGCCCTAGATTCAAAAATTGAATTTACCTCGGCATAGTTAAATAACAAGAGTCTGGTATGGAAATTACATACAGTGAGTCTCAAACTCCATTGTTTCCTCCTTCTTATATAAATCTCATTTGTTTAAAAGATCTCCGAAGAACAGGCGAATCTCAACATAACACCGACAGTTACGTAACAGTCGGGGTGTACGCCCCCAATATTTGCATATGCCAGCCCATGTTCCCAACATTATGAAAGGCATTACACAAGGGCAGCCAGTATAAAAGTCTGGATCTGCACAGCTGAATCAACAGACTAGGTAAGCAAGCAAGGACAACAGCGAAAAATGGCAGATGGAGCAATAATAACTGACTGTACTGTTAAATGTGGTTAAAGTTACCATCGTTTCTTACTGTATTCACAGAGACAAGAGCCGTCGCAATTTTCATTTTTAAACACTTGCAGTCTGTATAATTCATAAACACAACTTCATTTTTTATAAATCTCTCCAACAGTGTAGCATTAGCCGTTAGCCACAGAGCACTATCAAACTCATTCAGAAACAATGTAAACATCAAAATAAACACTGTACTTACGCGATTAGACATGCTGCATGACGAACACTTTGTAAAGATCCATTTTGAGGGTTATATTAACTGTGTAAACTTTTTTTATCTTGTTTAAGGCAAGCGCCAGCTCTTGAGGCGTGGAGCACGAGATTTAAAGGGCCACACACCCTGAATCGGCTCATTTCTAATTATGCCCCAAAATAGGCAGTTAAAAATATGTATTTAAAAAAAATATGGGGTATTTTGAGCTGAAACTTCACAGACACATTCAGGGGATACCTTAGACTTATATTACATCTTTTTAAAAAAAGTTCTAGGGCACCTTTAATGGAATACTAATGTATGTATTATAAATAATTTATCCATGCACATCATTATTTTTTTTTAACAAGTGCCCTCATAATCTTAAATTACATTAACTTCCCCATTTCTTCTCTGATGATGTTTACTGGCACGAAGGCGGGACAACCTGTCACTCACATGAGATCACAGCAATAGCAAACCACAAGCATCCAATGATGCAATCAATTACCAACAGACAAAATCAAGTCCCATCCAACATTTTTTCTTGTTTGAGAAGCCATTTCACTTGAATATATGTCGCAATAGGGAAGGAAAAGACTATCACAACTTCCGTTTAATGCTGACTTCAACACTCATAGATCCTTTTGTCACTTGTTACTTGTTTTTTTCTTTGCAATGTTTCCCCAATTTGAGACATCAGAGGAAAAGTTTGGGTTCGTTTTTTTATATACTACTCCAGTCTTCAGTGATCCTTCAGTAATCATACTAATATGCTGATAAGTTGATCAGGAAGCATTTCTTATTAAAAGTTCAAAAGAAGAGCATTTATATAAAATACAAATCTTTATAACATTATAAATGTCTATACTGTCACTTTTGATTAATTTAATGCATCATTGCTGAATAAAAAGTATTAATTTCTTTCAAAAATAAACAAATAAATAAAAATACTGACCCCAAATTTTAAACGGTCATGCATATTAAAGCAGGCATTTCGTTTCAAAGCAGTTTCTCTTCCAAATACTTCAAACATGTATATAAGTTATGAGTAAAAACCCAGACAGTGCACAAAAAGATTTTCATGACAAATCTATTGATTTATGCCTGATAAACTAACGCTAGTCTTAAGACTGTTTGCAGCAGCAGGGTTTTGAGCATGTGGTGGAGATAATCGGTCAACGGTGGTTTCCACCATCAGTACACAAGCATGCAACATTTAGACCATCAAGCATTTGCAGAACAATGGTAATGGGTAATAACAAACAAAACCACAACTCACAAGTTCAGAGAATAGAGATTGCAAAACTTCAACAGAATCTGTCTTTGCCTAACATGACTGTTTTGGTCATTTGAACACTTTTTGATGCTAAATACTGAGCCATAGATTAGCTGAGTGAATCATTTATAAATCATTTCTTAATTAAACTGAACCATTTACTGTGAATCAAATGCAAAAAAAATATATAAGAAAATGCTTTGCTTGTGATTCATGAATAAAGCCCATTAAATTATGATCTTGTACATAGCTGAGCTGATTTTTGGATTTGGAAAGAACTACTACAATAACAAGTAGGAAAACAATTAATTTCTCAATTGTTCATACTGTAAAGACATTCTGTCAGAAATTTGGTCACAAATGACTAATATCAGCAACAGTCTGACTGATTAAAATCCTGTCCTGGTTTCTTGAGCAGCTCAAGGATGTCTACAAGAATGTATTTCAATAACAGAGAATTTATACTGAAAAAAATTTGGTGTACAAAACTAATTTCACTCAGAAATTTCTAGTAAATTTGCAAAGAAATAGCAAGTAACACAAAGAAATAGCAAGTAACACATTTAAACATGAAAATTTGAAGTACAAAAAATTTTTTCCTGTAAAACATCCTTTAATAATCTTTTTACAGTTTACTCTGTCCTCAACATTCACATCTATCACTAAAAATGAAGGTGAGTTTTCCATCAGTAAAGTACGTCTCGACATCATAGCTTCACTCACCCTGAGAGAATGACACACGAGGACGCAGGGAGGCCTGAGGTTGGTCTATCAATCCGAAGAAGAGGACCTTAAACATCCAAATCCTGAACAATCTTGCCATCCTCAAAGACGTTGTTGGGCACAGAACCTGTTCTGATCAGCTAGCGAAACAGTGAGTGACTGAATCTCACTTCCTCTGATGAGACTGCCTTAAGCGCACCAGGAAGAAAGATTAAAAACCTCAAACCACTCCAACTATACTCATCTCTAACCCAGAATCCACTAAACGCATTCTGCTAATGGCTCTTCTTCTGACAGCAGAATGGATGAGTCACAAGCAACTGAATTATAATGATATTATCTCAATATCTTTTTATATTTAATGAGTGCATTTCCTGCATCTTATTTCTCTGTTGGATGAGAAAGCTCTGAACCTGTTTTTAGCTGTCTTAACCTTTTTTTTTTTTTTTCGCAATGTCAACATTTTATCTTAAAATTTAAGCTTAAAAATATCTGGTTAGACTGAGAGGTTTAGCTGTTCAGACTGGTAAACAGCTAGTCAAGCAATTGTTAGAGCAAACCTGGTTTAAGCATGTTGCTAAGCTGTGTGATACCGAAATATGCATAAAATATATCACACACAAATATTGTTACTAAATTAATTGTTTTTTTGTCAATTATTTCCAGTATCAAATGAATGTGAATGTTTTTTGCAGTGCTACTATATAATATGGTATACATTATAATAAAAATAAGAGTTTTAGTAGCCAGCCTAGTTATGTAACCTACCTTTTGGAACAGATTTTGTTTCCGAAGCACAACTGAGACAGCTCGCTGGGTTTATGAATAGAGCTAGAGAACGAGAAAGTTATAGGAGACACAAATGTGATGCTCAGAGGGGATGTAGATACGTGGTTGCAATGAGAAGAGGCCAGGAAGCTATTTTTAGGCATGAAAGTGGATCAAAAAACATATTTCCTTGAACATGCACAAGGACTGAATGTCACAGTACTTTCAAATGGACTTTCAGAATGACATAAATGTTTGTGCTTAGCAGGAGTGGAAATCGCATAACTTGGGCAAGTGAGCAAACTTGGTGAGGTAAAGAACTGTTTAGTGTGTTAAAAGTCAATTCAAAATATAGCTGCAAGCAGCAATGATGGGCCCAAGCTCCGGCGCCACCGCCTCCCCGGAGGCTTAAGGAAACCTGTGCATGGCAGGCAACATACAATTTTAATTTAATTTAAATCAAACAATGATTTTACACGATATGAGACACTTGAAGTGGTGTATAAAGTACTAAAAGTACAAAAAGTATTTTTTTGATATTAAACATACTTAAGTATTTAAAGTAAAAGTACAAGTAAATGTAAAATACAAAAGGAGCAAAACATATTAAAAATTGTTTTATACACAGTTTGAGCAGCAAGATTGTGTTCAATTTTAACTCTTACATTTTGTTTATTTGAATTAAAAAAATGGCTAAATGTTTTTTGTAAGTTTTAAATATGAAAAATAATAATATATTAATTATACATTGATCGTTCATGTTAATTCATAGTGCATTATAACTAATGTAAGAGACAACTTTAAAATGTTAAAACGTAAATGTTGAAATTAAAAATGAACAATACTTTTATTAACCTTATTTAATGTTACAAATGGACTCTTATTGTAAAGTGTTTTCATTTCCTATAAATCCAAACAGTCATGCTTAGAAATTACCATCTTTACACACAAAGGCAGAGCATGGGTCTATTATATGTATAGCCTACTTTCACACATTATTAGCCTCTATTTTAGAATACTTGATGATCTAATCAAAATGTGTTACAGTGCCGATAAATAAATAACTGAAATCGAATACGTTACATTTCTGATTTATGTTTCTGTCGCTGCATGATAAGGATGTTTAAATATGCAACTTCACTGGATAATGAATGCATAACAGCGAACAAATGGATATGAACTAATGCAAATGAATGGTAATGATATTAACCAGTTTGTGTTTTTGTCACATTGTTTTAACCGCTTGAGGCACTGTTAGCATCCTCTCAGCCTCGACGACAAACATACTGTTCAACACTAATGCAGCATCTAGTTACCAAACTAATTACTTTATAATGATATGAAAACATGTACTGTAGTGTTCACTGTATAACATACCGTTTTGTTCGTTTTAAATCCGTCTTTGAAGTGTCCCGCTCTGTGCAGCGCAGCCTCACGTCACGTGTCAAAATAAACTAGGATGCATCAGTGATAGTTTTTATTTCGCCTCTAGAGGCCGCTCTCGTAATGACAGCACACTCTTCTCAGCCGCTCCAGCAACGGACGCAACCCGGAAAATTAAATCAACCGCGGTTGTGCGAGCACTTGTTTGCACATGCTTGCTTGCACTCTGTGTTCTACCGACTTTATTTTGTAGTAACGAAAATGCTTTGGGAAAATGTATCGGAGTAAAAGTATACATTTTATTTAGGAAATGTAATGGAGTAAAAGTAAAAGTTGACAGAAATATAAAAACTCAAGTAAAGTACAGATTCTCCCAAAAAATACTTAAGTACTGTAACGAAGATGTTTGCAGTTTAGCATCTTCAGTGTCTTTGTTTCATTTTGACCGAGTTTGGTGGCAATTGCATGAATTTCTTACGAGGAGTACTTAAAAACTCAGAGCCTGATTATTCAAAAAATGCATTCAAACCAAAATATCTGGCTTCCTGTTGGTCAGAGCTAATGACTAAATTAGAAAGTTGTCTAGCTTGATAAGAACAATATATGTACCGAGTTTGGTGACTGTAAGTAAGACTAACCCCCCAACTTTTGTCAAAAGGTGGCACTATAGAGCCCCTCCTCCCCACCCATTTTTAAGGCTTTGCCCATGTCTACTGGCCGACAACTTTGACGTGTTTCTAGTTTCATGCAATTTGAAGCATGCTAAGCAAAAACACCCAAGAATATTATAAAAGGTTGACATGTTGCCATGGCAACAGCATTTAAGATATCAAGAATCCTTTCACAGGTCTACATATGGCATGTCTTGACTTTAATCTGATGTAGTTTTAAGTGAATTGGGTAAAAATAACAGGGTGATTTCAAAGCATTTCGAAACTGACACTTCCTGTTGCCAGTTGGTGACTTTTACTCACAATAGTCGCATCCATGTGATCGACCTCCTACTACAGCTGAAATTTCATCACAATCTTTAAATGTTTGCAGATGTTTTAACACACTTCCTGTTTCCCTTTTTTCACCATAAATATGTTGCCTCGCCACGGCCAACAGTTTGAGATATCCAATATTTGTCCGCAAATAAGCATCCTTAAAGGAACACTCCACTTTTTTTTGAAAATAGGCTCATTTTCCAACTCCCCTAGAGTTAAATATTTTCGTTTTATCGTTTTCAAATTCATTCAGCCGATCTCCGGGTCTGGCGGTACCACTTTTAGCATAGCTTTGCATAGTTCTTTGAATCTGATGAGACCATTAGCATCTCGTTCAAAAATGACCAAAGAGTTTAAATAAATTTTTTTTATATTTAAAACTTGACTCTTCTGTAGTTACATTGTGTACTAAGACAGACGGAAAATGAAAAGTTGTGATTTTTCTAGGCCGATATGGCGAGGAACTATATCCTTGTGCCTGCTGCACCCATGGTACGGCAGCAAAGATTATTACACCGGAATGAGAGTATAGTTCCTAGCCATATCGGCCTAGAAAATTACAACTTTTCATTTCCCGTCGGTCTTACACGATGTAACTACAGAAGAGTCAAGTTTGAAATAGGAAAAATATCAAAACTCTTGGTCATTTTTGAGATTCAATGAACTTTGCTAAGCTATGCTAAAAGTGGTACCGCCAGACCTGGAGATCGGCTGAATGGATTCGAAAACGGTAAAACTCAACTGTTTAACTCTGGGGAAGTTGGAAAATGAGCCTACTTTCAAAAAAAGTGGTGTTTTCCTTTAATGTCTTGAATTCATGTTGAAAAAGTTTGGTGTGAATTATAATACAGCCTTTGGAGCAGTAGTTGAAAATTGAGAGCTTGGTTCCAAAAAATCCACATTCAAACAAAAATAACTGGCTTCCTGTTGGTCAGAGCTAATGATTGAAAATTAGAAAGTTGTACAGAGTGCATGTACAGAGTTTGGTGATTGTAGGTAAAACAAACCCCCAACTTTAGACAAAAGTTGAACAATTTAGACAAATAGACTCCTCTACACCCATTTCTAGTCAATTCAATCTGTTCTGCTGTTCAGACATAGGTTATCTCTGAATTACACAAAGGTGACCCTTTGACTCTTTTTGTAATGAAATCCATATGTAGGCACAAATTCAAGAACCTTTAGATTAAATAAATTCAGCCAAGTTGTGTAGAAACTTGGGATTGGTAGCATCATGTATGAATGTAGACCTAATTTCATTGATACTAGCTACCAACTCAAAACAACCAAATTACACTATAAAGGTGCATTTAAACTGAAACCATTTCATTTGTTTTAGACAGCATTTGTACAGAAGTGCAAAACAAACTAGCACGTCCCAATGACTTGCACATATGAAGGTCCCACGCACAGAGAAGTGATCTGTTCCCTAACCTAAACACTTGACATCTCACTTCTGTTTACGTTTTACATTCACACTTTGCATTTTCTAGGAAAATTGCTATCAAACCGGAGTAAGAATGCCGGAAAATTTGATAGGCCTACCTTGTTGGCAAATATCAACAAAGCCAATTTAGTGTAATGGGTGTGTCGATCTGTGATAGTTTAGGTGTCGTCAAAGACATGGGACTTTGGTATTGTGCAACTTTTTGTTCAGGGGAAGCAGGCCCGGTTCACCTTCAGTTGTAACTGAAGTTCAGTTGTAGCATAAAGATATTTGGCAAACGATAAAGTGCATATTTATGTTTTTGCTAAGGAAAGCGTCAAAGATTTCTATTTACGACATGTATTTGCAGCTTTGAGCAGTGTAGCAAATCTCAAACATGTCTGTTGACAGAAAGCAATGGCTAAGAAATGCAAATTCACGCCTGTACAGTAGAGGGCGCAGCAAACAAACCTTTCAGTTGTGGTGCCATTCTGGAATTCCTGAATAGAATGCAGGAGGAAAATAAAGTTCAACATTCTTACTTACAGTAAAACAACAACAAAAAAGAAACACAAATGTGATGTTTAACTAAAGTATTTTTCGCTTATTCATATGGTTGAAGACATTGGTTAACAAAGTGAGATTAAATACATAAAGTATATTTGTGTCATTAAACATATTTATGCAGATTTGTGTATTCAGACTTTGCATTTAACTGTTTTTATTCATTTTGGGGAATACTAAATGTGTTTTTGTGATGCATGCTCATATTATTGTAGTGTAGAACTACAATAACCATCATTTTTACACATCGCACACATGATCGCACACAACACTGCTGCACCTTATTTCTTATTTCTGAACATGGGGACAAAAGAGGTGTCTGTCATAAATGGGAAAACCAAGAAACTTGCGTTACTTTTTTAAAAAGTAACAGATATTTTGTTGTAAATTTAAAAGTAATGCGTTACTTTACTAGTTGAAAAAGTAATCTGATTACATAACTTGCATTACATGTGTTGCGCTACCCCCAACTTTGCTTATTTCTTGTTTGCTTATGTTAGGTTTTGCTAAGTGCACTGTACTGCATGTATGTGCATGCAGAAAAATGACTGGAAAAGCATAATGACTCACTGATGACATCCTTGATGCGTGTTGAGCGAGTTTCCTTTTTTCCTTCTACCACAGTAATTCTCAAATCCTGCTTCTGGGAGCATATGAGATGTCTTCCTCCTCTAAGACACTCGATTCAACTCATCATCTCATTATTAGAGGCTCCATGACCTGAATTGTGTGTAAGATTAGTGAGACTCTGTAAATGTGCAGGCTAAAGGGCCCCCGGGAGCTGGATTGAGAAACTCTAATCTACCACTATTTCAGTTGAAATGCACAAAACCTTAGAACCACTGATGATAACACAATTATTAGTTCATTTTAGCAAGTTCTTACTATATTTTTTTAAATAAAAATAATTAATTTCTGTAAAAACTTGTACATTTGTCAAAAGAATTTTGGGTAGTAAAACTCAAAAACATTTATTCATTTATATTTGGTGCGTTTAATCTCTAGTGTTACATGTACTATATTAAGTCTGTACATTTGCATTTGTTTTTTATTCATATATACAGTAATATATATATATATATATAAATTTATTTATTATTTATTTTTGCCAAAAGTTTTGGGATGCGTGCCTTTACGTGCACATGAACTTTAATGGCATCCAATTCTTAATCCGTAGGGTTTAATATGGAGTTGGCCCACCCTTTGCAGCTAAAACAGCTTCAACTCTTCTGGGAAGGCTTTCCACAAGGTTTAGGAGTGTGTTTATGGGAATTTTTGACCATTCTTCTAGAAGCGCATTTGTGAGGTCAGGCAGTGATGTTGGCGAGAAGGCCTGGCTCACAGTCTCCGCTCTAATTCATCCCAAAGGTGTTCTATCGGGTTGAGGTGAGGACTCTGTGCAGCCAGTCAAGTTCCTCCACACCAAACTCACTCATCCATGTCTTCATGGACCTTGCTTTGTGCACTGGTGCGCAGTCATGTTGGAACAGGAAGGGGCCATCCCCAAACTGTTCCCACAAAGTTGGGAGCATGATATTGTCCAAAATGTCTTCGTATGCTGAAGCATTAAGAGTTCCTTTCACTGGAACTAAGGGGTCAAGCCCAACCCCTGAAAATCAACCCCACACCATAATCCCCCTCCACCAAACTTTACACTTGGCACAATGCAGTCAGGCAAGTCCCGTTCTCCTGACAACCACCAAATCCAGACTCGTCCGTCGGATTGCCAGACAGAGAACCATGATTCGTCACTCGAGAACACGTCTCCACTGCTCTAGAGTCCAGTGTCGGCGTGCTTTACTCCACTGCATCCAACGCTTTGCATTGCACTTGGTAAGGCTTGGATGTAGCTGCTTGGCCATGGAAACCCATTCAATGAAGCTCTCTACGCACTGTTCTTGAGCTAATCTGAAGGCCACACAAAGTTTGGAGGTCTGTAGCTATTGACTCTGCAGAAAGTTGACTGTGCCCCTCAGCATGCGCTGACCCACTCTATGATTTTATGTGGCCTACCACTTCGTGGCTGAATGGCTGTTGTTCCCAATTGCTTCCACTTTGTTATGATACCACTAACAGTTGACCATGGAATATTCAGTAGTGAGATAATTTCACGAATGGACTTATTGCACAGGTGACAATCACAGTACCACGTTTGAATTCACTGAGCTCCTGAGATCGACCCATTCTTTCACAAATGTTTGTAGAAGCAGTCTGCATGCCTAGGTGCTTGATTTTATACTCCTGTGGAAGTGATTGGAACACCTGAATTCAATGATTTGGAGGAGTGTCCCAATAGTTTTGGCAATATAGTGTGTGTATATATATATATATATATATATATATATATATATATATATATATATATATATATATATATATATATATATATATATATATATATATATAATAGAAGAAATATATATTTTTTATTTCTTTTGTTTACTGTTCTCAAACTAAACTAGACTTCTGGGGCCACCTAGTGAGCTGTAGTAAATTACATCTATCATGAATCTGACAAAATCCTTAATAATACTTTTACCATTAAATCATAATAATCCTTAGTTAGTATTTCTCATGACGACGTTATAATTAGAAACGTTTTTACTGATTATGTCAACGGCGCTTTATAAACCTCCATAAACGCTCCGTAATGTGAGCCTGAGTTATGATCAGTCATTGGGCGGCAAGTCGTTTCTTATAACGCAAAGAATAATCATCCTGCAGGGGGCGAATGGTGGCTCAGAAAGCCAATCCTCCACTGTAGCGACTTCAAATTTCACGGCGTTTTTTGTCTTATTGGAAACATATGTACACAATATATGTAAACTTTTAAATATGCTACGTACAATGATTGGTTTCAACCATGAAAATGGATATCTAGCTCATCAATATCTAAAAAAAAAATGGATTTTACGAATCGTTGTGTAGTAATCTGTGATTGGCTAATCACACCAGCGCTGAGAAAAGGAACAGGGAGCATGTGACAAAGCCGTCCGTTTTAGACGCAATCTGGATGGTAAATTACGTCTGGAAAAAAATACTGAGAAATTTACAATTTAATTAAAGATAAAAAAAAAATCTCAAAAGAAGAATTAAAATAAAAAAATTATTTTTAAACCCACGAAACCACGCCCATCTCTGAAACCCATTTCATGCTAATTGCCATTCCATCCGCTTGTTCAATTTCTATGGCTCCAGTGAGAGTCAGTCAGCTGGAGACTGATCCAAACATCAGAAGAGAAAAAGACGTGAGGAAATAAACAGCTGTGCGTCAGAAAGAGACTGTCATGGCATCGATAAATCTCGGGTTTAACGGGGCTCGTAAAAAAGCGGCAGCGCGCATCAGAGCCGTAGAGAGGAGGAATCTGATCACCGTGTGCAGGTAAAATCTGATTACACATTCATCATCTGACACACTGCAGCACACCGGCGGCACAGAACATGTGTGGTGATGTCATTGTTATTTTTTTTTAGCAAGTTTGTTCTTGCATATTGCTGATGCTGGATCAGGAGAGATGAGATGATGTACGTGTACTGCACACAGAAGCGCCGATCTGAGATCTGTCATCAGAGCATCACGTCATATAGATGGAGTCTGTAGAAAAAGTACTGTGGTGAATACTGATCTACAGTGGTGCTCGTGCGATAATGAATTTACAGTGTGCTACAAAATACTCAAAGAAGGCGTATAAAAACGTTTTACAAGGGTAGATGTTTAAAACATGGTAAAAAATCATGGAGCCAAAATATGGTATTGAAATAGTAGCCTACATGTCAAAAAAAAAAAAAAAAAAAAAAAAAAACCCTGACACCATTTGTTTTTATTTTACAAAATGATTGACACCTGCTCTGGTCTTATAGCTTGTGATTATTGAAACTTAAAAAGATTTTAACTTGAGAATAAAGGTTTGAAATATGCATTGCTAATAAAGTATGATAACTTTATTAGTGTTTTTTTCATATACTAGTTTTAAAAAACATATTACCTTGGCTCATTGGAAAAGCATGAGCAAAAGTCCAAAAACGTATCTTTGCAATACATTCAATGACATTTCCATCTGAAATGAACACTAGTGGCAGTAAAACACCAACAACTTCTATTCCTTTTCAGATAAATTATAATTACAGGGGCGGGTTATCAATTAATAAATACTTATTTTCATGTGGTTATTTGCACAATATAATGTTATGACTTCAATACATTTTAACATAGAGCATGATTTGTAAACTAACAAACTTATATATGTATGAAACATGTATGGCTTATATGGTGTTGCACTTGTAGAAACAAGCTAAAATGACATGGTAATGTGTTTTTATTTCACATTTGCTTAGTGCATTTGGAGTTATTCACTCGACATTTCACTTTGAAAGTATCGCAAAACATTCAAGAAGCAACATAATATAATGTTTGTCATGACAACTCCCTTTGTGTTTGGCATGGTAATGGGTATGACAGTGTTGATATATTTGGTCTAGCGGAATAGATCTGCTACACTGCTGCCTTTATTGCTGCTGCTGCAGAGCAAGTACGGGACTTGCTACTGCCAAAAAATACGCAATACTCTGCTGTGAGCAAGTAAGACATGCTGCTGCTGTACAATAGGGCTGTCCTTTAATAGTCGACTAACCATTAGCCGACGAGAAGAGGCTTAGTTGGACTAAAATTTTATCAGCCGCTTAATCGCAGGGAAAAGGAAGTGGCGAAGTCACGCAGTCTGTGACGGACAGATCTTAACAACTGGTCTATGTGGTAAATACAGTATTACATCGGGCAGGACATCCAAACTCTCGCCTATGATTCATCGACATCAAATATGGCTTATCATCAAAAAACATGTAAATAGTAGCTACTTGTCAGCTCGCTTTAACGTTAACCTAGAAAAATGTGGGCTATTCAAGTGTTTGTGTTTAGTGTGAAAGCTGAATAGTAACACACTTACTGCATGACAGCTAACATGGAGGCGTCGGCGCGATCACTTGGAATTGAAATACTCCATCATTTGTGGTCATACAGATAAGAGTAATACAGAGTAATACATCTTTTGAATCTGTGAAGAGCAATTTGTGTGCACTCACATTAACAACAAGACGTTGTGCTTTTGTAAAATAATGAATGCCAACTGGGTGCACTTTCTGCCGTCCCTCTCTGTGAACTTGAGTGTGCCCAAAAAACGAAAAAAAAAAGAACTTAAATTCCATGTAAACCTGCCTCACAGATATGAAAAATATGTATCTATAGTCAAAAGTCAAATCAAATTTATTTATATAGCGCTTTTTACAATTGGTAATTGTTTCAAAGCAGCTTTACATATTAGAAGCACAGAAAAAAGAGAAGTGGTTAAAAATAAGCTGTACAAGCAAGCGTGGTAATATGTAACATATATAAGATGGTGCTACATTAAGCCAATGTCGGCTGACTCCCAGGGGTGGAAAAACCCCCCTAGGAGAAAAACCCAGCGTGCTAACACTGGGAAAAAAGTCCTAGGAGGGAAAAAAACCCTTGGAAGATATATATAATATATGTAAATGGATATGGATATGGAGATCAAAATCTGAATTATACATTATAAAAAGCGAATTGTCTAATTTAAAGGATTAGTTCACTTCTAAATGAAAATTTCCTGATAATTTACTCACCCCATGTCATCCAAGATGTTCATGTCTTTCTTTTGTCAATCGAAAAGAAATTAAGGTTTTTGATGAAAACATTCCAGGATTATTCTCCATATAGTGGGTTTCAATGGTCTCCAAACGGTTGAAGGTCAAAATGACAGTTTCAGTGCAGCTTCAAAGGGCTTTAAACGATACCAGACGAGGAATAAGGGTCTTATCTAGCAAAACGATTGGTCATTTTCTTAAAAAAAAATACAACTCACAAGTGCTTCCACCATTCCGCTTTCCATATTCTTCAAAAAGTTTACACTGTATGTCCTACGCCTTCCCTATTCTACTTACGGAAAAAACTGATCTGGCGCTGCGCTCGTTCCGTAAGTTGAATAGGGAAGGCGTAGGACATACAGTGTAAGCTTTTTGAAGAATACGGAAAGCGGAAGCAGCACTTGTGAGGTGATCATTTGTGTTTATAAAGCATATACAGTTGTATTTTTTTAGAAAATGACCAATCGTTTCATTAGATAAGACCCGTATTCCTCATCTGGGATCATTTAAAACATTTTGAAGCTGCACTGAAACTGTCATTTTGACCTTCAACCGTTTGGGCTCCATTGAAGTCCACTATAAGGAGAATAATCCTAGAATGTTTTCATCAAAAACCTTAATTTCTTTTCAACTGAAGAAAGAAGGACATGAACATCTTGGATGACATGGGGGTGAGTAAATGATCAGGAAAATTTTATTTGAAAGTGAACTAATCCTTTAAAATGAACCAATTCAAATGGAAAACAAATATTCTCAGGTTATGTAATCCGTATGAAATGTGCATTAGGCACATCCACTAATGCGAAGAGATGACGAGTCCGCTTCATCTGCAGCCGAAAATACAGAAAACACTAGTTTATCAATTAATTATTAAAATGTTAAAGCAATCTCCTTACTGTGTTTCCCCAACACATTTATAATCATTACTTCTACCAGTGCACTGTGGCAAGCTTTATGCATGCTCTTGTGCGCTGATTAGGCTGTGTATGTAGGCAATAAAGGCTCTTTATTATGATTTATATGATTTATTAATAAACTTGTGATTAGTCAACTAATCACTTAAAATGAACGATTACTAGTCGACCAGAACAATCTTTACTTGAGGGAAGCACTTCTGTACAATATAGCATACATGAATTACCCATAGCAGATCTATACAAGTGGAGCTGGGGAAGGTGGAGGGTTTCTGAAAGCGTGCTGCACTAAGGCAAATGCTAACCAAGTATTTGAAGGTTGAGCAGCGAGCTCACTGGCTACTAATACGGCAGGAACCAATCAGCTGTGTCCTATAGATAATGATGTGATTGCAAGCAGGTTAAATTAAGGACCTATTAGCTTGTGCCATCTAGGGTTTCATGACAGAACTTTGAATTTTGCACAAATGTCGCCATGGGCATGTTGAAAATATACATTATATACTGAGTAGTAAGCCAGTATTCCATTTATAACATAGTCTTTTTTCTCTTTTTAATATTTTTAATATGTTATATATTATGTCTTTCCACAACCTTTTGAAATAAGCAATGTCAGTGGTATTTGTTAGACTTTCCTTATCTAGGATGGAATCAGAACATGTAGATGAATATGATTAATTACGTTAATATGTCTAATTAGGCAGTGGCGCACAGGGCAGGTTTGAAGCAGAAGAAGCATCAGTCTGAACACAAATGAATGTCATACCCATTAGGGGGCACAGCATGAATTGGCCAATCAAAAGGCTTGGAGCGTGACGTGATGTGTCCGTCCACACAATCACAGTGAGACCGAAGCTCACGGCTCAGACAAATAAAGCCATTTTACTCTTTGTGTCTGAGGAAGAAAGACTAGATAAGCAAAATCCATTTCCTCTCATGTTTATCCTGTGATATCTGATCCAGAGTTCATTCAGGACTGAAATAAATCACTGCTGAGTGATAATACTGTCTGTGATGTTCAACGAATCATGAAAGGAAGTTCACTTTGTCAGAGAGTCTTAAATGAAGTCTTGAATGCTCTTAAAATGATCATGAAACTTCAAAGAAGTTCAGAGGTTTTCAGACCTTCTCAAATGAAATGTCAGGCTGATTTAATCTACGTCAGATGTCACAGGATGGCTTCTTGAGAAATTCCATTTTTGGTGTTATGAATATCAGATTTAAAGGTGCCCTAGATTCAAAAATTGAATTTATCTTGGCATAGTCAAATAACAAGAGTTCAGTACATGGAAATGACATACAGTGAGTCTCAAACTCCATTGTTTCCTCCTTATATAAATCTAATTTGTTTAAAAGACCTCAGAAGAACAGGCGAATCTCAACATAACACAGACTGTTACGTAACAGTCGGGGTGTACGCCCCCAATATTTGCATATGCCAGCCCATGTTCAAGGCATTAGACAAGGGCAGAACATCTGGATGTGCACAGCTGAATCATCAGACTAGGTAAGCAAGCAAGAACAATAGCGAAAAATGGCAGATGGAGCGATTATAACTGACATGATCCATGATAACATGATATTTTTAGTGATATTTGTAAATTGTCTTTCTAAATGTTTCATTAGCATGTTGCTAATGTACTGTTAAATGTGGTTAAAGTTACCATCGTTTCTTACTGTATTCACAGAGACAAGAGCCGTCGCTATTTTCATCTTTAAACACTTGCAGTCTGTATAATTCATAAACACAACTTCATTTTTTATAAATCTCTCCAACAGTGTAGCTTTAGCCGTTAGCTACGGAGCATAGTCTCAAATTCATTCAGAATCAATGTAAACATCAAAATAAACACTGTACTTACGCTGTTAGACATGCTGCATGACGAACACTTTGTAAAGATCAATTTTGAGGGTTATATTAGCTGTTTGAACTTTTTTTTATGTTGTTTAAGGCAACCGCCACCTCTTGGGGTGTGGAGCACCAGATTTAAAGGGCCACACACCCTGAATCGGCTCATTTCTAATAATGCCCCAAAACAGGCAGTTAAAAGAATGATTTAAAAAACATCTATGGGGTATTTTGAGCTGAAACTTGACAGACACATTTAGGGGACAACTTAGACTTATATTACATCTTTTAAAAAAAAAGTTCTAGGGCACCTTTAATATTCTCATTGTGACATTTCATCATGTCATTCTAAAGTGATTTGGAATCTCTCTTTGTGCTACTGTGTATCAATATTTTAAGCAGTAATATGATGCAATGGTGCCACATGACCTCATTATATTGCATATTTATTTTGTGTCAGGTATTGTCTCAGAAATAAATATTCAAATCCTTGGCATATAACACTGCTGTGCATTTCATAATAATTTTTAGTTTTTGAGTTACATAAGATGATAGTTATTCATCTCTGGTTCAAACTTGTTCATCTTTTTTTCACATTTGCTCTGCGTGTTTTAGAAAGGAAATGTCAGTAGTGAAATTATCTCTGAAATGACATTTGCATGAAGGCTGCTGGGTATTTGGAAGTCATGAGGAGACGGATAAAAGCACAGGAGCTGCCGATAATGAAAAGGACAGTCATTTATGCCATAATTACATCTGATGAGAACATATTAAACAGCTCTAATGGTGCTCCACAAAACACAAGATCGCCATTGACTCTTAAATGCTCTTTTAGGGGTTTTTAAAAGCTTTATTTTAGGGTTTTACTGGAGACTCAGTGCTTTTTTATATATATTAGCTCTGAATTAGACATCTGTTTGTATCTCTGCTGAACTTTTTTTTTTTTTTTTTTTAATCCGTGTAAGTGTGTCCAATAGCAGTGATGTTATTGTTAACTAAAACTAGTCAATTAAAATCATTTTGTTAACTGAAATAAAGCTAGATTTATAATCAACATTTCTCTCACTGCCTATTGGCATGGTATTGTTAAATTAAATTAAGGCCAAATCTTAGAAGGTAGCATTCTTAAGTTAATTATTTACATAATTAAAGTTTGTCAGTGTTTTACTGTACAAGCTGTTAGAGTTTAAACTGTCATGCTCATGATTGTGTATTTGTGTGTGTGTTTGAGTATGCAGGTTCTCAGTGAAGACCCTCATTGATCGCTCATGTTTTGAGACGATAGACGACACATCTGCTGAGTTCATCAACTTTGTCTCCATTCTAGAACATATTCTGAGCCATAGACTGAAAGGTGAGGCAGAAAGCACACACACACACACACACACACACACACACACACACACACACACACACACACACACACACACACACACACACACACACACACACACACACACACACACACACACACACACACACACACACACACACAGACACACACACTCTGAAATTAGGAACTGCATTTCATCTTGATATGAGCATCACATTTTTAGAAAACGAAACTGGACCTGATATTATACCTTCAACTATAATACACCGATTAAGCATAACATTATGAGCACTGACAGATGAGGTGTATAACAATAATTATCTCTTCATCACAGCACCTGTTAGTGGGTGGGAAATATTAGGCAGCAAGTGAGCATTTTGTCCTCAAAGTTGATGTGTTAGAAGCAGGAAAAATGGGCAAGCGTAAGGATTTGAGCGATTTTGACAAGGACCAAATTGTGATGCTAGACATCTGGGTCAGAGCATCTCCAAAACTGCATCTCTTGTGGGGTGTTCCCAGTCTGCAGTGGTCAGTATCTATCAAAAGTCGAAGGCAGAGGCAGTGTAAAGCTTTGGCCAATGTTCTGCTGAGAAACCTTGGGTCCTGCCATCCATGTGGATGTTACTTTGACACGTACCACCTACCTAAGCATCGTTTCAGACCATGTACACCCTTTCAGGTTAACGGTATTCCCTGGTGGCTGTAGCCTCTTTCAGCAGGATAATGTGCCCTGCCACAAAGCAAAAATGGTTCAGGAATGGTTTGAGCAGCACAACAGCGAGTTTGAGGTGTTGACTTGGCCTCCAAATTCCCCAGATGTCAATCCAATCAAGCATCTGTGGGATGTGCTGAACAAACAAGTCCAATCCATGGAGGCTCCACCTCACAACTTACAGGACTTAAAGGATCTGCTGCTAACATCTTGGTGCCTAGACCTTCAGGGGTCTAGTGGAGTCCATGCCTCGAGGGGTCAGGGCTGTTTTGGCAGCAAACTAACACAATATTAGTAAGGTGGTCATAATGTTATGCCTGATTGGTATATATATACTGCACTTGTTCTCTAAGCCTTTGGCCGTTGTAGTTATAGATAACTATTAGGGATGTCCTGATCAAGTTTTGTGCCCCTGATCCGATCCAATACGATCCTAGTATCTGCCGATACCAAGTCCCGATCCAATACTTGTATTTTTCTGGTGCTTGGTGCTAAGCACATTAAATATATTAAAATCAATTCAATGGTTTGCAATCCCACTTGAAGGATGCATAGACCACCTACTAGCAAGACACCTGCGTGACAGCTGATGTAAAATTAAGGATCGGGCTTACGGCTCTGGTATACTTCAAACGAACTTCTTTTTCGTTCTTCGTTTAGGGGTAAAACGAAGTTCGAAATGCGTGACCAGCGATATACTGTAAACGAACATCTGACGCCCCCATACTGCTGAGGTCGACGTTTAGATGAAAATCAAGAAGCTTTACAGTATCAAACATGAAAAACAGTGTTAGTGCCTCATTTTTTTACAAGCACAACTTCATTTTGTACTATAAAGCGGCTATCTAGTGTGTTCATGTTTTCACCCCCGGTGATCTTACCTCAACAAACTCTACAGATCAAATGAGTCAGAGACGTGCCCACGCAAGAGAAGGCGGAGCCTCAGCGCACACCTCCTGTTACATTATCGTCACTAACCAATGGTAGTACGAAGATGTTTTGGTGCTGGAATGAACTTTTCCTGAAAGATCACTTTGGCAAGCCGTTTCGAACTTCCAAAAAGAACACAAAACGAACTTCGTTTTGGCCTGATTTTGTTCGAAATGACATCACATCAGTTCTTTCTTCGATTTCGTTTGAAGTATACCGGAGCCTTTAGGTTAGCCAAAACCAATCAGTTAAAAAAAAAAAAAAAAAGTTAAATTGGCTCAGAACATCTTTTATAAGTATAGTAATATATTGTTTGGGTTAAAGTGTTGTTTTTTTTGCTGTTGCATGTATATTGCATATAACAAAATGTATGTAAAAATTGATTAATAAACATAATATTCCAACACACACACACTTCTCGATGTGAGTTATGCCAAAAGCTTCACACACCATTGCATAGTGATGCTGTGATGCATGCTGCTATAAGACCCCCCACACACACGCGACTGATGAAATGAGGTATAAATACAGCACAGAGTGCCTTATTTTGGGTTAGAAGAGCTCCGACGACTCTCACAGCATGACAAAACAGTTCTCCCTTACATATCGCTGATTTTCAGCCTTTCAGCAATATTTGATCTCTCTATGTTTATGTTCTCGGAAACATCTTAAAAGGCTAAAAATCCCTGTGGAGCTCGTCACTTGTCAGATTCACCCCTTTCAATTACTAGCTCAGATATTTACCACAAACATAGTGCAACTGTATACAAACAGTGTTTGTTTTTCTAGAATAGTTTTGCATCTGAATTAATGCACAGTTGTTTTTGTATAATCAAACTGCTTTTACACTGTATTGTGTGTTTTCTCTGTGTAGGTCAGGTCAGCTGGTTTGGTTACGAGAGCCCGCGCAGTTTCTGGGATTACATACGTGTGGCGTGTATTAAAGTCCCACACAGCTGCATCCACAGCATCGAGAACATGGAGAATGTCCGCAGCTCTAGAGCAAAGGTCAGGACCCACATGTCTGTGCCGCTGCTGTTTGCAGGGTGTTTGGTGTAGTGTTATTTTAAGATTATTTATTTACACTGAAGGTCAAAAGTTTGGAATAATTTCAATTTTTTTTTAATGTTTTTAAGTCTCACCAAGGCTGCATTTATTTGATCAAAAATACAGTAAAAAAAGTAATGTTGTGAAATATTACAATTTTGTATATACAATAGTGTATATACTACACTCTAAAAAAATAATGTGTTGGCTCAATAAAAAAAAAAAAACAGTTTGCATCAATTTTTTTGAGTTATGACAAATTTGAGTGAATTTACGTTAAATCAACAAGCTATACTGAGTTAAAGGAACTTAATAATTTGTAGCATAAACACAAATTTTTAAAGGAACACTCCACTTTTTTTGAAAATAGGCTCTTTTTCCAACTCCCCTAGAGTTAAACAGTTGAGTTTTACCGTTTTCAAATCCATTCAGCCGATCTCCGGTTCTGGCGGTACCACTTTTAGCATAGCTTAGCATAGTTCATTGAATCTGACTAGACCGTTAGCATCGCACTTAAAAATGACCAAAGAGTTTTGATATTTTTCCTATTTAAAACTTGACTCTTCTGTAGTTAAATTGTGTACTAAGACCGACAGAAAATGAAAAGTTGCGATTTTCTAGGCTGATATGGCTAGGAACTATACTCTCATTCAGGTGTAATAATCAAGGAACTTTGCTGCCGTTCCATGGCTGCAGCAGTGCAATGATATTACGCAGCGCCTGTGAGCCCCCGCTTGCACAGGGAACGTGCCTTGCAACCATGGAGACGTATGTGAGAGACGCTGCGTAATATCATTGCACTGCTGCAGCGATGATACGGCAGCAAAGTTCCTTGATTATTACGCCTGAATGAGAGAAAATCGCAACTTTTCATTTTCTGTCGGTCTTAGTACACGATTTAACTACAGAAGAGTCAAGTTTTAAATAGGAAAAATATCAAAACTCTTTGGTCATTTTTAAGCGCAATTCTAACGGTCTAATCAGATTCAATGAACTATGCTAAGCTATGCTAAAAGTGGTACCGCCAGAACCGGAGATCGGCTGAATGGATTCGAAAACGGTAAAACTCAACTGTTTACCTTTAGGGGAGTTGGAAAATGAGCCTATTTTCAAAAAAAGTGGAGTGTTCCTTTAAGTTGATTACTCAAAAAAAAAAAAAAATGAAGTTGCTCCAACTACCAGAGTTGTAGCCCTGGAACCAATTAGCATAATCTTATCTGTTTCAGTTAAAATCGACAGCTATCATAGCACATGATCGCATAACTCATTTAACATGTATATTTGATGAACAAGTAAGATATTGCTTGTCACTGGCATTAGCGCAGTCATTGCTTATAGAGTCAATGTAGTGTTTACTTTCATGTATCTACTCTTTAGCACAATGGTAACCACAAAAACTTCAACATTACAGAAACTCTTTTAAATGTCAAACATAACCTCATTAAGCACTAACTGGTCTCTCCCTTCACTGAAAACAAATAAATGAACACTTAATTAATTAACACATTTTTATTCTCCTTATCCAGTCCTATGCAAAGCATGCTGGGAACTTGAAATCCACTGCCTAATTTCTGAAGTTATCAAGACTACAGTTACTACAACCTAATTTTTAGAAAAAAGCCTATTAACTCAGAAATTTGAGTTTAAATTGCAGACGATATTAAGTTGATGTAATGATCAACATTATTCTGTCAACAGAACTCAACAAAATAATGTTTGCAACTTAAAAGGTTTAACTAAAACAATAAAAGATACAATAAAAGCTTGTCTTTAGCTGATCACATGCCTGATTAAAGTATGCCTGATTCATATTTTGAATTTATTCTTATATTTTCAGTTTTAGTAATTTTATTATGTGCGTTTGTAATTTTTTAAATTTTTATTTTAGTTAGTTTCCAATGCAACATTTTCATTTAAGTATTTAAATTTAAGTTTTTCATTTGATATTTAGATTTTATTGTACTTCATTTTATTTAACAAAAATGATTTTTAATAGTTTTTGATCTCACATGTGATCACAAAGTAAACCAGAGGAAACAAGACCTCCTAGAGCAGACCTGTCCTGTTTAAATCTGGTATTATCATCTGTCTTGTGTGATCCGATCACAAGCAGTCAGCTATAACAGATAGTCGGCTCGAATGTTTTTCCATACTATCGGATAAATGGGATCTGTATCCTCACTCAGTTGAATTACTTCAGTTTTAAAGGCTTTTGTGGTTGACAGGTAAGAGCAACACTCTCTCTCTCTCTCTCTCTCTCTCTCGTTCTCTCTGTCAGGGTCGTGCCTGGATTAGAGTGGCGTTAATGGAGAAGCGTTTGTCTGAATACATCTCTGCAGCTCTGAGAGACTTCAAAACTACAAGGTACTTTTTCTTTATGCAGCTCTCACAGACACGCACACTGACACTCTCATTTTTATTGCAGGCTGATTGTGATAAAAACTTTTTATGAGTCTCTGTTGTCAGCCTCTCCACAACAGTGATTGTTTAAACATGGCGCCTTCACCAAAATAAAAGCAGCACCATATGGCAAAAAACGTAAGAATATTGAGTTGACAAAAATGCATCGTGTCATCAATAATTCTTCCTTGTATACCAGTTTAATATGCAGAGACATCTAAAAGTCAGCCATTTATAGGTTGACTTCCTGAAGGCTCGGCAGTTCTTTCAAAGCATTGCTTTGTTGTGAGTTTAATGCAAGTTTGAGGGTGGGAACAATGGAAAAACGGTTTGCCTGATTTTTTTTTTTTTTTTTTTTTTTTAGTATTTAAAAAAAACAAAAAACAACAACTACAAAATGTGTTGAAGATCTGTCTTGTGTTTATTTGTCAGGAGGTTTTATGAGGAGGGGGCTGTAGTTCTGGGGGAGGAGGCGGGGCTTCTGGCAGATACTCTGATTGGACTGAATGCCATTGACTTCAGGTACATTTATGTTCATTCACTTCTTTTCTGTGGGTGGCACTGACATTCAGCTGTGCCGCAGCAGGACAGGATGTTGATCATTAATTAAATGGGTGGCGCTGCTGACACGAGTCACACACGTTCCTGCACACACATGCACACACACACACAGTCTGATCAAGTGAATTTGTTGACCTATGCTGAAATTCTCATCTTCAATTGACAGTTTCTGTCTGAAAGGGGAGGGGCTTGATGAGAGCTGTCCCGTCGTCATTGACTACACACCGTACCTGAAATTCACACAAACGTAAGAGTGCTACACAAAAACACACATATAAACATGCTGACATTGACCACATGCTTTAGGCCTGTGGCCTCTTAATGCATGTGATTGAATATTATATATTCAGTATACATTGTGTGTGTGCTTTAGTTCTGACAGCATCAGCAGCGATGAGGAGGAAATGAGAACGCTGGGCAGCAGTGGCAGTGAAGCAGGCACTCCTGAATCCCACATGGCCGCCAGTCTGATGGCCGATCAGAGCACTTGGTACAGCAAGAGCAAAAGACTTGAGCAGAAATACAGAGTCGTGCTGGAACAGAAGGTGAGGATGAGTACTAATCATACGGCTTCTGCAGTATGCAGTATGTATAGTATACTGTGTGCAGTATGCACATGATCTACTACATTTGCCAAAATGCATAGTACACAATAGGCATGTGCAATCGCAATTAATCGTTTGCAAAATAAAAGTCTGTGTTTACGTAATATATGTGTGTGTTCTGTGTATAATAATTATATATATATATATATATATATATATATATTAGACACATACATGTATATATTTAAGAAAAATGTTAATTTATATATAAAATATTTATATGTAATATAAAACATATATAAATGTATATACTTATTTATACATGCATATATTACTTAAATTTATACATTTATGTGTGTGTATTTATATATACATAATTATTAAACACAGAACACACATATATATATTACGTAAACACAGACTTTTATTTTGCAAATGATTAATCGCGATTAATCGTTGCACATCCCTAGTACACAATCAGAGCACACTGTGAGCTTCCCTTTACATTTATCTTGATTATCATTGGCTGTGCATGAAAATCTTTCAAGCATGCTGCATTAAATCGGGTCTAAATTCATAATTTTGTGGAAAATATACTACCGTTCAAAAGTTTGGGGTTGGTAAGATTTTTTTAAAAAGACTTTAAAGCTCACTTAAGCTGCATTTATTTGATCAAAAATTCATAAATATTAATAGAATTATTATTACAATTCAAAATTACTGTTTGGTATTTTAACAATTTTTAAATGTAATTTATTTCCTGTGATACAAAGTGGTGAATTTTCAGCATCATTACTCCAGTCTTCAGTGTCACATGATCCTTCAGAAATCATTCTAATATTTTTATTTTTTTGATTTCTTGATGAATAGAAAGTTCAAATGAACAGCATTTATTTGAAATATTATTTTTTATAACAATGTAACAAAGTCTTTACTGTTATTTTTGATAAATTTAAGGAATCTTTGCTGAATAAAAGTATTGATATCTTTAAGAAAAATCTTATAGACCCCAAACGTTTGAATGGTGGTGTATACACTGATCCAGATTCTGTAATCAGTTTTCAGATTATTGAATGTCAACAAAAGGCTAAAACAATTAATACGGAGCATATCCATGTATTGTTAAAAGCTAATTGTTTAATAAATTTTTTTTCTATTAATTTGGCATAAAAAGTATTTTTTTTAAGTATGTCATATAGAATACATACTTTGCCATGTGCAGTAAGCAGTAAAGCAGTTTTCCATATCCTGTGCTGAACTTTGAATGTTAAACTGGGTGCTGTTTCTAGATCAGTGATTCTCAGTGCTCCCAATTTTAAGTATCTAGTCTGACACCCTTAAATCAGGTCATGGGGTCTGTACTG
Organism: Chanodichthys erythropterus; assembly: GCF_024489055.1. Taxonomy (NCBI): domain Eukaryota; kingdom Metazoa; phylum Chordata; class Actinopteri; order Cypriniformes; family Xenocyprididae; genus Chanodichthys; species Chanodichthys erythropterus. The sequence goes on from NC_090222.1 coordinate 32,788,559, forward strand.
ATGAGCTGATGAGTTCAGTCAGGTGTGTTAGATAAGAGAGACATCCTGGGGGCGCCCAGGAGCAAGACCAAGAAACACTGACACAGATTACATTAACTATTATAATTGTTTAGGGTTATCTGGAGGAGTTGGTGCGTCTGAGGGAAGCTCAGCTGTCTGAGTCTGTCTCTCAAAATAAATCTCTACTGCAGCAGCTCACAGACACGGAAATCAGCCACAAAGTGGAGAAAGAGCAGCTGGAGATCATCATACTGGAGCTGCAGGATCAGCTGTAAGTTTGAACTGCTGTTATTTTAGTATTTTATGTATAGTTTTTTACTATTTTATACATGCTTTTATTTTTATATTTCCAGTTTTCATTTTAATTTCAATGACATTTTTGTGATTTTGTAACGTGCTTTAGGGCTGGACCAGTATGATACAGTATATTGTTACAGCAGTATAAAATGTCTATCATTAGAGATTTTGCTATATCGCGGTATATAATTATATAGCACTGTTGACATTTCTGAATGATGAAATGTATGAATGATAATAAAAAAGCGGGATGTGCTTGATGTTAAAAATGTTGCAATATATCCTGAAAAGGAACTCTAGGCTCGTGCTGACACACTGCCAAAGTGCGCGCACAGAAAGCCACCTCTCTCAGAAGTCAATCGTGATTTTGGGACATGCTCGATGTTAAAAAGTTTTATTAAGCACAATAAGCAGTTAAAAAGAACTCAATGCGGTTCACTTGCTGATATTGACACACAGCATAAGCACATGCACATAAAGCCGTCTCTCAGCATCGCAAATTCAGTTCTCTTTCACTTCTTATGCGCTTGAATGGTCGAATACACCCACAATTATGTCAAAATGCCCATCATGTGGAGTATTCATGTAAACACAGCCGGTTATGTCTCAAGTGAAAGTAAACCGGATGTGTATCAGTATAATGGATCTATGCATTTGGTCTTAAAGTGACAGCAGCCTAATATACCTGCTGCTCTGTGTCATTAATGTGATCAAACAAAAGCTTTAAGCTTTTTTTAGTTTCAATAAGAACACATTTATATTTAATTCATACAGTAAATGTTATTTTTAGTTTTGATTATTACATTTCTGTACTAATTTTAACTACATGTTAAAGGGATAGTTCACCCAAAAATGAAAATTTGATGTTTATCTGCTTACCCCCAGTGCATCCAAGATGTAGATGACTTTTTTTCTTCAGTCGAACGCAAATTATGATTTTTAACTGCAACCGCTGCCGTCTGTCAGTCAAATAATAGCAGTGATTGGGAACTTGAACAATAAGAGTCGAAAAAACTTCCATAGACAAATCCAAATTAAACCCTGCGGCTCCTGACGGCACATTAATGTCCTAAGACACGAAACGATCGGTTTGTGCGAGAAACCGAACAGTATTTATATCATTTTTTACCTCTAATACACCACTATGTCCAACTTCGTTCAGCTTCCGGCTAGTGAGGTCAGATCGCGCTCTGACAACGGAAGTGATGTCTCGCGCTCATTGAAGTATATGGGCGAGACATCACTTCCGTCATTAGAACGCGTTTTTTGACCTCACTAACAGGAAGCTGAACGAAGTTGGACATAGTGGTGTATTAGAGGTTAAAATTATATAAATACTGTTCGGTTTCTCGCACAAACCGATCGTTTCGTGTCTTAGGACATTAATGTGTCGTCACGAGCCGTAGGTTTTAATTTTGATTTGTCTAAGCAAGTTTTATTTACTGTTATAGTTGAAGTTCCCATCTACTGCTATTATTTGACTGACAGACGGCAGCGGTTGCAGTTAAAAATCATAATTTGCGTTCGACTGAAGAAAAAAAGTCACCTACATCTTGGATGCACTGGGGGTAAGCAGATAAACATCAAATTTTCATTTTTGGGTGAACTATCCCTTTAAATAAACATATTGTACCTGAAAAACATAATTTAAGTATTATTATTATTTTCGTTATATTGTTTTTGTACTATTGTTTGTAATTTGCATATCTTTTCTTATATTTAATAACAGAAATGAGATAAAATAACACAAAATGACAAAAAATAGTCAAACCAAAAATTATTCAGACACTAAATATAATTTTTTACTAGTGGGTGCAGGACACTATAGTTCATTTATGCAAGTGAGGATAGCAAAATAAAGTAAACTGTGACATATTATACCCAAAAATTCTTCATACAGTGGACTAACCAGTAAAATTGCTAAACATTTGGGACCAAAAATTATTCAGACACTTTGACCTGACCAAGTGTTATCTGACATAATTAAGATACATTTTTTCTGACACAGTTTAACTCTGAGATCTTGTCATATTTTATTACAATTTTTTAAACTATAGTGAATAAACTGTGTTAGTGAATGACATGTTCAAGGTGTCTGAATAAATTTTGGTTTGACAGTATATCGTGATATACAGTGGGTACGGAAAGTATTCAGACCCCCTTAAATTCTTCACTCTTTGTTATATTGCAGCCTTTTGCTAAAATCATTTAAGTTCATTTTTTTTCCTCATTAATGTACACACAGCACCCATATTGACAGAAAAACACAGAATTGTTGACATTTTTGCAGATTTATTAAAAAAGAAAAACTGATATCACATGGTCCTAAGTATTCAGACCCCTTACTGTGACACTCATATATTTAACTCAGGTGCTGTCCATTTCTTCTGATCATCCTTGAGATGGTTCTACACCTTCATTTGAGTCCAGCTGTGTTTGATTATACTGATTGGACTTGATTAGGAAAGCCACACACCTGTCTATATAAGACCTTACAGCTCACAGTGCATGTCAGAGCAAATGAGAATCATGAGGTCAAAGGAACTGCCTGAAGAGCTCAGAGACAGAATTGTTGCAAGGCACAGATCTGGCCAAGGTTACAAAAAAACGGAAGCCTCTCCTCAGTGCAAGACACATGAAAGCCCGCATGGAGTTTGCCAAGATGGTGAGAAATAAGATTCTCTGGTCTGATGAGACCAAGATAGAACTTTTTGGCCTTAATTCTAAGTGGTATGTATGGAGAAAACCAGGCACTGCTCATCAGCTGTCCAATACAGTCCCAACAGTGAAGCAAGGTGGTGGCAGTATCATGCTGTAGGGGTGTTTTTCAGCTGCAGGGACAGGACAACTGGTTGCAATCGAGGGAAAGATAAATGCGGCCAAGTACAGGGATATCCTGGACGAAAACCAGAAACCAGAGTGCTCAGGACCTCAGACTGGGCCAAAGGTTTACCTACCAACAAGACAATGACCCTAAGCACACAGCTAAAATAATGGAGTGGCTTCACAACAACTCCGTGACTGTTCTTGAATGGCCCAGCCAGAGCCCTGACTTAAACCCAATTGTGCATCTCTGGAGAGACCTAAAAATGGCTGTCCACCAATGTTTACCATCCAACCTGACAGAACTGGAGAGGATCTGCAAGGAGGAATGGCAGAGGATCCCCAAATCCAGGTGTGAAAAACTTGTTGCATCTTTCCCAAAAAGACTCATGGCTGTATTAGATCAAAAGGGTGGTTCTGCTAAATACTGAGCAAAGGGTCTGAATACTTAGGACCACGTGATATTTCAGTTTTTCTTTTTTAATAAATCTGCAAAAATGTCAACAATTCTGTGTTTTTCTGTCAATAAGGGGTGCTGTGTGTACATTAATGAGGAAAAAAATGAACTTAAATGATTTTAGCAAATGGCTGCAATATAACAAAGAGTGAAAAATTTAAGGGGGTCTGAATACTTTCCGTACTCACTGTATATCGTTATTGTAAAATAAAATTTCTCATATTGTGAAATAAGAATTTGGTCATATCGCCCACGCACCCCTAAAGTGCTTTTGTATTAGGCATGTGATTAAACTAAATTGTGGTTGGTTACTGAATATGACACTGGATATTGCAAAGAAATGCTGCATACAAAAGTGGTGCAACTGTTTAGTAAATTTGCCTTTGTATGCATGATGCATGATAATGGAAATACGCTGTAGCAGGAGGGCAAAAGTTTGTCTCCCTGTGAACGAGATCTTTGCAGTTCGGTCTCATTTATCATGCAGTTATTATGCTGTTCATTTATTTTGGTTGCACAAGGTGCTGTAGCATAAGAACGGTTAATCTTTAGCATTTTCCATGGCTGCAGAGTGTCAGTACAGATGATCTCTGAATGGTTCCTGCCTCCTGAGCCCTCGGATTTGTTTCTCCTCTCATTCTTTCAGACAGCTGGAGTTCACGGTTCAAATGAGCCTTGGAGAGCTGTCTGCTTTAGGAGACGTCAGAAGCTAAACCAGAGCAGCGTTGCTATGGAGACAGACGCAAATAAGTTAATAGATTATTGCAGCATGTAAGCGGGGAGAGGATTTGATCGATGGAGAGGGGGAATGATTGAAAAACTAGAGGAGAGACTGTTCAGAGGAGAAAGAATTTGTTTGTTTGCATGTACTTTTTAGTTTATTGGCACTTGTTCTAACTAAACAAACTTACATGAATGACCTTATACAGATTTGTTACCAACATGCATGTCAGGTATTTCAAGTCAAAGCCAAAATTTTCAACATGCACTACAGGGGAAGTGGTTTTAGTACATATTGTGTGTTAGATTTTATTTATTTATTTATTTATTTATGTTTTTATCTATCTATCTATCTATCTATCTATCTATCTATCTATCTATCTATCTATCTATCTATCTATCTATCTATCTATCTATCTATCTATCTATCTATCTATCTATCTATCTATCTATCTATCTATCTATCTATCTATCTATCTATCTATCTATCTATCTATCTAATCTATCACCATTCAAAAGTTTTTAAAAAAAATAAATTAATGCTTTTATTTAGCAAGAACACATTAAATTGATCAAAAGTGTCAGTAAGACATTTATAATGTTAAATTAACTAATCCTGAAAAAAATGTATATCGGTTTCCACAAAAATATTAATCAACACAACCATTTTCAACATTTGATAATAAGAAGAAATGTTTATTAAGCAGCAAATCAGCATATTAGAATGATTTCTGAAGGATCATGTGACACTGAAGACTGGAGTAATGATGCTGAAAATTCAGCTTTGCATCACAGGAAAAAAATACATTTTAAAATATATTCAAATAGAAAACAGTTGTTTTAAATTGTAATAATATATTGCGCAACATTACTGTTTTTACTACATTTTTGATCAAATAAAAACATTTTAAAAAAAAGTAAAAAATCTTTCTGACCCCAAACTTTTGAACAGTAGTGTATACTATGTAGTGTGCAGTATGCTAGTTTGTATTCCATTATGATCTATTTTAATCTGGAGAGAGGTCGCTGATGGCAAAGGATGGTCTGAGGTGTTTAATTGAATCATGAAGGTCATTCGCTGCATTGCAGACCTAGAACAGTGTTTTCAGTCTGTCTGGCAATAGCTGCTTGAAAAGTTATTTTCTTCTATGACCAGATTCAAGCAGTTTATGTTTATATGTTGTTTATCGAAGTAGAAACAAGTCCGTCTCTCTCTGTCCATGTGAAGCCGTTTGTGTTTCACTGCATCAGCTGCAGCGGACCATCTGTTCGAATCAATACAGAGAGCCGCGAGTGTTTGCAGACCGCCAGGAGTGATTTTTCAGCTGAGTAGTCAGTTTGGAAATCCAATTGCTGAGGTTAAAGACTCGTTTTATGGATGAGAATATTTGATATTGATATTCCATGTTCTTGATGTTGAGTTTTGATCAGTGACTTGTTGAAGTTATATACACACTCTCCAGCCACTTAATTAGGTAAACCTTGCTAGTATCGGGTTGGACCACTTTTGCCTCCAGAACTGCCTTAATTCTTTGTGGCATAGATTCAACAAGGTGCTGGAAACATTCCTCAGTGATTTTGGTCTATGTTGACATGATCGCATCACGTAGTCGCTGCAGATTTGCAGATGATGCGAATCTCCCTTTCCACCACATCCCAAAGCTGCTCTATTGGATTAAGATCTGGTGACTGTGGAGGTCATTTGAGTATAGTGAACTCATTGTGATGTTCAAGAAACCAGTTTGAGATGATTTGAGCTTTATGACATGGTGCTTTATCCTGCTGGAAATAGGAAGAGAAGATGGGTACACTGTGCTCATAAAGGGATGGATATGATCAGCAACAATACTCAGGTAGGCTGTGGTATTTAAATGATGCTAAATTGGTACTAAGAGGCCCAAAGAGTGCCAAGAAAATATTTCCCACACTTACACCACTAGCACCAGGATGGATCCATGCTTTCATGTTGTTTACGCCAAATTCTGATCCTACCATCTGAATGTTGCAGCAGAAATCGAGACTCATCAGATCAGGCAACTTTTTTCCAATCTGCTATTGTCTAATTTTAGTGAGCCCGTGTGAATTGTAGCCTCAGGTGCCTTTTCTTATCTGACAGGAGCAGCAGCGGTGTGTCTTCTGCTGCTGTAGCTCATCTGCTTCAAGGTTTGACATGTTGTGCGTTCAGAGATGCTCTTCTTCATACTTTAGTTGTAACGAGTGGTTATTTGAATTACTGTTAACTTTCTATCAGCTTAAACCAGTATGGTCATTCTCTGACCTCTGGCATCAACAAGGCATTTTCTTCCACAGAACTGCCACTCACTGTATATTTTCTCTTTTTTGGACCATTCTCTATAAACCCTAGAGATGGTTGTGTGTGAAAATCCCAGTAGATCAGCAGTTTCTGAAATACTCAGACCAGCCTGTCTGGCACCAACAATCATGCCACATTCGAAGTCACTTAAATCAACTTTCTTCCCCAGTTGAACTTCAGCAGTTGCCATGTCTAAATGCATTGAGTTGCTGCCATGTGATTGGCTGATTAGATATTTGCGTTAACGAGCAGTTGAACAGGTGTACCGAATAAAGTGGCCGGTGAGTGTATTTATTTATAAAACAGTTAGTTCCTAGCCTGACGTGGTCATACTCAATTCTAGTCAGAATATGAGTCTGATACTGCTCCATTGGGCTTTGATTATTGGGGGCGTATTTCAACCGATCCAGGAAAGACCTCAGTTGGATAGACCAACAACCAATCAGAGCTACAGAGTAAGTGACGTATGTTGAGCGACGCATAGTTGTCAACAGAACTCTTCTTAGCGACCATTGGGGCCAGCTGATAAATCAAACTTTTGTCGAATCCCGTAGGAAGGACGCCACAGACATCTTTCCCATCGACAAATGCGTTGATCGCGGTCCTCTGTTCCTCTTTTAAAATTAATGCGCTGCCGATATCTTCTATAACGGACGCGATGGCGGAATCTACACATCTCAGTTCTTCAACAACAACCATCATTGTTGTAAACTAATTGACCTTTTGCAAAGACTCGTCCCCCTTAGTTACTGTTGCTTTGTCCGACAAGCCGTGGCGCTGTCACGCCACACAGAGTGGAAAATACATCGCAGAGTAAAGAAGAAACTGACAACACATCGACAGACGAGACAGAGCAGGTTAATTATGATATTAAACAAAGTCCCAGCTTTCAAACTGTGTAGTTATTAAAAAAATTCAAACAATAAAAACCGTTTTGTGGCTCTTTAATGTGTTGTGACCATGATCGTGACAGATTGCTGTAGTGCCTCAGCTCAAGAGGCTCGTGAACCGATCATCTCTTCCTACTAGTCCATATATAGCATCAAATAAACATGACTGAACATGAGAATGAATGTTGTTTCAAATGCGGAAAGACGTCAATATACACAATTTTTCAAGTTTAACTCCACCGATGTTAATCTTCTAACTCCTGACTGCTTTGTTGGACAAAATGGCGGATGCGGCGTTCTGATTGGTTAGATTGCTTTTCAATCAAACTCCCCAAGCGCTCTTTGATGACATGGGTGGTTACGTAACCGCAGATAGCCTGTCCATCATCGATTAAAGCCCGCCCTGGCAATTTGATTGGCTCGGCCTTCTGGGAGCCGAGCATAATTACTCCACAATGGATCGAGTCCAGACCGAACTTCCCGTCCAAAAAATGTTGTGGGCGGGGTTCGGGCTGGCACCCAGGCTAGTTAGTTCCTGTCCTTGATTCTAATTGGTCAATAGAATGACCTCTTCACCCAATGGTTCTGTGTATCACCAAAGACTATAGAATAACACAAGATGTGTCACTCGTATTGTTTTGAATGGGAAAAAGTGTAACGCGCAATATGGCGAAATAAGTCCCGCCTTCTAAATAAGAGCCAATCACTGACTGGTAAAGTCATCGCGTCACTTCAGCGGCCGTTAGAAGCACCGGTTTCTATAGAAACAGTCAGACGCACGCCTCCGAAGAGATGCACATTTAGGTCTGCGCATGCGCATTAGCTTGATCCAGCCTGAAAAAAACAGTTTTTTGTCATGATTCCAGCATTTAGAAACTAAATTTAGGAGCCAGTTGTTGTTAGATTTCATTGGTGATTTCAAATATGAAATTTAATCGTAAGGTTGGCTGACAGCGCTAGTCAAAGCATTTTTTCAGTGTAAAAGTCTTCACTACTGACTGACACACTCATATAGACAGTCTTTGCTGCCATCTAATGGCGGCTGTTCACGCTCAGGGACTTTTTTTCTGGCGGAAGGAATGCTTTAGTGAAAGTTTACTTCATGAAAGTTGCATTGATACATATTTCTGGCTTTAATATTTGTATTGTGTGGTAACCGTTTTATAAAAGCAATAAGGTACTCGAGGCTAGTGCTGTATCGTGAATGAGTCACGCCCTTAAGCCGTGACTTATTCACGATACAGCAGTCTCTTGTACCTTATTGCTTTTATAAAACGGTTACATATACTGCATTTTCAACTTTTTAGCACTGTCTCTTTCAATGTCAGTGTTTGTTCCTCCAGGACGGTGCTGAAGAACCATGACCTGCGCTCCAGACAGGAGCTTACCTCACACCTGACAAACCAATGGCCCTCACCTGGCACTTTGGATACCAATGCTGTTGCCTTGGATACGCTCCTGTACAGAAAACGCACAGGACCATGGGAGGAGTATGTACTTCCTGTTTTTGTACTTCATAAATGTATCCTCTCAGGTTACGCATGTCCTTATGACATACATACAGCTTCACACCACAACTCATCTTATATTGAATTCCAGTCAAGTTCCTCATGGTCAGCGAATGATTCAGGAAGCAACGGCACTCGGGCTCTAGATTTAGCTCACGTCTGCAGCTCTCAAATCACATTACAGTATTGGCATACTTCCTACGGCCATCACTCTCATGTATTGATAACCTACAGAGGGTTATTAAATGGGTTGATCGAATTGAAACACAAACTTCAACTGGTATTTCTCACAAAAAAAAATCATGTTATTTTCAATTATTTTATTGCATTATTTTAATGACAATTAAGCACATTTCCTCCCAAAAATGATTGTCATGTGTATAGACCTTTTTTTAAAATTCCCATTATTTTCAGTGGTGATTCTTGTTAAATGTTCATTGCTGAAATGTAATATTTTTAATGCATTACAAATTTTTATTGAAATCAATCAGCAATAATAATTCTTATATAATTTATACACATTTTATACAATTTATAAACATAACTGTTTTATCCAATTGTTTATATTTTATATTTAAAAAAATATTTTTTAATATAACATTTTTTATAATTTTTTGTAATAATTTAGCTATTTCATTTATATTATAATTTATATAATTTATAATATTTAAAAATATATATCTAATATAACATACTAAAAAATCTTATGTATATAAAAATATTAACTTTTTAATGATTTTTCATTTTTAATATTTTTTTTTATAATAAATATTAACAATTTAATTTTTTTGATATAACATTGTAAGAAATCTTGATGGTTTTAAAATATGTTTTTTTTAAGCAAAATATATTTTTTAAAATATTTTATAACCCATGTGTATATCTACAGTAAAAGCTTCCAGAGTTTGGAGCAGCTTTCTGCGGATATGAGTCTCTCTCAGATGTCTCTCGATCCAGCACAACTGAACACTCACAGTCTGGACGGCAAGGCAGGACTTACACACTGGCACAGAGAAGGTTTGTGATGTGTGTTATGAGTCAGCTATGGTGACATCATTCTCTGATAATGAGTTCTATTATAGATGATGTCATTTCTCAATGGAAGGGTCTTTATACCACCTGAAGGAAGATAACCGCACCCATTCCTCAATATTAGTCAGAATCGCATGGAGGAAAAAATATTATGTAAAAATATAGTAAATTATGCACATTTACTGCACATTTTACATTAGCAACTGTAGTAGGTCATTGTGAATTTTCTGTAGGCATTAAAATTTGCAAACATTGCACAGAAAAGCATGATTCAGAAATGGTATAAAAACAGTCTCCACAAATGTTGTCTACTGCTCTGCCTTTTGCCTCTTTAATAACATCAGCCTTGTGAAATGATATTAGTAATGTCTCCACACTCTACTACTGTGTATACATGGTTGTGTTTTCACAGGGAAAGAGGATACTCCGTCTCTGAGGGGTTTGTGTGGTTCGTTAACCTCAATGGCCAGTTACAAATCTCTGGCCAGTCTGAAGTCCAGTGAATATCTGGCTAGTCCAACAACAGATATGACCAGCCCAGGACTGACCCCGTCCTGAACACAGAGACAAGTATGGACATATACACGCACACAGGCTTACGCATACACAAACACACCGTCCTGCTTGAGATGGTGTGGGCTTCAAACTGAGGAGAAGAAATGAAAACCTACCCATCGGTACCATCTTCAGAGCTACTAAGAGACATCAGACAAGATGACACCCCAGTGCTGTCCTGACTGGTTTTAGTTTCATTTGTGCAGTTTCATTTTCAAATGTGAACATTTTGTCGTTGAAGTCCATAGCTAGTTTAAGCATTAGCATTAGTGGATGTTGAGCATAATGAATCACGATGAATGACAATCTTGACTCAGGACATCAGTCAATTTCAGCTATTTGTGGAATTCCCAGTTCAAATGACTGCTGTTTTTGCAAAGGCCACAGATATAGCTTTTCTTGCTGTTTTATTTTGTGCTCCTGTTCTTAAAATTTGTCCGTAACACTGAGTCACCCCTGCTTAACTCTGATTGGCCTTTGGAAAATGATCCTGGAAAAAGCCAAACACATCATAGCACATCACAGCTATACTAGCACAGATATATAGGAAATTCACTATTTTATTTAATTTAATTTCATTTTATTGCCAACTAAAACAATTAGCTTAAAGGGTTAGTTCACCCCAAAATGAAAATTCTGTCATTAATTACTCACTCTCATGTCGTTCCAAACCCGTAAGACCTTTGTTCATCTTCGTAACACAAATTAAGATATTTTTGATGAAATCCGAGAGATTTCTGATCCCCCATAGACAGCAACGCAATTATCACTTTCAAGGCCCAGAAAGGTGGTAAAGACAACGTTAAAATAGTCCACGTGACTACATTGGTTCAGCCTTAATTTTATAAAGTGACGAGTTTTTGTGCACAAAAAAACAAAAATAATGACTTCATTCAACAATTTCTTCTCTTATGTGTCTGTCTGTTCACGTTGTAAACACGGTTTTACATCAGAACGCCAGCTCCTTCATAACGCATGCATTGTGGCGCTCACTTGAACAGCGTCCGAGACTTAACATGAAAGAGAAGAAATTATTGAATAAAGTCATTATTTTAGATTTTTTGCGCACAAAAAGCATTTTTGATGCTTCATAACGTTAAACTTGAAACACTGTAGTCACGTGGACTATTTTAACGATGTCTTTACTGGGCCTTGAAAGTGGTAATTGCATTGCTTTCTTTGGAGGATCAGAAACCTCTCGGATTTCATCAAAAATATCTTAATTTTTATTCTGAAGATGAACGAAGGTCTTACGGGTTTGGAACGACTTGAGGGTGAGTAATTAATGACAGAAATTTCATTTTTGCGTGAACTAACCCTTTAAACTTAAAACGGCCTTAAAATAGCTTTCAAAACATTAACATAAAGAAATAGCTGTGATATTCAATAAGAAAAACATTTAGGATGTGACAGTTTTATCCATTAGAAATTGTTGGGATTGTGAGAAGTGTATTAGAATGTGGAAAATTGGATGATGGATCCCTAATAATCTAGAATTGTCCGATGATGAGAAGTGCGAACAACACTTTCCATCTTTTGTTTTGTTTTTTAAGGGTGTAAGAGGCATGTGATTTCAGACATTTCTCTGCTGTGATGAATGTGGATGTTAACTTTTTTTTTTCTGTCTCTGGATTTTAACAGAAGTGTTTGAGAATCACTCAATCCTCTTACATGAAGATTTAATACATATTCATGAGTTCTGTGATTTACATATTCATACAACACTCAAACATCAGTTTTGCATTTTTTCCCACCATCACTCAGAGATAGTGGCTAATGTGCACTGGTGTAAAGCATTGCCATGCATTTTTATAATAAATAAGAATAATATGGATGATAAATAATATGATGTACATTAGACTGAAACAAAAATGTATTCAGAACCTAAAGCGAATATCTTGTAACTTGATTTGTAATCGTCAGAACTAGGGTTGTAAATTTAATAGGAAAAAAAGTATGTAGTTAATAATAATTTCCTCCAAGTTGTATGTAAATGCTGTAATTTTCCTACCTCCAGAGTAATTCATGTTTAAAGTACCACTTTGTTTCTGCAAACCTCAACTGTACAATGGACTATAGGCCAGTTATGTTCAATGAGATGGACATAAATAACATATTGACTTCTACAGTCTATTCAATGCATTACCCATCTGCCACAAAAATGTTAATGTCTTTTTATTATTTTCATTAGGGTTTTTTTTTCTATATATGTGGTTTGATTACTAAATCAGCATGTTTTAATTAATGCCATTTAATTTCAGTCTTAATCATTGACAGCCCCAGTCTGAACCCTTTTTTAAATGGTTTAAATTTAGAATTAAGTTGTTTGAAGTTTAAATTAAATTGACCACTCTTAATACTGCTGCTGAGATTTACAAAAATAATTAACAATAAATGTTACTAGTGTGATTTGATCATAAAAACAGACCTTTTTATAAAATCAGGATAAGAGGCATGCTATGTATGGAAATATTGAACATATTAAGAAATGTGTATGATTGCTCATCATCAGCACACTATAAACAGAAATTCCAGGGAAACACATATGCAAAATTCCCTCATTTGAAATAGTCTTGTTGGCTTGTATGTTGCCTTGCTGAACATCCATGTTCTTTGTGTTCAAGAATGTGTCATCTGCCTGTGTGTGACTTCATTTCTGTACCGCAGAAATACACGTTTTACATGTGAAACGCATGTTTTACACTGTTCAGAGCTAGTCTATTCAGAAACCAGTACATCTGTGCATCTCAGTGTTTTTTTTTTTTATGTCCAATGTGGAATGAAGAAAATGCATTTCAGTGCTTAAGTGTTACTTTTCAGTTTCGTTAAAGAGTTTTAGCCTTAAATTTGAGAAAAGTTAACACTTGTTTGAAAGACTGTAGAATTGTCTCCTTTACAGACATTTTTGAATGTATTTTTTTTCCTCTCAGTACTTTTAAATCTGTTTTTATGATTGAGTTTTTGTTTTTTTTTTCTCTTTAAATTTCTGTTGCACTGTGACAGAAATAATTTGGGTGAGGATAATGAGGGCGCACAGATGAATATCATATATTCATAATAATTTAGCCTCAATATGTTCAGTCAAATTACACTTTACGTCCTCATCTTGTTTTTCAATAAATTTGAATGTATATAGAAGCTTGGCTGAATGCTGATTTTGTCTCATTGGCTATTAACATTGTCACACAACTTCATCACATTGCATGTTTAATTCTGTATTTAATGTCTAGTTATCAATACAAATTATTTGCAATATTGTGTAAAAACAGAATGTAAACTAGAGATTGCACAAATTAATTCTGATTTTCATTACACTGGAAATAGAGGTCTGGCACATTGCATTATGTTATCCAGTGTAATAAGTAATTTGTGCTTACATTGCATAAACTAAATTTTTGCAGACTGCATGAGATCTTATGTGCCCATAGTTTAAGCAACATGACTAACAATATTCTGGATCTGACTGAATAAAGAAATCAAGACAATGAGATTTTAAATAATTCATTATTGAAGCACTTAAAGTTAATTCATTTACACAGTGCAATTGTTTAAAAACTATTTAGGCATAGGGTTAGAAAATCTACTTATTAACAATTTAAAATCAATTATTTAAGTGTCATCAGTTAATATGGCCTTTACACTTTACATACATACAGCTTCAGGGTTTTTTGGCACCATACACACATAGAAATTCCTGAAACACAACTAAGACTTTTTAAACAACCAAAAAGTTGACAAGACTGAACAGGTCGAATAAAATCAATCACAATGATTCAAGAAAAGGTTCTTCACAGGAGATAGACAAATTTATATGGTAGGGTTTATGTTTCATCACCTCCTTAAATAAATATCAAAACAATAAATTATATTTGATTTTCAACTATTTGATCTAAGAGGAAGATATTCCTTTAATTCCTTAAAGGATTCCTTTTAAATACTTACTATAGAGAAGTAAAAAGTGTATTTATTTCACAGCAAGTCTATGAACTAGACTTTTCTTCAGAACAGGGCTGTCCACACAGTCCTGGAGGTCCACTGTCCTCCAGAGTTGACCTCCAGCTAACCTCAACACACCTGCCTGGAAGTTTCTAGCATGCCTAATAAGACCTTGATTGACTGGTGCAGGTGTGTTTAATTGGGATTGGAGATTAACAGGATTGGACAACCCTGCTTTAGACAGACACCAAGGACTAATACAAGATGGGAAAAATGTGCAGTGATCTATGGTAAATGATCTGTATTCTAAAAGCCTGTGAACAAGTGTTGTTGTTATTGAGTGATTTTCAGAGTGAGATCATACGCTGGGCTGCAGTCGGGTCACGCTCCGTTTCTGCTGGTTATATCTGCGGAAGAAAGCTTTTCCGAACTCATATGTGCTGATCATAATAGCACATGCCGGAGCCACTTTAATCAGCCTCGGCATAAAACCTGAGGATGAGAAAAAGAGTGTATTACTGAGACATCTAGTGTTGATTTGAAAATCAGGGTATCAAACATAACTGAAAACAATCCAGAAACGTATAGTTAAACTAAAACACACAGACTATATAAATTGTAAAACAGTCTAATACTACTACAGTACACACAGAGTGTGTGAGTATGTGTGTATATATATATATATATATATATATATATATATATATATATATATATATATATATATATATATATATATATAGTGCAAAAGTCTTAGGCCACCACCATCTTTGTTGTTTCAGCAATGTTTAATGACCATCCATATTTATTTTTTGGTCTTTATTACGATATAAACAGACCTCCGGTAAATATGTACACAAAATGTAAAAAAAAAGAAAAGAGAAATTACTTCTTTAACCAAAAATCAGTATTTAGTGTGATCTCCTGGACTTCTTCCATTTTTGAAAAGAACATCTAAGAAACTTCTTATCATATTTTGAACCTTTTTTTGGCCTTCCAGTCCTTTTCCTTTTTATTTAAGTTTAAGAGCCGATTCCTGCTATTGCTCAATTGTAAAAGGAGGTCACTAAATACTTGCCACTTAGCCTATAGAAGTCTTTTTTCCTGTTTTTTAATACTGCATATACATTTTCCTGTATTTTCTGGTTATATTCTAAAAAAAAGAGACTGAAAAATAATTATATCTAAAACAACATCTAATGGTGGCCTAAGACTTTTGCACAGTACTGTATATATTACAGGTGCCCTAGAATCAAAAATTTAATTTACCTTGGCATAGTTGAATAACAAGAGTTCAGTACATGGAAATGACATACAGTGAGTCTTAAACACCATTGTTTCCTCCTTCTTGTGTAAATCTCATTTGTTTAAAAGACCTCAGAAGAACAGGTGAATCTCAACATAACACCGACTGTTACGTAACAGTCGGGATCATTAATATGTATGACCCCAATATTTGCATATGCCAGCCCATGTTCAAAGCATTAGACAAGGGCAAAACATCTGGATGTGCACAGCTGAATCATCAGACTAGGTAAGCAAGCAAGAACAATAGCAAAAAATGGCAGATGGAGCGATAATAACTGACATGATCCATGATAACGATATTATTAGTGATATTTGTAAATTGTCTTTCTAAATGTTTCGTTAGCATGTTGCTAATGTACTGTTAAATGTGGTTAAAGTTACCATCGTTTCTTACTGTATTCACGGAGACAAGAGCCGTCACTATTTTCATTTTTAAACACTTGCAGTCTGTATAATTCATAAACACATCTTCATTCTTTATAAATCTCTCCAACAGTGTGTAATGTTAGCTTTAGCCCATTAGCTACGGAGCACAACCTCAAACTCATTCAGAATCAAATGTAAACATCCAAATAAATACTATACTCACATGATCCGACGCATGCATGCGGTATGCATGACGAACATCTTGTAAAGATCCATTTGAGGGTTATATTAGCTGTGTGAACTTTGTAAATGCACTGTATTATAGTCGAGAGCTCGGGGGCAAAGAGCGTGAGATTTAAAGGGGCCGCAGCCTGAATCAGTGCATAGTTAATGATTCCCCCAAAATAGGCAGTTAAAAAAATTAATTTAAAAAAATCTATGGGGTATTTTGAGCTGAAACTTCAGAGACACATTCAGGGGACACCTTAGACTTATATTACATCTTGTAAAAACTGGTTCTAGGGCACCTTTTAAAAAAAAAAAAAAAAAAAAAAGCTTAGTGACGCCAAATGTTTAAACGGTATTGTATATATTATAGAAATATATTTATTTACCTACAAATAGTCCTGATACTCCATTTTCGGCAACTATCCTTTTCATCACATTATATGTGCTGGATGAGACTTGCGAGGACACTACACAGAGAATACTACACATTAATGTCATATTCTGATCTGATTACACATGTAAACAAAAAGCTGAAAATCCCAATGATGGAAAATTTTGATACTCACAGTTCATTGTCTGCAGTTCACCCAGTTCTACCTGTCGTTTTGTCTTGACCACATCAAATGGCAGTGTGATGATCGACGCAAACTAAAACAACAAAATACAGGTACTTCACAGGCCAAATACGTCCTGGATACATCAAAATATGTTTTGCGTGATGGGATCACATTGGACCCCATTTATACTTGTATTTAACAAGTGTTAGCATCAGTAAATGGAGCTCATGAGAGCCTTGATGATGAAGGTGTAAATCACAAGCTCACCGATCCAGACAGCGCTCCAGCTGTGAATGTGATGGCAAAGGTTGGATCTGTACAGCTGTTGTATTCACAGAGCCAGGCTTTACCCTTCTCATAGTTAAACCAGTACATAGCTGAGGAAAAACACATTAAGTCAGATAAGAAATTAGGAAATAGAAGCAAACATGACACATTGAAAGAGCTGTATGAAGGTATATGAGACTCCTTAAAAAATATGGTCAAATGGTAAACATTCTGCTATTCCGTAGTACACTACCATTCAAACATTTGGGGTTGGTAAGATTTTTAATGTTTTTGAAAGTATCTTATATTCACCAAGGCTGCACTTATTTGAGCAATACATATTATATTATATTATATTATATTATATTATATTATATTATATTATATTATATTATATTATATTATATTATATTATATAAACAGTAATATTGTGAAATATTCTTACCATTTAAAATAACCGTTTTCTATTTTAAAGTGCAGTGTGTAAATTTTAATGGCATCAACCAACGGCTCAGCAGTACTGTGCTCACCCCTCCCTTTCGAAGCACTTTTAGAGAAGCTATGGAGGCTGACACAAAGACAAATATGTTGTTGTCCGAAACAGCACATAGACAGGCAAGCAATGAGGTTTCTTCTTACTTCTAACAAAAAACGGCCTCTGCTTCTAATAAATCAGATTACCACTACTACTACTTCTTTGTGCATATTACTCGTAGTGACGATTCAAGCTGCCTCTAAAAACACAAACGAACAGAGACAAAACGCGCTCGGTGGAGCAGTTTGTCTGTTTAGGGTTAGTGTAGAAACATGCTGGCGAAAAATGACAACTTGACATGGAGGGG
Source organism: Chanodichthys erythropterus (assembly GCF_024489055.1). Taxonomy (NCBI): domain Eukaryota; kingdom Metazoa; phylum Chordata; class Actinopteri; order Cypriniformes; family Xenocyprididae; genus Chanodichthys; species Chanodichthys erythropterus. The sequence goes on from NC_090222.1 coordinate 32,806,659, forward strand.
GGACCCACAGTGTATTTACAGTGGGTACGGAAAGTATTCAGACCCCCTTAAATATTTCTTTATATAGATCTATATATATATTTTATGGCTGCAATATAACTCTTTGTTATATTGCAGCCATTTGCTAAAATCATTTAAGTTCATTTTTTTTCCTCATTAATGTACACACAGCACCCCATATTGACAGAAAAACACAGAATTGTTGACATTTTTGCAGATTTATTAAAAAAGAAAAACTGAAATATCACATGGTCCTAAGTATTCAGACCCTTTGCTGTGACACTCATATTTAACTCAGGTGCTGTCCATTTCTTCTGATCATCCTTGAGATGGTTCTACACCTTCATTTGAGTCCAGCTGTGTCTATATTATACTTATATTATACTGATTGGACTTGATTAGGAAAGCCACACACCTTTCTATATAACACCTTACAGCTCACAGTGCATGTCAGAGCAAATGAGAATCATGAGGTCAAAGGAACTGCCTGAAGAGCTCAGAGACAGAATTGTGGCAAGGCACAGATCTGGCCAAGGTTACAAAAAATTTCTGCTGCACTTAAGGTTGCTAAGAGCACAGTGGCCTCCATAATCCTTAAATGGAAGACGTTTGGGATGACCAGAACCCTTCCTGAGCTGGCCGTCCGGCCAAACTGAGCTATCGGGGGAGAAGAGCCTTGGTGAGAGAGGTAAAGAAGAACTCAAAGATCACTGTGGCTGAGCTCCAGAGATGCAGTCGGGAGATGGGAGAAAGTTGTAGAAAGTCAACCATCACTGCAACCCTCCACCAGTCGGGGCTTTATGGCAGAGTGGCCCGACGGAAGCCTCTCCTCAGAGGAGTTTGCTAAAAAAAACCTGAAGGACTCCAAGATGGTGAGAAATAAGATTCTCTGGTCTGATGAGACCAAGATAGAACTTTTTGGCTTTAATTCTAAGCGGTATGTGTGGAGAAAACCAGTCACTGCTCATTACCTGTCCAATACAGTCCCAACAGTGAAGCAAGGTGGTGGCAGCATCATGCTGTAGGGGTGTTTTTCAGCTGCAGGGACAGGACGACTGGTTGCAATCGAGGGAAAGATGAATGCGGCCAAGTACAGGGATATCCTGGACGAAAACCTTCTCCAGAGTGATCAGGACCTTGGACTGGGCCGAAGGTTTACCTTCCAACAAGACAATGACCCTAAGCACACAGCTAAAATAACGAAGGAGTGGCTTCACAACAACTCCGTGACTGTTCTTGAATGGCCCAGCCAGAGCCCTGACTTAAACCCAATTGAGCATCTCTGGAGAGACCTAAAAATGGCTGTCCACCAACGTTTACCATCCAACCTGACAGAACTGGAGAGGATCAGCAAGGAGGAATGGCAGAGGATCCCCAAATCCAGGTGTGAAAAACTTGTTGCACCTTTCCCAAAAAGACTCATGTCTGTATTAGATCAAAAGGGTGCTTCTACTAAATACTGAGCAAAGGGTCTGAATACTTAGGACCACGTGATATTTCAGTTTTTCTTTTTTAATAAAACTGCAAAAATGTCAACAATTCTGTGTTTTTCTGTCAATATGGTGTGCTGTGTGTACATTAATGAGGAAAAAAATGAACTTAAATGATTTTAGCAAATGGCTGCAATATAACAAAGATTGAAAAATTTAAGGGGGTCTGAATACTTTCCGCACCCACTGTAGATAGAAATGCCTTATTCTAAGGTAATAAATACATAAGTTCATTAAGGTCTTTATACAACACTCAAAACATAGTTATGTATATTATATTGCATTTCTGTCAATAGATCCTCTTAAATTTGACATCTTTAATACATTTTAAAATGTAATTTATTCCTGTGATGGCAAAGCTGAATTTTCAGCAGCAGTTTCGAAAACATCCATCAGAATTCACAGTCAGAACTATCAGTTTTATATTACTTTTAGTATTTTTATAATAGTTTTGGGTTTGCAAATCAAGTGCTTCAAAATGTGAAGTCTGTAATGTTGAGGCTGTGTGCATTTCACCTGAGAAAGGGACGTCTCGGAGCAGCGTGGGTCCCCAGCCCCTCCACAGAGACCGCCAGCCCTCGCTGTGCAACGATGACCGGATCACGGCGCTCAGCTCCCTGTACGACTGTTTCTCAGCCTGCATCTTTGTGCGGATCAGCTCCAGGGGGCTGATTACTGTGGCCGAACCCACTGATACAGGCAGAAAACTCATGTGAAGGAAGCCAGGCGCACTTTGATATAGAAGGTCAGCATGTGGAGAAAAGGTCAAACACTTAATTAGCAGGGTTAAACGTTACCTCTCGCGATAGCGCCGGACAACAGTGGTGCCAGGTCCGATTGGTCTCCCATCCTGACCTTAAGAACAGCACACAGCTGATCATAACATGTGAAATAGATCATGGTCGCGGGCACTGCCATCATTCTGTAAAGGAAAACCATTTCATCATGAAAGCACTGTTTCTTGCGGGAACACAAATGTTTTCAGAGGGAATGCAAAGTTTCTTGGGGTAATACAAAAGTTTTGTAAGTGAACGCACAATTTCTTGGGGGAATGCAACATTTCTACCGAGTGAACGCAAGTTTCTTGGGGTAACACAAAAGTTTTGTGAATGCACAAACACAGTGCACATTTTTTTTCAAATAAATGGCGAGTTTCTCTGGGGAACGCAAAAATGTTTTAAAGTGAACAAAGCTTCTTGGGGGAACTCAAAAGTTTTGCTAATAAACACAACATTTCTTGGGGGAAGACAAAATTTTGCAATTGAACGCAAAGTTTCTTGGGAGAGCGTAAATGTTTTGTGAGCGACCGTAAAGTTTCTCTGGGGAACACAAATGTTTTGCGAGTGAACGCAAAAGTTTTGACATATATTCTCCCATTTCATATTTTTTCCACAACCACGTCCCTTTAGGGCTCTATAGTGTCCCAATAAACCTCTTTTGGGTTCAGAAATCTTCAGAAATGTAACTGAACACTCACAGTGTTGGAGGAAGGCCGCTCCATAGTGACCTGATTCCTTCCATACGTATAATCTTAATAAAGGCATCCTGGGACAGAAAAACAGAGCATTTGAATGAGTTAAACCCATCTGTAATATTTATATTTTCAACGTTACCATTGGTGAAAAGTAACTGGATTCACATTTTACAATTTTATATGGTTTAGCTTACCAAAGTGCCATTGAAATGACCAGGTGCTTTGTACCATGCCTTTGAATTGCCATTGTCACAGACGCATATATGATCCATCAGGCCATTACAGTACACAAAACATTTTCCTGCCAGTCATGAAAAAATTAATAAGTGAGGTTTCCTATCAACATTTGTCTACATTTGAACAGGAAGCAGCTCAAGTGTACCTTTGGGAAAAGGATTCTTTTGTGCCTGCAGTCTGATCTTCACCACATCCAGAGGGGTTACTGTGAACATGAAGGAAACAGCATAAATTATGATTATATTGTTATATTTTAATAGTAAAATAAAAGTGTCTGCTAAATGAATACACTGTCATTCAAAGGTTTTTTTTTAGTATTTTTGAAAAAAGTCTCTTGCATACACCAAGACTTCATCTGTTTATGAAAAATACAGTAAAAACAGTAATATTGTGAAATATTATTAAATTTTAAAATAGCTGTTTTCTATTTGAATATATTTTAAAATGTAATTTATTCTTGGGATGCAAAGCTGAATTTTCAGCATCATTACTCCAGTCTTCAGTGTCACATGATCCTTCAGAAATCATTCTAATATGCTGATTTGGTGCTCAAGTAACATTTCTTATTATTATCAATGTTGAAAACATTGTTCTGATTAAATTTTTTTTTTTTGAAACCATGATACATTTTTTTCAGGATTTATTTAAAACACAAATCTTTTATAACATAAAAATCCTTTACCCTCACTTTTGATCAATTTAATGCATCCTTTCCAGACTTACAGACTGTTCAAAGACATGATACAGACAATTAATAGACTGTTATTAGACTCTTAGATTCACAGTTTGTCTTACCATTTGCTAAAAATCTAAACAAAATGCGTGTTTTTCAGCACAACAATCCCAGTGTTATCTGAAAACACATTATTAACCATAAAATGCATAGAATGCTGTTAGATTGGCTATATTTTCCATATTAAAGGGTTAGTTTAAATCAGTTCATGTGAGTACAGCGGTTCAATATTAATATTATAAAGCGACGAGAATATTTTTGGTGCGCCAAGAAAACAAAATAAAGACTTATATAGTGATGGCCGATTTCAAAACACTGCTTCATGAAGATTCAGAGCGTTATGAATCAGTGTATTGAATCATGATTCGGATTGCGTGTCAAATCATCAAACTGCTGAAATCACGTGACTCTGGCACGAACCGCTGATTCATTGTGCTCCGAAGCTTGCTGAAGCAGTTTTTTGAAATCGGCCATCACTATACAAGTCGTTATTTTGTTTTTTTGCACCAAAAATATTCTTGCCGCTTTATAATATTAATATTGAACCACTGTACTCACATGAACTGATTTAAATATGTTTTTAGTACATTAATAGATTTTGAGAGAGGAAATGTCATTGCTGGCTATGCAGGACTCACTGAGTCATCGGTTTTCAACAAAAATATCTTAATTTGTGTTCTGAAGATGAACGAAGGACTTGGGAGTGGAACAGCATGAGGGTGAGTAATAAATGACAGAATTTTCATTTTTGTGTAATTAATTAGTAAAAACATTACATCAAGCTTTCATTTAGCAGATGCTTTTTTAGTGCAAATCAATATACAGTACAGTATTTTAATGGTACTTTTAACAAAAACACAAAATCTAAATTATAAATATATTGCCTTTGAAACTAAATTTATTGTATAAATAATTATATAATATAATAATTCTGGCCCATGTTGCATAAGGTGGGATAAGTTAATATATTTATAAGTGTTATATTTATTTATTAGGATCTGGACAAAATCCACATTCTCTTACCAAACAGTGACGTAATAATTGCCCCAGAACAAGACGAAATCATCTGCTGGAAGGGTGTAATGTCCCCCTTGGGTCCTGAAGAACTTTTCTGAGAGCTCATCTCAACGTCTGCGATGTAAAGAAAATTCACATAAATCTGGATTCACAAACTACGTTAACTTCAGTGTTTAGTGACTGACAGCCGTGTCCCAATAATGAACCTTGCTGAACAAGCTCACACTTACCTCGGCTCCGAACAGATCTGAACACATAAACCGCTCTTATTGCAGTGACCTTTATCGGTTATCATAACAACTGCCAGCTGCTGAGTTTCCAAAGGATGCAAATAGCAAATATTATGTAACCCCGAAAGAAAAAAGCAATGTCATCAGTGCAAACCAAGGGTATTAATGAATTCACATGATTCATATGAAGTTTTACGCTACTACACTAGTGTGCGCCATTGCGTTTCCTCAACTTTGACATGTGTTTATTACGCGGTGTGTTTCGGGCCTGCAGATTCGTTACTTCCGGCTATTTAAATTTCGCCATTGGACACAATAGAAAACTTATTGTCGTAACAGTTCATCGAAGTCATATTTTATATATGTAACAGTAGTTCCCTATTTATATTCTACATAAAATTCAGGCTGTTTATATTGGTGTAATTGACATTAAAATATAAACTTTTTGTGGAGTCGTTTTTTGAAAATTCAAAAAATAAACGTCGAACTGTCTTTCATGAATTCCAAGATTGCAGCAGGTTTTCTCTCGAGCGGGAAAATGGAAACGGGCTGCGTCGAGTGTTTGTTATGAAGATATTTACAAACAGTGGAGCCATTTAACGCAGTCTTTGTGTTTTTAGTTTAGTGTTTTAATCAGCCCACACTTTTAAGTAATGCTGCTATGTGTGGGTGGTAAAACTAGCTGGTTTAGCCGGGTTTAGGGCTGTAACCGTTAAAACTAGAAGCTCCATGATGAAGCACGAATCTTTCTCCAGGTGTAAAGACCGAGGTGCTGTGAATCTCTTTTAATTAACTTTCTGTTGACCTGTATCTCTATTATATTATTATTTCTTAAAAGTAGCCTTCGATAGTTATGCTTTAGGAAATTTGCTTGCTTTTGTTGCTCAGTATGTTTACTGAATATGTATGTAACTTACATTGTTTACAACTGTCTAATTGTGCTATATTGATCTTCACAGATTCAAAACTAGAGGGACATAATAGTGCATCATCTAAAAGCAAAATTAAACCAGCATGTGATGCTCTTCACAACAAACCCTTTAAAGGGAGAATATTTTACTTGGATCTGCCATGGAATATGAAAACGCAGCTCTTGGAAAATGACATCAAAACACTTGGAGGTGTAAGTGCAGTTTATTGTCTTAAAAAATATTTTAATATTTGAGGCTATTGCGCACATAATGTAATATTTTTACATACAGGAAGAGAATGGCTTTTAAATTTTGAAAATTAGACAGCTGTCACTTTTGAAACTGAATTGTTTATCAACAAAACTATTTTAATAAGCTTTAGGATGCTATTTGTTCACTTCTCCTGATTTAAATCAAACTGCAATTTTTAAACAGTCTATTATATATTTTATCTCTGTTGTTTCTAGGTAAGAATAAAGCAATAATAGTCTGGAACTTAACTCATGATGTTGTTGACCATGCACATTTCAGCACAGATTAAGTAACTTTTATATGTTCTGTTCATCAGACAGTGGAAAAGTTCTTCAGTAAGGAGATCAAGTATCTTGTGTCCAGTAAGCCAGAGGCTCGTTATGCCCAGCGTCTCCTGCCGGACTCCCCAGCGCCCAGTCCGGATTCTGGCGTCAGCTCTCCTCATCCCAGCAGCAGGAGGGAAAGCCACGGGCACAGGGGCAGCTCTCAGGGAGTCACAGATACGGTTAGTCAGCGTGCCTTTTTGTTGTGCTGTGAGAAAAAGCATTTTAAAGTTGTTTATTATAATTATTAAAATGTTTAAAGTCTTTTAAATGTCATTGTAAATTTATACAGCCAACATCATGTTTTTATAGTTATGCTCAACTCTAAAGAATTATGTTAGAAATAAATAGCTTTTTGTGAGTATGAAATTCGTATCCAGTAATTATAAATGACCTCAAATTGTCTTTTTTATGGTTAAAGGGTTATGAAAATTCTGTCGTTAATTACCCACCTTCATGTCACCCCATAATTGCTGAAATCTTAAATGAATTCGATCTTTTAATGAAGGAAAAATGTAATATTATTTTTGCTGGTCAAGTCACATTGGACTTACTGGTATAAAGAGAGCGGACACGGCTGCCAGGGATGCGCTTGATCTGACTGTCAGATTCCACCTTCTGATTTTAAACCAGTAATTAATTTATATATCACTAATAAGTGGCAGAAAGAATGGGATGAAAATAAAAATAAGCTGTATGAAATAAACACTAGTATAAAAAGTACTACCTTCCATAACTTCAAATCAAGACATGATCAAGTCGTCTTCACTAGGTGTAGACCGGGGCACTCAAGACTTACCCATGGGTTTTTATTAAAAGTTTATGTCTCTCATGTAAAGTTCCTTTGACTATTAAGCATATTCTGTTGAATTGTAATTTTTATGATGCTGCTAGAAAACGCTTTTATTCAGAAACATGCTTGCATGGAATATTTCAAAATGTACCACCTGAATGTATTTTAGATTTTCTATCTTATGTTAAGTTGAAATGTTTTATATAATAATGTAAATTTTATGGATGATATTGACCTTTTTGTTTGCCATGTAAATTCACATCCATTCACATCCACAGACAGGGCTTAGATTAAGCCAGGATTAGACTTTAGTTCAATTAGGACATTTAATTAGCTTTTATAAACATGAATTAGAAAAAAAAAATTTTTAAGAAATAAAAAATATTTTAAGATTTGTCAGTGCAAGTGGCTTTCAGTTAGAACAGCTCAAACATGCATTTTAGTCTAGGACTAGGTTTAAACCTTGTCTGTGAAACCGGGGGTGAATATTTATTTGTGAGATTCTGCAATGCTTTAAATATTAACATATTATTTCTTTTCATGAACAGAAAGTTTGTAACTATGTAAAAGTCCTTACTGCCACTTTTGATGAATTTAATGCATCCTTGCTGAATAAGTTTTTTTTTTTTTGTTTTTTTGTTTTTTTTTTTGGACCTCAAACTTAAATGATAGTTTTTTGGGAAAAACACTGACATGTTTTTTTTTTGTGCTGGAATTTCACAGGCGGCTATAAGTCGAGGCAAATCTCTTGTGGAAAGAGTCGTTAAGGAACAAGTGAGTCAATCTTATCAAGCCTTGTTTGCTTAATGAACTCTGCAGCAGTTCTGAGTAGTTTATCAGTGATCTGAATGAGTGATTTAGGGTTTTGTGTTCTGTTATAGGAAAGGGTTCAGATGAATGGGATCCTGGCCAATGCTGTGGAATGGGGGGTCAAAGTCCTGCATGTTGATGGTATCATCATCATTATCATCATCATTAATACTTGTGTTGTTAGACAATGAGATGTAGTTTCAGTATTTCATGGTGTTTCATGCTTGATGTCCAAACAGATGTTATTTCTTACATTGACAAGAAGAAAGCAAAAGTCATTGCAGTGAATGCATCTAATCCAGTGGTTAAAGGAGCTGTGAGTATTTTTGTTTTTCTATTTTTGTATTATTCTTTTGATACAAAGAACCAAATGAACAAGTTTAAAATTCATCCATTGAAAAAACTTATTGTTCAACCACTTTTCTGATCTATTGGGTGGAATGGGTGCCCCTCAATGTTTGTGGTAGTTTACTGCCCTGTTTTAAAGACTAAGCTAAAACATTTTAACATTCGCTATAAAATTACAAGGCCCAAGCAGAGTCTGCACAATTTAATTTCTGCCCAGATTGTGTTGGGAAATCTGTTGAATGTAAATATGGTTGTCTGAAGAGAGATCTGTGGAGCTGCAGATTCTGGTCAGGGCTGCATATGAATGTGTTATTTCTGCGTATATTCAGTTTATCACTCTTTATTTTAGGCCAGCATTCAGCACACAGAGAAAAATACATATCAAAGACACAATGGTAAGTACAAGAAAACAAATCCGTTTTAATTTGTTGCATCTTCCAGTTGAAAAATGTTAATTGAACATATTATAGAAATGCTTTCATTAATTTTAATTATTTTGTTTTTTATTTCCAGCTGGAAGAATTCGTCGACCATTTGTGAAAGTGGAAGACTCAAGCAGGTGTTTTCTTAGTTTATGTCCTTGTTTTATCTTTTATGTTATAGGTCCAGTTTCATAACAATCTATGGTGGTTTTTGCAGGCATTATCGTCCTATCTACCTTCCCGTGTCCAACATGCCTGTGTGCAACCTCCGCTCTCTTGCACCCTGCAGTCCGTTCCTAGTGGAGGAACATGGAAAAGATGATACGAAGAAGAAACAGAAAGAGCAAAGGTAGACTGAGCATAATTTAAATGCTGGAATGTTATTGTCAAGTTTTTTTGTGAGTGTGAATGAGAATCTGTGTTTTGCTTTAGGTCTGGAGGAGAACGAGGGAAGAAAGAGAGGCGCAGAGAAAAGAGGAAGGGAGGATACTGTGAATGCTGCGAGATCAAATTTGACAACCTAAAAGCGGTATGTGTTGGAAAAAATACAAAGCCACTCTGTTTTAAAGCTCATACAACAAATTTTGATTATTGTCCTCTGAAACAAAAACAATGTCAGACCTTTTTCACCTTCTGACCACCAGCATTTGGAGAGTAAGCAGCATCAGGCATTCTCAAAGAGTGAGGAGTACAGAGTTGTGGATCGAGTCACTGCGGGACTGACCTGTGACCTCCTGAACATCAGCACACACTGCAGAAGGTACAAACATATCATTAAAATTATATATTTCTTCAGGGCTAGGTTGATGACATTGATTACCGTGTCCAAACTCAATTTTTGAGCCTTCACCATTATTTGTAGTGTACCTCCCATCCAATAATTGGATGCTTTGTTACTTTTGATGAGCAAAAAAGTCTCAGCTTTCAAATTCTGTCACTTTTATTGCAAAAAAAAGAAACAATTTGAACTGATCCTCTTATGTTGAAAGAAACAGTGCAAAGTACTGAAATGTATCATGTCTCATGTTAATGCTGAATCAGTGTTTCAGCCATGGAAAGATGTCAATAAAACAAGATGGTAATTTTACAGTAATCTTTAGGAAAGCCATTCAGTGTCCATAACTCCCTAGTTAACTAGAAATAATAACTCTAGAGTTTAATTATTTTTTGTATGTTAGAATAAATTTGTCATGAAAACATTTTTATGACAGCCACCAATAAATGTTTATTTTTCAACAACGAATTGGAGTAGAAATATAATTGTTATTAAAAAAAAACAAAAAACAGATTAATGTGCAAAAGGTAAAAAAAAAAAAAAAATGTAAAAGGTGGCTTCTGTTTGTTTGTGGTGCTCGGTTTCTGTCTACAACTCTGTATAGTCTCATGGAATAGGTTGACAGTCAGGTGGGACATCCTGGTCAGGCTGAATGCAATTGGACAAACATTATTTGGTCCTGTGACTTAAGACATAAGAGAGATGTACATTTTTTTTAATTTTTTTTTTTATATTAGACCATTTCTATTATTGATTGCTATCAGGATGTGAAGAGAATTTAAACCAGTATAACAAAGTGTTTTTGAAAAACATTGCCTACCCTACATTAAATTGAGAGATTTATTTGTTTTTTAATAATTGACATACTGTACCTGAGATAATAAATATATATATATATATATATATAAAAAATATAAAAATATCCAAATGAATAAATATTGAATCAAGAGCTTGAGAAATGGAAATGAATCGATTTGTGAAATCTGTCAATGCTCAGCCCTATTTTATTTGCTTATTTTTATATAATGACAGCGCCACATCAATGTCTCTCTGCCATAGGGTGAAATGCAGCACATCAACCCCTCTTCTGTGTGCTGGAGCCATGTTGCCAGTAAAGGAAGATGCGGGATCTGTGAATGGTGATTGGAAACAGAAAAGCGAAGGGTCTTTGCTTTGGGACTCTACAGCAAAGCACTCTCTCTCAGAACAGACCACAGGAAAACCTCTTCTGGTTCGCAAACGCAGCAGGGGCCAGTGTGAATTCCCTTGTAGCAACAGGGACAGCTTGTTTGACCAGTCCGACATTCCAGAGAAATCCCAGTCCAAGCGTGGATCCTTTGAGTGGGAATTCCACTTGCGATCTGCTGTGCGGAAATCTGAAGGTGCGTCTTTTCTCAGCAGAGAGCAGAACTCTGACTCGAATGCACTTGAATGCAGGACAGAACAACAAACCTGGACAAACCCTGACACGCACCCAGCTCAAGAGTTCAGTGAAACAAACCGAGAAACAGTAACTGGAAATAAATACTTAAGGACTAACTGCAGTGAAATTTATATGCAAAGTATGCCTGAAAATCAAGTTGAAAATTCAGCTCTTTGGCCTTTGGCCAGCACAGAACCCGAACTGGACCGTGACAGCCCGTCTAATTCACTGCAACGGAAGGTTCGGAATGTCAGACCCAGAAGAAGAAAGCAAATACCAGCCCTGCACATCAAATCCAGTAAAGAGAGAGAATCATTGAGCTCTCTTTCATCTGTTAAACCTGTACGGGAGTGTGAGAGCCCACCAGTGTCTGTCCCAGACCTGTGGCATCTCTTTCAGTCCAGTGAAAACATGGATGAAGACTTTAAGGGTTTTTGAGATTAATGCTGATTAGAGAAATTGAGGAGTGGACAACACGTATGTATGAGTTATAAAGGTCATTACTATACCAAATAATATATATTAATAGATCTGTGCTTTCTTCCATCAGTAGAATGGAAAACTGTATTCTCACCATACAGGCTTTAAAAGAAAACTTTGATTATAGACTGGAAATATACCTACTGAGTGTATATATAGGGAACAATGAGTGGAGCTACACAGTAAGTACATTAATGTTGTGCATGTAATTGAAGGATATAACAGCTATGAGACTGTCTTGAAATGATTTCCTGGTTCCTATATTAAATTGAAAATATTTTTTTACATTTTTTCTTTCTTTTTGTGTCTGTATTTCATGGTTATAAGCACCAGTCTTTTGCACAAAACAATGTTTAGAAATCATGGGTTTCAAATTTTCTTTTAATCTAACAGATCTCCAGATTGGTTGTTCCAACCTCAGTGTTTCAAGCCTTCATTCAATTTACAGTACTGTTCAAGTGTGTGGAGTCAGTAAGATGTGTATATATAATAAATGTATTTATCAAGGATGAGGTAAATTGGTTAAAAGTGACAGGAAAGACTTCAAATGTTTTTTTTTTTGTTTATTTCAAATAATTGCTGTTTGTTTTTTGTTTTTATCTAACTATTCATCAAAGAATCCTTAAAAAAATCTGTTTCCAAAAAAATATTAAGGGCACAACTGTTTTCAACATTGATAAGAATAAGAAATGTTTCTTGAACACCAAATAAGCATATTAGAATGATTTCTGAAGGATCATGTGACACTGAAGACAGGAGTAATGATGCTGAAAATTCAACTTTTAAATCAAGAATAAATTACATTTTGAAATATAATAAAATAGAAAACAGTTCTTTATTTTACAATATTACTGTTTTACAAATGCAACATGGTGAGCATAATAGACTTTAATAATAAGTTTACAAACGCCAAATTTTGAATGGTATTGAATGTTTTCCAGTTATCAAATTTTGTTTATGACAAAGAATATATAAATATTTATTTCAAACAGTATGTTTAATCCCATGATCTTGGTTTTAAACAAATTATGAAACCTTTGGATTTGTTTTGAATGACTTCCATAGGCATTTATTTTGTTTATACTGTTTATTTATGTAAATCAATTCTGTGAACCTTGCAGCCACAGTATTTGATTTTTATTTTTTTTTTATTTTTTAGAAAAATATTTTCTTTGTGCTCTTTACTGGTTAATGTGAGCATTATAAAATTATAAATGCATAAAGCATTACCTGGTGCACCAATGATACGTATTATTGCGTACTGCTAATACACATTATCAAAGATTTAACCAAATGTCTGGGCTGGTTATGATGACTGATTGTTATAATATGCGTTATTATTTTCTAATTTCTACTACGTGGTAACATTTCCATATCAAGCCCTGTGTTTCGCAGTTCTTGTGCTCAATACTGGATGATTTCTGTTTGGCGCAGAAGGTAACAGCAGGTGGAGCGCGCACTACACTACCCGTCATCCCGCGTGCAGTTCGCTCATGTATATTTATGAGACGTTTCTGCAGTGAGGCGGCTGGACATTATTGATGTCTTGCTGAGGAGGTGGCGGTTTTTGCTCGGTGAAGAAAAAAAGGGCCTGATTTTAGTTTTCCAGAACGCACCCGCCTTCGACCAGTCATCCTCCCGCTGCTCGCGCAACCAGCGTCTCGATGCAGTAGCTGCTCGCGCGTCACTAATGGCAACCAGCGCGCGAGAGGATGTGTGTGCCTTCTTGAGGGAAACAGAAAATCGCGTATAACTTGGGATATAACTCGTATTTCGAATAATTTGGGATATGATTAACCGCGATTTTCTGAACCGAATGGATGCGGGAATGATGCCTCTCCGTGTCGGGAATTCCTTTCTGTGTCTCTTCGTAGCGGTGATGAGCTCTGTGGTACACACCAGCATCTCCCTGCCCCATTACGGTGAGGGTGTATTTTTTTATATAGCTATTTATATTTTCATCACGAAACAAGAGCATTATGTCGTATTTTATCATATTAGTGCCGTATTTTAATCATACTGCATCCGTTCAGCTGATGTAAACAGATACTTAACGGTAAATATACGACTCTGAGGCGTGATTTATCATTATTTATCTTATTTAAGAGACTATCATGTCAAGTTTCATACGTGTAACTCAGAAGGAAAATATGTAATTGTTAAGAACAATTTGTATTATTCTAGGAGACGCCTTGGTAAAGACGAGGGCTCGGCGTGATGACGCCAGGTACCTCGGTAGGGAGAACACGGTACCAGTCCGGTTGATGTACCGAATGGACGGAGACACTCAGACGGCTCATGATGTTCTGAACACACGGGTCCGAATGAGCTCTGACAGTAAACAGGTGTGTATTGTTTCATCTCATGTTAGGATGTCATAAGCGTGTGTCATATGCATGCTCTCTCCTCCCGTTGCCATTGGAGACGCGCTGCTCTTCAAATTATGTTTATGTTTTTCTTTTTCACTCTCTTTCTGAGTCATGTAGTCTGACTCTTGGTGCACTGTGCAGTTAATTCCAGTCATTTAAGGATGATCTAATGAACCAAAACAACACATTTCTCTGGAAGATGCTGATGCTCAGGCCTCCTGAGGCATCTCGTGGCATCACAGCTTTGGAAACACAAAGGACACAGAAAGAATAAATGAGCAGCTCCTGTGTTGGAGCATCATCAGTCTACATAAATATTGCATTATTCTTTTTTTTACATTATTATATAGCACAGAATTGTCAGAAACTGGTTACTGCAAGCAAAACACTGGATCAGGGACTCAAAACCTGTGCCATGTTGATAAAACTGGTAAATGTACTTTGGGTTTTGTTTCTCAGTTGAGCGTGTAATGCTATTAGAGGTTTATGGACATGCCGTTTCTTTTGTTCTTGCTTTGCCTGGCTTGAAAGATAGTGAATAAGACTCTCTGAGTGGACTGATATTACATTAAGTCATAAATTAGCTGTATTCAATGTTTCAAAGTAACGCTACATTAGTGCTGTCTAACGATTAATCGCGATTAATCGCATCCAAAATAACAGTTTATGTGTCTATATTGTGTGTATATTTATTATGTATATATAAATACACACACAAGAATGTATGTATTTAACAAAAATATATTTATATATAATATAAATCATATATATATATATATATATATATATATATATATATATATATATATAAACAAATATATACATGTATGTGTGTGTATTTATACATAAATATACACAGTACACACACATTATGTAGATTTCAGATGCAATTAATTGCGATTAATCTTCTGACAGCACTAAAATATGTATGTGTTTGTGAAACCTCTATAAAATATCTAAGCATTTTTGTCCATCCTGACTACTCAGGTACTTTGTTGTTCATACTTGACTGAATAATTCTCAGAGGCACATGCACGCAATCGCTCGTGGCCTCGTTTCTGTAACGAGTCTCTTTGACCGGTTAGAATATCTGTACATGTGTCCCACCGTGTTTTGTGCTCCGGGCTGTGTGTGCATGTGTGGGTCTTAACCCTGTGTCTGACATGTGCAGCTGAGTTCTGTATAATTCAAGTGAAAGCTTTTTCATCATGCCAATGCATAGTATTGATTTAATCATTGTAGTGTTTTATATGATGCAACATTAGAGATTGTATTAGAAGCGTGTGCCAATGAAATATTTTTTCCTCATAAATACATTTAACTACGCTCAGGTCTGTTTTTAGCTCCACTCTTGGCTTGCAATTAGATCTTTTTGAAGATTGACAGTTTTATTTATAGATATTTATTGATGCCTGAAAACAAACCAGAGAATCTTTTAGGTTGCTAATTTTAGATCTTCCTTATTTAACACAAAATGCAGATCAGAAAAAAATCGAGTCAAGCAGTTTTAGAGCGATAATATGATGAAACAGCGATCGATGATACCACAGACATAATGGACAGAAAGCTGCAGCCCTCTCATCTTACACAGTTTCTAGAAAACACTCTGAATCTCTTTATTAGATTTGTTTTTTAAAGAAACAAGGGTTGATAGTGTTATTGTGCATTTTGTTCAGACGTGACACACACAAATCCACACTCATCCGAGGGGCAGTATGTGGGTGTGTCGCGGGGAGGGTAGCTTCATTCAGAGGGTCACTGATGGGTGAAGTGTAGAGGATCTCCCCCCCTCCTTATTTCTTCCACCCCTTCGTTCTCCTTCCATTTTTATTGATAACTATGCTTTGCTGGTTTAGGGAGAGGTGTGTTCCCTTGGGGGTGTTAGACTCCCCTCACCTCCCTTATATGATTCTATTTTTGCCCTCCCTTTCTCTCTCTCTCACACACACACACACACACACACACACACACACACACACACACACACACACACACACACACACACACACACACACACACACACACACACACACACACACTCCCGAGACACGAGAACAATGCATTGCAACCAAAAAGCTTCTCTTTCCCCTGAGGGGGTGTTATACGGCCCTGGCCATATGGGCCCCAAGCAGGCAGTGAATTAACTATCAGCGAACACACACACACACACACACACACACACACACACACAGCCACCAGTCCTGCACATCAAAGTGTACCCGTGATGAATAAAAAAAAAAAAAAAAAAACCAATTAGTGCATCTAATTTTACTTCTCCGTCCTGAAACACCAAATATGTTCTAATTTTACAGTTTTGAATAGTCTAAGCTCATGTGTGACATCTTGATTTAATACTTTTATTCAGCAAGAATATATTAAATTGATCAAAATATGACAATAAAGATATTTATAATATTACAGAATATTTCTATTTCAAATAAATGTTCTTTCTTTGAACTTTCTATTCAAATGATCAGTTTCCACAAAAATATTAAGCAGCACAACTGTTTTCAACACTGGTAATAATAAGAAATGCAGCAAATCAGCACATGACAATGATTTCTTAAGGGTCATGTTACATTGAATACTGGAGTAATTTATTTATTTATTTTATTATTTTTTTTTTTTTAAATGAGTGCATCTAATTTTATTCTTCTTTCTGAAGCACCAAATATGTTCTTTTTATTGTCTTATCTCATGTGTGGCACCTTGAGATTTTTTTAAAATAAAAAAACATACATTTATTCAGCAAGGATGCATTAAATTGATCAAAAAGTGACAGTAAAGACATTTATAGTGTTACAAAAGATTTGTATTTCAAATTCTTTGAATAGAAAGTTGAAAAGAACAATACTTCAACATTTGTCAAAGAATCCCGAAAAAAATGTTTCTTGAGCAGCAAATCAGCGTATTAGAATGATTTCTGATGAATCGTGATACTGAAGACTGAAGTAATGAATTAATTAGAAAAAACAACAGTCCCACTTTATATTAGGTGGCCTTAACTACTATGTACTTAGAATTAAATTAACTTATATTAAACATTGAACTTATACATTGAACTTATTAAAATAAACATTTTTTCTGTAATTACATTTATAATTACACTGTTGACCCATCCCTTACACTTTAATCCACCCTTAAACCTACCCATACCACCAAACCTGTCCCTAACCTTACCCTTATCCACCTCAATAGCAGCAAAAGTGTTATGCAATACAGTATATGAACACAATAAGTACATTGCACTTATTTTTTAATGCAAGTACATAGTAGTTAAGGCCACCTAATATAATAAAGTGGGACCCACAAAACAGTTAGTGCATCTAATTTTACTCTCCTGAAACGCAAAATATGTTCTAATTTTGCATTTTTTATTATCTCAGCATATGCATTACACCCATATATATTTGAAAAGACAACATCTAATCTTGTTTTGTCTTTTTTACAGAACCATGCGGCTCAGGCTAGCTTCCAGGTTGAGGCTTTCGGGCAGACCTTCGTTTTAGACGTGGAACTGAACCAGTGAGTATCTGCTTCCAGGGTGTCATGCAGCTGTTTTAAGTTTGGAAATGCACTGGAAAAATGGAGTGTGTGTTATTGAAGTTTGTGAGGTATGGCTAATGTCCATCAGATCTATTTGCAAAGGGTTTTATGTTGCTACTGATGGACTGCATGATCATAATGGCTGTTGATTTATGCTGAAGGAATGGGAAAGACCTGACCACTCTATCGATCATGGCATCTGGCGCTGTCTCGTTCTCACTCTGTCAGGATTCCCAATAATACATGTTGTCTTAATACTGATAAGCATCACTATTTGCACAGGTCCTTGTTCTCATTTGACTGGTCCTGTTGAAGATGTGCTTTTGCATTTTGTGATTGTTTTGGATTTGATGTCGTAATGCCCTAATGCATTAAACTATATCATGCTGTCTCATGAAAATATGCCCAGGTCACATTTCACCCTGAAAATAAACCAGAAAAAATGTTTTATATAAATAAAATAATGGCTTTTTTGTTGTTGGATTTTTACATTATTTATAGTGTGCAATTGAGCTATTTCGCCCAAATCCTCATTACCATAATGAGTTTTTTTTGCAATTTCCATTATTCTCATTTGTGATTCACATTAGATTCCCTTTACTGTAATAACAGTGATTTTTTTATTTAAATCAGCTAAAATTAATGGCAGTACAGCAAATATTGCCATGATAAATAAATACTATAATTTGAATAATCAATCGGTTTTTTTTTGCATTATACTAACCAATTTTTTATAGTAATAAGAATTAGGTGGGTTTTCATTATAAATCATAAATAATTAACTTTGAATTAGTTATGAAATTGTCACACTGCAAAAATATTTATAGTCCTGAAACAATTTCTTATTTCTTTCTGCCAATTTTGGGCTGAAATATAACCTGGCATGTTCTTGACAGGTTTTGTGAGATTCACCCTGGTGCTGTAATCAGTATTTTATCTTTAGAAGGTGATTTATTAAGGCTGATTTTACTGTAGTGTGCTCGTTTACAAAACTGACCTTCAATTGCTTTATTTATAAGTTTCTTATTGTCTTGTTCAGATACTCATTGTGTAAGTAACTTTTATGAGTCTGCACCAAAACTCACAGTCATAACCTAATTTCTTTCATATTCATCATATACATTCAGTCCATTAACTCTTACTGTTACAACCACAACTGCCTCTGTACTTTAAATTGGTGCCAGACAGAGTCAGAGTCAGCAGATCTGATCTCATTATAATAATGCATTATGAATATTTCAGTGTTCTCCCTCAGTGTCTGTGTGTTTCTCCTAAAACATGTTGGTGAAGAGAAAATCTGGCATTAAGATGTGACTCCCTCTGTGTTTTTTGTCAGTGTGTTTGTATTTCCCTGTTGGCATTCTAATGTAGTTCTGTCCAGGGTTATTATCGTTAACTAAAACTAAAACAATAAAAAAGCATTTCATTACTTGTAATAAAATAAACATTAACTGAAAATGAAGTATATATATAAATATATATAAAAAAAACATATTTTATTTTAGCTAGTTGCCAAAGCAGCATTTCTCATTTTCGTTTAGTGTTCAAGTACTAAAATAACTAAAATAAACTGAAACTTAATAAAAACTATATAGACATGTTTAAAGTAGGCATGAGATGGAAGCTGCAATAGTCTTCTCTTCCCTATTGTGATGGATTTCTGAGTAAAACTGCTTCTCAAACAAGAAAAAATGTAGGACGGGACTTCATTTTGAATGGATTGGATGGTTGCATGGTTGTGGTTTGCTGTTGGTCAATCTCATGTGAGTGAAAGGTTGCCCCGCCCTTATGCCAGTAAATACATAATCAGAGAAGAGAAGAGATGATGCTGCAAGAGGGAGGGGAAGTTATTTTGATTAAAGATTATAAGCCGATTAGCACCAATAAATCATTTATAATAAATGTAATATTCCATAAAAAATAAGAATAAAACTATAAAAATGACAAAAACATAACAAAATGACTAAAACCTTAACTAAAATGAAAACATAAAATATGTAAAAAATAAAATCAAATTCATAATAATAACAAAAACTATAATAGTTTATCAATGATACTAAAATAACACTGGTTCTCCATCTGTAAAGAGTCACTGTATTTGAGTGTGATATGCAAAACTGCTGTTAATATTAAAGGACATTTAGGCCTTTCTTTTCCCATTAATATTATGTGCAGCTTAAGTGAAGACCTGACAGATTATTCTACACATGTTTGTACCTCCTCAATCACCAAAATCTGACACTGATGAATTTGCAAATGCATAAATAGATGTTGGGGTGTGTTCCAAAACCAAACATTTGGACTCATTTGGAGCTCTCTTCATAAGCAGCAACTCTTTTGGGTCCTATCATACACCCGGCGCAATGCGACGACAGGCACGATGCAAGTAATTTTTGTTAGTTTCAGCCTGACGCAGTTATCATTTTCACGTCCAGCACCACGTTGTTTAAATAGCAAATGCACTCGCACCCATCTGTTCGCCCATGGGCGTGCTGGTCTGAAAATGAGGTGTGTTCAGGCGCATTGTTGGCGTGTTGCTATTTTGAGGCAACTGAAAATGACTGCGCCATTGACCAACAAAAACCTGCTCTAAAGTCAATGGCGCAGTATTTATTTTTTTGTTATTTAAAGGGTGAGTTAGTAATGTGCGCCTATAGGTGGGTGCACAACGTACGTACACTCTGCTTGTTACACACACAGGGACTCGCAGCAGCACACAAACATTTTTAAATATTACAAATAAAAGGATTTCTCTCTGGAGAAGCGTTCAGTCTTTCCGCTTGCAAGTTCCGCCATGTAAATGGTGAATCCGCCATGATGCAAGCTCAACGGCTTTTAAAGGGAATGGGAGATGAGACTCTGATTGGTTTATTGCATGCTACACCCAAAACACACCCATGACTCATTAAGAGACTAGGTACAGCCCTTTCTTAGAAGGCAGTATACTCATGCTGCCTACCTTTCTTAACAGCCGTCGCGCCAGGAGCGCACCTCTGATACCTTAAAATCATGTCTGCGTAGGCTGCTCACTAGGTTTTGGATTAGAGCCATTGATACAGGTTATTATATCAGTCAGTGTTCTCTCTCTCTGTGTCAGCATGTGGCTGGTCTTGTTCAGTATATGTTCTGCTTTAATGGTTTCTGACTGGATGGATTTGATTGCCTCTGTCCTTCTGAAATAGTGCTATGTGTGTATAGAACAGAGAAAAACACAAGTGTGTTGTGTTGTTCAGTTTGTTCTTCTACGCCCATGGGGAGCTGGCAGTTGGATCCGTCCTGACTGACCTGCGTCCAGATTACTTTCTCAGTTTCCACCTAGGAAACCAATTCATTCTTTCATTCTCATTCTCTCACCTCTCTCTGTGAATTTCTAAAG
The DNA here is from genome assembly GCF_024489055.1 of Chanodichthys erythropterus. Taxonomy (NCBI): domain Eukaryota; kingdom Metazoa; phylum Chordata; class Actinopteri; order Cypriniformes; family Xenocyprididae; genus Chanodichthys; species Chanodichthys erythropterus. The sequence goes on from NC_090222.1 coordinate 32,827,668, forward strand.
GTTTGGGATTTTCTTAACTTGTTTGTGCGTGTGTTTGTGTGCATTTGGCTTTTCTCCGGCCTCCAGCTGAGACCTACTTTCCTAAAAGTTTTTCTTTGCTATGTGATCATTGTTCATCAACTTTAGTTAGCAATCTCAACACATCTGATTGACATATTTGTATCATGTTTCACAACAAAAAGTCTTGTTTTGCTTGTATTATATTATTGTGCTCTTGCTCAAACTCTAGTAGTCCCCCCCCCACACACACACACTCACATACACACACTGGCTTGCCCCCCTGCACCCTCTCACACGCTCTGAATAATGAATGAGTGTGTTTGATTAAAGCGGTTGGAGCAAATGGGTTTTCTGCTTTTCAATCACGCTGTGTCGTCGTGACGACGGACCATGTGGCAGAAAGGAAGCATTAAAATCTGTCAGATATTGCTGATGCTGGGGGGGTGGGAACAGACAGCTGCAACTCTGAACAGATAACAAGCAATCACAAGCTCACCTTAAATCATTACTTTTATATCAGATGACTGAAAAATGCATGGTAAATCCCATGTTTGTATAATTTTCCATGCTGTAAAAAATTATTTTCATGATTTGCTTAGGGCTGCACAACGATTAATCGCGATTAATCGTTTGCAAAATAAAAGTCTGTGTTTACGTAATATATGTGTGTGTTCTTTGTATAATAATTGTTTATATAAATACATGCACATACATGTATAAATTTAAGAAAAAAAATTATATTTATATATAAAATATTTATATTTATATGTAATATGAACTATATATAAATATATATATATATTTATTTATACTTGCATATATTTCTTAAATTTATACATGTATGTGCATGTATTTATATATACATAATTATTATACACAGAACACACACATATATTACGTAAACACAGACTTTTATTTTGCAAACAATCGCGATTAATCGTTGTGCAGCCCTAGATTTGTTATCAGAACATTTTTAATTTGTGTTGATTAAACCAATTGCCTTAATTGTATTTTTAATTTCAATGAACTAAAATTTAAGGCACCAGGTAACTTACCAAAGCAAGTATGAATTAAAGATTTATTTCACCTTTTATTGGTATTAACCTTAACAGCTTTTTTTTTTTGTAATGAAAGATTTTTACATTTTTACTCGTGTTTATTTGATATTTAAATGGATTAAATTATTCTAAAGTGACAGTAAAGACAATGTTACAAAATATATATGTTCCATTTAAATTATGTTCTTTTGAACTTTATTTGAACTTTCTATAAAAATAACTGTTTTCAACATTAATAAGATAATAGGAAATATTTCACGATCACCAAATCATCATATTAGAATGATTTCTGAAGGATCATGTGAAACTGAAGACTGGAGTAATGATGCTGAAAATTCAGCTTTTCATCACAGTAATAAATTATATATTATAATATATTCACATAGAAAACAGATATTTTAAATTGTAATAATATTCCACAATATTACCTTTTTAATACATTTTTGTTCAAATAAATGCAGTCGTGGTAAGCAAAACATTAAAAAAAATCTTACTGACATTTGGGTTGGGTAAAAGTCCCAGTGTCATCTGACATCTGCTACTATGAGCTTCTGTTTGACCCTGTCAGCACACGCGTGACATCTCATCAGATCAAACCTGTGACAGGACATGTCTGCTGAGACACTGGTGTGTGTCAAAACTGTATCAGTCCTGAGTGAGCTATACGTGGATGGCTTTTGTTGTGCAATTTATATAATGTCACTGTTGTTTTGTGTGAATATATTTCCATTTGCTTGCAATTATAAATTGGTTTCTTTAATATATGGTTTCTTTTAGAGATACACACACACACACACACACACACACACCTCGGTTGAACACACTTCATGCATTGCCATTTACATTTATCTTCATGTCAACTGTGTCCAGCATGGATAAAAAGAGTCCAAATACACACCTCCAGACACACTCATTGGTTTAATTTCAGATGACAGTTGCACCTGAGGGTTTTGTGACGTGTGTGCACATGTGTGAAATGTCTCTTTGTTTTATTTTGGGGTGCTCAGTCTTTTACACATTCTCTAAAATAGAACCGGTTCTTGTTTTCCAACCATAGCGTTGGGTTAGTTTGTAGTCAAAATAATTTGCTTTATATAACAAAAATAGGCATTGATGACAGGGCTCTATTTTTGTTTAGGACCCTAAAAAACTGTAACGTTAATGTGTTACAATGTAATAAATGCACAGGCAAGCACTGAAAGCTGAATTAGAGTTACAACAGAAATCAGATGTACACAAAACAAACAATATATTGACTTATAAAGCCATTTTTTATAATATCTTCTGCCACAGTGATGTGATGTCTTTGAATTATCCTCATCTGTGGTTCACTCGCTGTAGTGTCCTGATCTATGGTCTGTGCCATTTAAATTGATTTGATATAGTATCATTTTTATAACTGAAACTGCGTAGTAGAGGAAAGATAGACAGAACATGAGAAAGAGGCAGAGAGAGAGCGAGAAAGTGAATAAGTTGTTGGATGGAGAGAGAGTGAAAGTCTGGCCAACCAGCATTTTTCATGCACCCTTGAGTCTGTGTGGGTGTGTGATGGAGGAGAGAGATCTGAGAGAAAAACAGCTGGCGTCAGAGTCTCAGTAGGGCTCTTGCTTATATATTTCACACATATAGTGATGCAAGACATTTTCAGAAGCAGGTTTGAGATGTTCTACTTTACCTGTCCATCATAGACAGACTCTCTTTACACAGATGATTAGTACTATTAAAATATAGTGTATCTCTCTTTCTCCTTTTCTCTGAATGGTGGAGATGCATAATTTGATCGCTTAATGAAGCTAAACTGGTTTGTTCTGCTGTAACATGTTGTGGCACGTTTGTTTTTAGTGATCGTTTTGTTTTTGAGAAACCCACAACTGCAGGGTTGAAAAGTACTTTTCAACAAAAGTCTGCCAAGATTCTGCTTTTACTTCAAGGCATCTCTGAAAAAGGTTTTGTGGTGATGTTAAATTATGTTAATGTAATGAAAACATGCTTTTTAAACTAATTAGTCAGTTTATCTATTTTTTAGCTGTAGTATTTTTCATAATAAAAGTGAAGGAGATTCATTTTTAAGGGTTTTTAACTCCCTGAGGTCTGAAAACGCGTCGGCGCGTTTTGCAGGATTTTTTTCACATTGCAGCAAAACAGACTTAAAATACTCCGTCATTTCTTGTCATAGAGACATAAGTAATATATCAATTGAAACTATAGAATGTCTTCTTTTATTTGTGTACACTCAGTAAAAACACAATGTTGTGCTTTTTGTAAAATAAAGAAAACTAACATGATGCGTGATCTCTTCTCTCCCTCTGAACGAAGTCCAATCTGATAGTTCTCAGAAAATGAACTGTAACTTATGAATACTAATGACAAAAAAATTACACTTATGTCTAAAGAAACGTTGAAATGTCAGGTTTTAAATCGTGCAAGTCAAATCGAAAACAAACATTCTGTGTTTATGTAATCAGTATGAAAAGAGAGCCATGTCAGAAGTCAGTGATTCAGCTCATTATCCGCTAATGCGGCCACGCCCACTGAGTCAGCGCTATTCAGACGCAAATTCAGTCAATACATGCATTCATCGTCTCAATCGTGTATTTATTGTCTTGAAAAGTGTTTATTTGGATGTTAAAGCCGTGGTTGGCGATCTCTAGAAGACATGCAGTTAGTTCCTAGTTCCTTTTCTTCTTTATATGAATTTGTGGCCTAAAGGTGTACAGAGAGCGCCCTCCGGCTGCAAGTATGAATTGAAAAGACCATTCCTGAAATGTCCTCTTCTTCTTTAGAATCATTTGTGGACTAAATGTGCACAGAGAGCGCCCTCCGTCTGCAAGTATGAATTAAAAACACAGTATCCAGCACTCATAGTGATGACAATAAATATTACTTCTCAGTATAGAAAATTGACATAAATATATAAGAATCCATCAATATTTCTCCAAATGTGCATGCTTTTAAGTTAAAAGCCTATATGAATTGCCATAGAGGGAACATAATTGTTCAGACACTTTGCATCACAGAAGTACATTATATTTTAAAGAATATAATAGAATACCATTATTTTAAATTGTAATAATATTTCACAGTATTGCTGTTTATGATGAGCTGAGACATTATTAAAGAGTTTTTTTTTCACAGCCTACCTGACTGAAAGACCTCATTAATATGCAAGTCATTTCAGGTCATTATTATGTGGTTCTTTTGTCTTCTCAGGTATAAATGGCCCATTATTCATGCAGATTCACGCCTCCACGCATACTGTGTTTCTTGACAAAAAGTGTCTTACAAAAACTAAATCAATATATTGTTTTATATGAAGGAGTAGGCTGCATAATTTTTACATAATTCTGAAGCAAAAACTCTAGTCTACAACCTCCAATACCCAAACGTCTTGTGAACACAGATTTAATATACTTTTTTTGGCCTTATTTCAGTGACTTAAGTTTTTTGTTTTTTCAAAAACCACGCATAAACATTATTCCTTCAAAAATACAAACATGTACATACATGTTCCTCACATATTATGGTAGCCTAGTTTGTGCTGAATACAGTGTAATGACACTTTTGTCATTTATATGTTTATGAACAACTGAAAAAAGCACAAATGTCAGGGCATGTCAAAACTTCACCAAGCCCCAAATCAGCCTCAGACTCCAGAGGATTAATGTGCTGACAGCTTGCTGTGCTTTAGTCTGCTAACATCATCAACGTGTTAAACCCTGTCTGAGAAGTTGTGTCTAATTCACCATACCAAACCACCACTGCTCGATTTTGAATATCTAGTATCCATAGTCATAAACAACCAGGAAATATCAGATTTTTCGGCTGCACATCCATGATGCGAATCTCCCATTCAACCACATCCCAAAGGTGCTCTATTGGATTATGATCTGGTGACTGTGGAGGTCATTTCAGTATAGTGAACTCATTGTGATGTTCAAGAAGCTAATTTGAAATGATTGTAGCATGAGATGAGATGGCGTGTTATCCTGCTGGAAGTAGGCATCAGAAGATGGGTACACTGTGCTCATAAAGGGATGGACATGGTCAGCAAAAATACCCAGGTAGGCTCTGTGGAATTTAAACGGTGCTTATTTAGTACTAAGAGGCCCAAAGTGTGCCAAGAAAATATCCCCCACGAAATTACACCACCAGCACCATCCTGAACTGTTGATACAAGGCAGGATGGATCCATGCTACTCCAAATTCTGATTCTACCATCTGAATGTTGCAGCAGAAATCGAGACTAATTAGACCAGGCAACGTTTTTCCAATCTTCTATTCTCCAATTTTGATGAGCCCATTCTAAACTGACAAGAGTGGCACTGGTGTGGTCTTCTGCTGCTGTAGCCCATCTCCTCCAAGGTTCGATGTGTTGTGCGTTCAGAGATGCTCTTCTGCAGACATAACGAGTGGTTATTAAGTTGGCTTGAAAAAACTAACTTTCTAACTATCTATCTAACTTACTAACCATCTATCTAACTAACTATCTATCTAACTTACTAACTATCTAACTAACTAACTATATCTATCTACACACACTCACTCACACTTACTTACTCACACATTATCTAGCTTTTAAACTAATAAACTAAAACTTAAACTATTTCAAACTAAAAAGCTTCAAACTTCAAACTTTTAAAACTCCAAACCTTCTGGCTAGGCTTTTTCAAGCCAACTTAAAGTTTGTCTTACGAACTTTACTCATCTAGTTTGAGTTACTGTTGCCTTTCTATCAGCTCGAACCAGTCTGGCTGTTCTCTGGCATCAACAAGACATTTTCTTCCACAGAACTGCCGCTCACTGTATATTTTCTCTTTTTTGGACCATTCTCTGTAAACCTTAGAGATGGTTGTGTGTGAAAATCCCAGTAGATCAGCACTTTCTAAAATACTCAGACCAGCCTGTCTGGCACCAACAATCATGCCACATTCAAAGTCACTTAATTCTTCGTCATTCCGCTCAGTTTGAACTTCAGCAGATGCCTAAATGTCAAATGTTTGGGGTCATTGTAACATTTTTACTTAATACTTTTATCTAGCAAGGATGCATTCATTTGATTACAAGTGACAGCTAAGACATTTACGTTCTTACAAATAACTAAAAGATTTCTATTTAATATAAATGTTGTTCTTTTGAACTTTCGTAGAATCCTGAAGAGAAAAAAATACTTTTTCAAACAGTTCTGTTTATACTGGAATCTGCTAGAAATCTGTTTTTTATTTGATTGTGAAGGAAAACCAGTGTAAATAATGAGCATATTTGATATTAACAAGCTCAGTAGGAGGGGCTGGTGAAACACACACATTAACAATGAGAACGACTGCACCTGCTCCCCTCAGAATATGTCTTGTTATGGGGGGAAGGGTGTCTCTTTGAAATACACCAAATCTATCTTACATTGCACAGACCTTCTCTGTGACCATGAGTTCATATATGTTTTATGGTTACATTTTGCTGATTCTTCCTATTGTGAGCACATTTCATTTAATTGTAGTGATTATTTGTTAGTACTGTAAATGTGTGTGGATGAGGCTGGATGCTTGCAGGTCTCTTGTTTGCTGAAGCTGCAGTTTTGTCTCCTTGGGAACACGAGCAGAGCTGAAGGATAGCAAAAGCACAAAAGAGCTGAAGAGCTCAGCACACACTTTACAATAGGCCTACTGACTTCAGCTTTTCCAAACACACACACACACACACGTTCGCAAATGCTCTCACACAATACTTGAACATGATGTTTATGTCTTAATAGCTCATTAAACTCTAGATGCCTTATATAGCATTCACTTCTGTCTGATGTAGTTGTTTTTGTCTGTGAACATGAACATGCATGAGTCTCTAATGGGCATTGTGTTTTCTTCAAGGGACTTAAACACACATAAATCACAGCAGGAATCAGATCAAGTCTTCAAATTTCAATAAAATCTAAATGGTGGAAACAGCACATTGTCTACTACAAAACATTTATTTACACTTGTTTTAAGTGTGCCATATAAAAAGTGAACTGGTATGTGTTTGAGTGCTAATTAGATCAGAGATTGGGGTCTGCTGTGCTAGACGGCGTCCTGACCTCAGGGGAGATGTTCTTCTGCTGGTCTCCAGGGTCTTGAACCAGACTTACACACTCCATAATCTCTAAAGATGCTGCATATGTGCATATGCATAAAACAAGAAAAAAACATGATCTTGCCTTATAAATTTGCATATATGTTATTGTGTGCAAATATTTAAATAAATCCTACTGTTTACACATTTGGGGTCAGCATTATTTAGGGCTGTCCCCTAATAGTCGACTAAATGTTAGTTGACTAGAAGAGGCTTAGTCGACCAAGATTTTATTTGTCGGTTAGTCGCAGGAAAAAAAAAAAAAAAACATCATTTGAAACATGTATGTAGCAACTTTACATGGCCGCTTGCTCTAACATTAACCTAAATAAATGTGTGCTATTATTAGGGGCATTCAAGTGTTTGTGCGCAGTGTGGAAGCTGACGTATTAGCGCGCTTACTGCATGACATGGAGATGCAGGTGTGATCGCTTGTATTTTTTGTCATAGAGATAAGAATAATACATCATTCCAAACTCTAAAGGGTCTACTTTTATTTGTGTACACCAACGCACCAGACACATCACTCATATTGTTTTGAATGGGAGAAAGTGCAACGTGCAATATGGCAGAATAAGTCCCGCCTTCTAAATAAGAGCCAATCGCTGTTTGGTAAAATCACGCGTCACTGCAGCAGCCGTTAGAAGCTCCAGTTTCTATAGAAACAGTCAGACACGCGCCTCCGAAATGAAGCACAAGAGACACGCATTTAGGACTGCGCATGCGCATTAGCTTGATCCAGCCTGAAAAATACAGTTTGTTGTCATGATTTTGAACATTTAGAAACAACATTTATGAGACAGTTGTTGTCAGATTTCATTGGTGATTTCAAATATGAAATTTAATCGAAAGCTTGGCAAACAGCTTTGGAGAATTTGATGTTTCCCCATTCAAAGAGATAGGAGCTGCACTCAAAGATGGCCGTCGGGTGAAATGACTTGAACAGAAGTGGGTTACATAAATGAACCGAAATTCAGCATATAGGCTACTTGCCTCACAGACTTGTAAGCTTGAAATATCTACTTTTAAATTAACTAATTCAAATGAAAACAAATACTCTCTGATTGTAATCCACATGAAAAGTGCATTTTTCTCTATAGGCGCATTTATTGCAGAGATGGCCAGTCAGCATCGTCAACTTCATCTTTGCAGCTGACACTAACCGAGAAAATACTAGTTTATTAAAAAAAACATTTAAAATGTCTCCTTGCTATTTTTTCAACACATTCATAATCATTACTTTTGTCAGTGCTTTGTGGCAAACTTTATGTGTAAGTGTGTGGTATGTATTCTGCCTCCCAGTATATATTTAAGGAATTAAATTAATATGAATGTGCAATTAGTTGACTAATGGCTTAAATGAACGACTTACTAGTCGACTAGAAAAATCTTTAGTCAGGGGCTGTCACGGTGCACATAAAAAAACAAGAAGATAGGATCCAATTGCAGCGGTTGTTTATTGGGGAATCCAGAAACATATATCCAAAGCCAGGCAAGGGGTCAAAATCCAGAATCCCAGTCCATAAAACAAAAAGCCAGAGAAACAAAGAGCACGTAACAAAAAAACAACGAACCACAACCAGGGACAGACACAACTGAGATTAAATAGACAAACACTAATTAACAAACACAAAACAGCTGGGTGCAATGATGAATGGTAATTAGTCCAGGGAGTGTATATGGGAAATGTAGTTCATGAAATGAGTGAAACAATGAGTCCGGGAAGGAGTGCCCTCTAGAGGCTGAAGGCACTCTCACAGGTGATCGTGACATTACCCCCCCTCAAAGGAGCGGCTACCAAACGCTCCACCAGACAAAAAACAAAAACACAAAAAAAAAAAACTCAGGAGGGAGGTGGACAGGAGGAGGATCAGGGGGAGGGATGGTGGGCCAGATCCAGGGTGCCCAACTGATAGCCAGGGTGGTGCTGGAGGAACTAACCAGGCTGGTTCCAGTGGTTCTGGTGTCCTGGCTGATTGCCAGGGTGGTGGCGGAGGAACTGACCAGGCTGGTTCCAACGGTTCTGAAATCCTGGCTGATTGCCAGGGTGGTGGCGGAGGAACTGACCAGGCTGGTTCCAACGGTTCAGACGGCCTGGGCAGTGGCGGCAGGGCAGAAAGCCTGGGCGGCGGCGATAGGGCAGAAGGCTTGGATGATGGCGGCAGGACAGAAGATCTGGGCGGCGGCGGCAGGGCAGAAGGCTTGGACGGCGGCGGCAGGGCAGAAGGCTTGGACGATGGCGACAGGGCTGGCCAAGGGTGCTTCGTGGCCGTATCAGGGAGAGCGGAGTACTCAGGGACGGCAGCGGGTTCAGACTGGAGCTGCTCTGGGACGGCAACTTGTTCAGACTGGGGCTGCTCAGGGACGGCAGCGTGCTCAGACTGGGGCTGCTCTGGGACGGCAGCGTGCTCAGACTGGGGCTGCTCTGGGACGGCAGCGTGCTCAGACTGGGGCTGCTCTGGGACGGCAGCGTGCTCAGACTGGGGCTGCTCTGGGACGGCAGCGTGCTCAGACTGGGGCTGCTCTGGGACGGCAGCGTGCTCAGACTGGGGCTGCTCTGGGACGGCAGCGTGCTCAGACTGGGGCTGCTCTGGGACGGCAGCGTGCTCAGACTGGGGCTGCTCTGGGACGGCAGCGTGCTCAGACTGGGGCTGCTCTGGGACGGCAGCGTGCTCAGACTGGGGCTGCTCTGGGACGGCAGCGTGCTCAGACTGGGGCTGCTCTGGGACGGCAGCGTGCTCAGACTGGGGCTGCTCTGGGACGGCAGCGTGCTCAGACTGGGGCTGCTCTGGGACGGCAGCGTGCTCAGACTGGGGCTGCTCTGGGACGGCAGCGTGCTCAGACTGGGGCTGCTCTGGGACGGCAGCGTGCTCAGACTGGGGCTGCTCTGGGACGGCAGCGTGCTCAGACTGGGGCTGCTCTGGGACGGCAGCGTGCTCAGACTGGGGCTGCTCTGGGACGGCAGCGTGCTCAGACTGGGGCTGCTCTGGGACGGCAGCGTGCTCAGACTGGGGCTGCTCTGGGACGGCAGCGTGCTCAGACTGGGGCTGCTCTGGGACGGCAGCGTGCTCAGACTGGGGCTGCTCTGGGACGGCAGCGTGCTCAGACTGGGGCTGCTCTGGGACGGCAGCGTGCTCAGACTGGGGCTGCTCTGGGACGGCAGCGTGCTCAGACTGGGGCTGCGGCGCTGGCAGGGCAAGGCGCTTCGGTGGCGCCGGCAGGGCAAGGCGCTTCGGTGGCGCCGGCAGGGCAAGGCGCTTGGAGAAACAAAGAACAACCTCTAGAGTGGCCTCCAGGCCTTGTAGGATGGAGGAAGCCCTTCTCCTCCTCCTCTGCTTATGAGGGTGAGGCGGTGGCACACCCAAAATGAACTCACTAGCTGGAGCGGCCTCTGTAGTAGACCCACTGGCTGGAGCGGACTCACTGACTGGAGCGGACTCACTGGCTGGAGCGGACTCACTGGCTGGAGCGGACTCACTGGCTGGAGCGGACTCACTGGCTGGAGCCTTCCTCCTCCGTTTCCTTCTCTTCCGTGTGGGAAGCGAAGATTCAGCGCCCACCTCCTCAGTGATCTCAAGAACGGACTCACGAGCTGGAACGGACTTACTGACTGGAACGGGCTCTGAAGTGGACTCACTGACTGGAACGGGTTCTGGAGTGGACTCACTGACTGGAGCGGGCTCTAAAGTGGACTCACCGACTGGAGCGGGCTCTGAAGTAGACTCACTGACTGGAGCGGGCTCTGAAGTGGACTCACTGACTGGAGCGGGCTCTGAAGTGGACTCACTCACTGGAACGGGCTCTGAAGTGGACTCACTAACTGGAGCGGACTCACTGGCTGGAGCGGGCTCTGGAGTGGACTCACTGGCTGGAGCGGACTCACTGGCTGGAGCGGGCTCTGGAGTGGACTCACTGGCTGAAGCGGGCTCTGAAGTGGACTCACTGGCTGGAACGGGTTCACTAGCTGGAGACTTCTTCCTTCTCCTCCTCCTCCTCCCTTTACCGGGGTGAAGCTGAGGCTCAGTGCCCACCTCCTCAATGCTTTCTGAAACGGAATCATGGGCTGGAGCATGCAAACTGCCTGGCTGACTCAGTGAGGTCCATTCCCTCCGACGGCGAAGATATGTGGCGAACCTCCAGAAATCTAAACTCCGTAGCCCCTCCATCTCACATTGAGGCAGAGGATCGTCGAGACAGCAATTAAAAGTATCCTTCAGCGCCGCGTCGTTATATCTCAGCCCCACCGCCATCGTCCAAAAGACCTTGGCGAAGCATCCTACCTCTTCTCCCTCCTGGCGTAGAGCCATCACTGCCCCAAGCAGTGCCACACGCTCCCTGCAAGTGGCTGACGGAATAGTCCTCATGCTGCTGGATCCTTATAATGGTGGTTCGTTCTGTCACGGTGCACATAAAAAAACAAGAAGATAGGATCCAATTGCAGCGGTTGTTTATTGGGGAATCCAGAAACATATATCCAAAGCCAGGCAAGGGGTCAAAATCCAGAATCCCAGTCCATAAAACAAAAAGCCAGAGAAACAAAGAGCACGTAACAAAAAAACAACGAACCACAACCAGGGACAGACACAACTGAGATTAAATAGACAAACACTAATTAACAAACACAAAACAGCTGGGTGCAATGATGAATGGTAATTAGTCCAGGGAGTGTATATGGGAAATGTAGTTCATGAAATGAGTGAAACAATGAGTCCGGGAAGGAGTGCCCTCTAGAGGCTGAAGGCACTCTCACAGGTGATCGTGACAGGGGCAGCCGTAGCATTTTTTTTTTTTTTAATCTTTAATCAAAATAACTTCCTCTTGCAGCAACATTCTCGGATTTCTTCTCTTCTCCATCTCGGAATGGACAAAATCAAGTCCCGCCCTACATTTTTTTCTTGTTCGATAAGCTGTTTCACTAAGATATATGTTACAATAGGTAAAAAAAAAATAAAAAAAATCACAACTTCCGTTTCATGTCGACTTTAATGTTTTGGAAAGAAGTATCTTATACTTGCCAAGGCTGCATTTATTTCATACAGTAAATTAAGTGAAATATTATTACAACTAAAAATAATTAATTTCTATTTTACATTTTCAGAAATAATTCTAATATGATGATTTGCTGCTCAAGAAACATTTCTTATTATTATCAATGTTGAAAACAGTTGAGCTGCTTAACATTATGGAAACCTTGATTTTCCTGGATTCTCTGATGAATAGAAACTTCAAAAGTACTGCAATTATTTGAAAAAAAAAAAGAAAAAAAGAAAAAGAAATACATTTTTTTGTAATATTATAAATATCTTTACTGTCACTTCTGATCAATTTTATGTTTCCTTGCTGAGGAAGGAGCTGAAAATAATGCCTTTCACTGAAATATCAAATTTAGTTATGACTCCTGCATCCTGGCATAGCTTTCTTTGCAATGGACATATAAAATGCTACCTTAAAATTTGGCTAAAGGTATAATAGATGGCAGGATAATTATGGCATGATGACTTAAAATGCAGTTCAGGTAACAGACCATTTGGTTTTGGAACAGAGCTAATGTCTGCAAGAGAACCTTTTCACCTCACACATAATACAGCGCTACTTGACACACAATTTGTTCTCTCTTCTGTAAACCCTTTCATTTTTTATTCCTCTGGTTTCCCTCTTTAATTAGCATGTCTCGCTCTCTCTGTGTCTGTCTCGTACAATGGATCAGTCCATTAAGCTTTACATGAGAAATGAGAACCATTTTCTAGTCATGTGACAGTGCCATATTAAAATGTTTGTAGGGCAGGGTGTGTGTGAAGAGGGATGGATTGGTATGGGATGGGGAATTGTGGGGCTTTCCTTATAAATGATTCAAATCCCAAAGCAATTAATGCTGAAATCTGTTATCAGCCTTTACCTTCACATTTCACAAAGAACTATACACTGCAGCTTTCCACCACTGCATCTGCATCTGGTCAGACACACGACAGGTTTTTGATTTTACTGGATACTGTGATGTTATTATTTTCTTTGGTCATTCTTGTCTTTTTCATATTATAAGGAAAAATATTAAATATCTTAATAAATAACATTATATATAACAATATATATAACATTATGACCACTGACAGGTGTAAATTGGCACCAGGATGCACTATGGGAAGAAGGCAAGCCAACAGAGGCAGTGTGATGCTTCGGCCAATGTTCTGTTGGGAAACCTTGGGTCCTGACATCCATGTGGATGTTACTTTGACACGTACCACCTACCTAAGCGCTGTTGCAGACCATGTACACCCTTTCAGGTTAACGGTATTCCCTGGTGGCTGTGGCCTCTTTCAGCAGGATAATGTGCCCTGCCACGAAGCAAAAATGGTTCAGGAATGGTTTGAGCAAAACAACAACGAGTTTGAGGTGTTGACTTGGCCTCCAAATTCCCCAGATTTCAATCCAATCGAGCATCTGTGGGATGTGCTGAACAAACAAGTCCGATCCACGGAGGCTCCACCTCGCAACTTACAGGACTTAAAGGATCTACTGCTAACATCTTGGTGCCAGATACCACAGCACACCTTCAGGGGTCCAGTGGAGTCCATGCCTCGAGGGGTCAGAGCTGTTTTGGCAGCAAAAGGGGGACCAACACAATATTAAGAAGGTGGTTGTAATGTTAAGCCTGATGTATATTATCAGACATTTTAGGATTCTAAATAAATTTGTATGATACATTTTCTATAATAATATTTATTATCCTGAACTTAATGTGATGACAAATTGGTAATAATTGCAAAAAAAAGTAAAAAAAAAAAAAATGAATATATAAAGAACAAAATCACAGTGACAGATGCAGTTTAGCAAAGAGACAGAGACTGACTCATCTTGTACATGTTGCGAGTAACATAAAGTCCAGTTCTGTTTGTCTCAAATATGCAAGGAAAAATCATTTAATTTAATATGCAGTTTCATAACAAGTAAGAAAAATTTATTGTCAGCAAATTTTCACCCACTATTGTAAAATAAGTGTGGGGAAGGGGAGGTGTTGGGTGGGAGAATGTAGCAATTGGAGGCTTAGATGGTGCATGTGTATATAATGGTCTGTGTGCAACGGCAGCTCTTATCATCAATCACAATGTTTCTTTTCTCTGACATCCCACTTTATCACTCTCTCTTTATCTTCTCCTATTCTGATCCTTTCTCAGTGCTCAGTCTTTCTGTCTCTAGCCCCCGGTTTTGTCCTGTCCTCTAGTAGTCCTTGAATCAATGTTTTGATTTCTGTCTTGCCCCTCTCTGCATTTACCACAGAATGAGACTGTAAACACAAACATTTCTTTTCTGTTTCGCAAGTTAGAATGCTGCAGCTCCATAAATATCCTGCTAATCACCTGGTTTAGTGAACAGCTGTTGAAGATGTGTGTTTCTGTCTTTAAAGGCTGGTTTGATGTCATACTGTGATTGTCCTGGTGATGAGCTCACGGTAACTGATCTCACAGTCAGAGCTTCTGCTGGGAGACACTTTCACCCCTCTCTCCTCCTGCGCTCGATCTGTTTTTTGCTACATTGCCGGTTCCGATCATTGCAAATGTATCATTTGGCTTGCAAAAAACTGTGTGTGCACTCGCAGTGAATCTCTCAGCCTGGTTTGTGAGCTCCTTCTTGGGAAACCACACACACTGAAGTGTCCTTGAACACAACTTACTGTGAGTTGTGATGTATGAAATCAGCCGTGGATCTCTCCGCAGGTTAACTGTGTTCATGACTCTCTGTGTTGGAACACAGATTCCATTCCAGATTCTGTCCTCTGTTAGATAAGCAGTGTACATGAGTGACGTGAGTGTTGATTTGATCTGATCATTAAATGTGTGATGCCAGGATCAACAGGAGTGATGTGTTTGGGAGGATGATGATGAATCATATTTACTGTGCTCATATTCCCTTTAGACAGTCTATTTTTCTTCTCCACAAATTTATGTAATAATTTTTTTAAAGTTTGAATAGCTTATTTGTTCATTCAAATAATTTGTTGGTATGCTAGTATCTATCTATCTATCTATCTATCTATCTATCTATCTATCTATCTATCTATCTATCTATCTATCTATCTATCTATCTATCTATCTATCTATCTATCTATCTATCCATCCATCCATCCATCCATCCATCCATCCATCCATCCATCCATCCATCCATCCATCCATCCATCCATCCATCCATCCATCCATCCATCCATCCATCCATCCATCCATCCATCCATCCATCCATCCATCCATCCATCCATCCTTTTAATCTTTTTATCGTAGGTGTGCTATATATTTTTGCAATGACATCATTATAGTATTTGCATACTGAAATCTGATTAATCTTTCCTCTCTTGCATCTATTTAACCATATAACTTCCTTTACATTGCAGATAGTTTCTGAACCAAAGCCTAAAATCTAAACTTATATGAAACTTTTATTTTTTCTTCTTTACAAGCACTGGTATTTTATGGGAAATGCAATCAATTTTATGATTTCTGT
The DNA here is from genome assembly GCF_024489055.1 of Chanodichthys erythropterus. Lineage (NCBI taxonomy): Eukaryota > Metazoa > Chordata > Actinopteri > Cypriniformes > Xenocyprididae > Chanodichthys > Chanodichthys erythropterus. The sequence goes on from NC_090222.1 coordinate 32,843,318, forward strand.
GAAGATTTAAGAATAATATTTAACAAATTCTTAGAACAGAATTCAGTGAATCCACTAATAATGCAGAGAACATTTAACATTTTGCCAACTGTGTACTTCTGCTCTTTTTTGCAGTGATCTTCTATCATCAAATTACATTGAGAGGCACATATCAGAGGAGGGGAATTCAGTTGTCAACAAAGTGAGTATAAACTCTATTTTGTTTTAAAGGTGCCATCAAACGTTTTTTTTTTACAAGATGTAATATAAGTCTAAGGTGTCCCCTGAATGTGTCTGTGAAGTTTCAGCTCAATATACCCTATAGATCTTTTTTAATTCATTTTTTTAACTGCCTATTTTGGGGCATAATTATAAATGCGCCGATTTATGTTGCGGCCCCTTTAAATGCTCATGCTCCCCTCCCATGGAGCTTGCACTTGCCTTAAACAGTGCATAAACAGTTCACACAGCTAATATAACCCTCAAAATGGATCTTTACAAAGTGTTCGTCATGCATACTGCATGCATGCATCGGATTATGTGAGTATTGTATTTATTTGGATGTTTACATTTGATTCTGAATGAATTTGAGGCTGTGATCCATGGCTAACGACTAATGCTACACTGTTGGAGAGATTTATAAAGAATTAAGTTGTGTTTATGAATTATACAGACTGCAAGTGTTTAATAATGAAAATAACAACGGCTCTTGTCTCCATGAATACAGTAAGAAACAATGGTAACTTTAACCACATTTAACAGTACATTAGCAACATGCTAACGAAACATTTAGAAAGACAGTTTACAAATATCACTAAAAATATCATGTTATCATGGATCATGTCAGTTATTATTGCTCCATCTGCCATTTTTCGCTATTGTTCTTGCTTGCTTACCTAGTCTGATGATTCAGCTGTGCACATCCAGATGTTTTGCCCTTGTCTAATGCTTTGAACATGGGCTGGCATATGCAAATATTGGGGGCGTACATATTAATGATCCCGATTGTTACATAACAGTCGGTGTTATGTTGAGATTCGCCTGTTCTTCTGAGGTCTTTTAAACAAATGAGATTTATATAAGAAGGAGGAAACAATGGAGTTTGAGACTCACTGTATGTCATTTCCATGTACTGAACTCTTGTTATTCAACTATGCCAATATAAATTCAATTTTTAATTCTAGGGCACCTTTTAATTAAGACAAGCATGTATTTGAAAGGGTTTATACGAGAAAAATTAAGGCATTCAAACTCAAAGGCCTGATTGGTGAATTCTGGAGCTTAAAAATTCCCACAGATATTAGGTTCATAACTTAAAACAAGAGGTTCTTCCACATAGAATAGTAGTCCCAGTTTATTCAACTTACAAGAAACATTTTACTGAACAATTAATGAAAATGCCTTGACCCTATTTTTCCCCTTTATGTCTGTGTGTTTCACTTTTGGGACAGTGAATATAGTCTAATCTGATCTGTCTTTGTGCCACACTGGGACTCTCAGCTTCATTCTGTCAGCGTACTGAGACTCTTTCATGTTCAGATGGGACACATCACACCCAGAGCAGAAGGTGTTTGCTTGTTTTAGCCCAGTGGCAGATTGTTCCTGTCACACACTCACACAGGGACAGGGATACTGTGTCCTGTTTGTGTGCTGCATGTTAGACACCATCGTATCAAGGTGTGTGTTTTATATAGATTATGCATAGTGTGCTGCATTTTAGACACCATTATGTCAAGGTGTGTGTTTTATATAGATTATGCATAGTGGATTTGTTGGGCTTCTCAGTTATTTTTTAGAAACTCTAAGAAGGGTCATATTCGATGATTGAAATTCAATATAGCCCCTTTAACATCTTTTATGTATTTTATTAGTTACTGATTTGAGGCCTTCAGTGAAGAGATTCAAATCCGCATAGTTCACTACCCAGCTGTAGAGCCCGAGGAAACTGTGTGCATGTAAGGGTACAGGGGGCTCTTTAGAGCCTGTGTTGTTTCTAAGGATGAATGAAAAAAAAAATAGAGCGGTTCTGTGAAGAAGGAGGGAATAACAGAGGGATAGATGAAGAGGCAGAGGATGAAGAGAGAGAGAAAGAGAGCCACTGAACGAATTCTAGAGCAGGAGCACAGATATATTTAGCTTCATCTCCCCACTGCAATAGTGAACAGCCTATTAGTTTAACTACAGATTTAGTATTATATGAATAATACAAAATGCTATCATATACTGTATATATGCCATTCAAAAGTTTTAGATCGGTAAGAGTTTTTTAAATGTTTTTAAAAGAAGTCTATTCTGCTCAAGAAGGCATATATATATATATTAGGAAGTATAGGAAATATATTAGGAAGTAGATAATCTATAATCTATAAAATGTGCAAAGTTAATTTATGGTATGTTTTGTGGAAGCTGAGATGAAAAACAACATTCTTGAGAAAACTGCTTTGGACTGAAAATAGAACTTAAGATTTTTATAAAAATACAAATAATAAACAAATAATACAAATAACAAACACATTACCATTACCATTCAAATGTTTGGGTTTGCTAAGACTTTTAATGTTTTTGAAAGAAGTCTATTTTGCTCACATGGTTGCATTTATTTGATAAAAAAAATACAGTAAAACAGTAATATTGTGAAAGATTTCTATTATAATACAATTTAAAATGTAATTTATTCCTGTGATGTCAAAGCTGAATTTTCAGCATCATTACTTCAGTTTTCAGTGTCACATGATCCTTCAGAAATCATTCTAAAATACTGAACAGTTTGCAGCTTAATACTTTTGTGGAAACTGTAATACATTTTTTTTTCAGGATTCTTTGATGAATATAAAGTTAAAAAGAACAGCATTTATTTGAATATATAGTAAGTCTTTACTGTGACTTTGGATCGATTTAACGTGTCCTTCCTGAATAAAGTATTAATTTCTTTCTAAAAAAAAATCGTACTGACCTCAAACTTGAACAGCAGTGTATTTTATAAAAATCAATTTCAGGCATCTTCTCATGTTAAAGAAGATCCCGATCCCTTGATACCTTCCTACTTCTGTATCCTATATGAGAAGGCAGCATTTTCATATTTTGCCTGTCTCTCTGTGCTTATAGGCACTGATGCATTCTGGGTCATTAGCCTGAAAGGGGCTGTCTCTACAACAACTGCACTCTTCAGGAATGTCTCACTCTGTGTTTCTGTGTGTGTGTGGTAGAGACGGCCCTCTTGATTTGCTGAGAGCTCTTGAGGACAGAAAGTGCTACATGTGGAAAAAAGAGGCAGAAATGCTCCAGAACAAGCTGGAGGAAAGAGAGCAGCAGAGGAATGGATAAACCTCAAAGTATGAAGCTTTTTGTCCAGTGCAGAGAGAAAGAAAGAGAAAGGGATGGAATGAAATTGATCTGCTGGTAAATGCTGCAGCTTCAGTCCTCTGAGAAAAAGCAGGAAGAGAAAACCTGCAGCCCTAATGGCAATCGAGCACTTACACTAAAAACATTTCATAAATAACAAACACACTCAGGAATACTTTTACGAATTTCTGATCGCTTCAGTACAAACAAAAGTTTTGACATGTTTAAATTCAAACATTTAATGTCAACATGAAATCAAAATGCACCATGTTTACTTTCTTAATCCATGCTCTTAGCCTTATTGGTGATATTTCTTATACATTGGTGATAGTTTAGTATACATTACATTAATATTTAGTAACCTACATTTTAGACACAATTTTGCCAGTTACTTTTGTCTGTTTATGATCTGCCAATGTAAAAATGCCAAACAAAACGACAAAAGAATTATTGCGTGTCTCCAAGCAACAAGTACAAGTGCCATTTCCTTCTTAAATTAATCAACAACAAATCCAGTTTAATGAGTGATTCAATGACTTAAAAGCTACAGTTAACAATTTCTGAGAAACGCTGTTGATGTTTGAAATCACCAAAACAAACACACCTCTACCCAAAAGGATTACAGCCCTATCTTAATAGCTCCGCCCACAAATTCACGGACATGCAATGCAACACAAGCACCTCCCCCCTATTGAGTGGACACGCCCCTTAGCCCTTGCTGATTGGCTACAGGTGTTTTGGTGCTCGGTCTGATCCACTTTCAACAGCGTTTCTCAGAAATTGCACCTTTAATGGTTAAAAACAAGTCAGTGATTTCCTCATAAAAACAGTCACTTGTTACCACCTACTGGCGTAAGGCGTAAAAAACAAATCTCTACCAGTATTGCAAATGTATATACCTCATCTCATTTTCAAAATATGATTGTTCAACAGCTGCATCACATTATGCAGCACTTCAGTTAAAAACAAAACAATAAATCTAGTATTATAAAAGGGATGTTTTTTCTGATTGGATGAGCCACATTCAAAGCTCATATTAACAGTATGTGCTGTTTTTGATTATTGTTTGTTTCTCTCTGCAGGGTGGAGAACACTGTTACTACCATGGGAAAGTACGTGACATTCTGAAGTCATATGTGGCACTTTCAACTTGCCATGGATTACAGTAAGTCCCTCTGTCATTGTGCTTCATGTCTGAATGAACACGCAAACACACACAGGTTTACAAAAGCAGCGTGAAAGGCTTTAGTTTTGACTGCACACTGTTTACTTACAGTTACCCACAGTTTGTCTCTTTCTAAGACACATTCATAAATAAACACGTTAGCAGGCCAAAGCTGTGATTATCCCATTTAACAATTAGAGCTGTACATTACAGCATGCTATTATCCTCCTCTCATATCACACACTAATGCTCTCAGCACTCTTTGTGGCTCTCTGTGTGTGTTTTTGTCATTATCTCCTGTATTGATGCTTTAATGCTTGTTGCATTTCGTCTGGCCTTGTGCTCTACTATTGCATGGTGAAAATGTAATATTTGTTGTGTTTGTAAGATTTATGTTTGTATTATTGGCAACCTGCTGTGTTCTCTGCATAGCTGAAGTAAACCTAGCTGTGTTCCTGAGCTGCCCGTGTGCCTGAGGAGAGTTGAGTTAGACTCTATAGAGCATTACACGCATATATACACACACACACACGGAGAGACACACACACACACACCGCCTCTCTGTGTGGCCCTCTGGGATAGCTCAGTTCCTTCCGTCTGTATTTTTAGTGTGAGAAGAAGTCAGGTCAGATCCATCTCTCTCTCTGTCTCTCTCTCTTTCTCTCTCTCTCTCTGTATGTGAATGCACAGAGTCAGGTCGGATGTAGCTCAGAAATAGAGCATCAGCGCTCTTTACATTCACACTCATCACACTCAAACATTTACAGCCTAAATAGCTTCCCTTCAAATGTGCATGATATCTGATTGTTTTAGTACCTGGTTCACTAAAGGAATTATACAAATCAGCATGGCCATGTACAGACATTTTGGGGGGCAGGTGCTCAAGTAAGAAAAAAGGGTACTCCTCTCATAATTATTTAATTACTATAAAAAATGCATTAAAATGAAATTAGTTACATACATAGAACACCTTTAAATTACTTTCAAACTTCCTCTTTTATTTAAATAAATAAAAATGTCTTTTGTTGGCATATATTTATGAAACTGAAACTGCCAGTAGGTGGTGGCAAGTCTTAATATAGGGCTTTTCACAGTTAAAATAGTTAACCCTGGGTCATTCTAAACCACGGGTAAACAGAATCCTGGGTTATCGTGCTTCACATTTCACACTGCTCATAATTACCTGGGGTTATCAATTAATCCTGGGTGTTCATAAGCTTACGTTTCACATTGATTGTACATTCCTAAACCCTGGGTTAACGTTCTTATATGCATATTTGTGGTGTCAGTGTCATTGATTGGATAAACGCAGCACGTGACCTGTTTACATAGCGCTAGCATTGAGCATCCTCGTATTGCCGACTGTACAATCGAGTTTATACTGAATGGACATTTCAGACTATTCATTAAAGGTAAGAATGAAAGGGTCTCTTCTTCACTCAAATTATTGTATTTTCTGTCAGCATTTGACATTTTTCCTCTGAAACACTGAATTTACTGTTTATACAATGCACAGTGTTTCTGTGACTGTCCAAAGCAGGCAAATATGAGTATGTGATTGGATGTCTGTTGCTAAGCATCAAGATGTAACATTCTAACACCGCATCATTTCACACTGTACAGGTGTAGGCTTATAACCCAAGGTAAAAAGCTGTGCTAACCCCACATTTAAATTACTAGTGTTACCCGGGGTTAAAAGCGGTGTTTAGAATGACGATAACCCGGGGTTAAGCGCAGTGTGAAAAGCCCTTATGTGAGTGAAAGAATCATTCATTTACTGTTTTGTTCAGACTGGCTGATTCATTCGTGAACGAAACACCACTCTGTGTTGCAGGGAGATGCAACTGTTTTACTTTGTTCAGAGCTATTTTCTTTCATGAAACAGAGCAAAAACAGTCAAATATGACATAACTGTGTATAAAATTTTGAAATTAATATCAACTTATTGTTTATTAAAATATTCAAATTACATTTGCAATCTTAAAATTACTTTGGCAATCATGCTGATATTCAGGGAAAACAGTGCTTTTGCTCATGTGATATTGCTTAACTATATATAATATAAACAAATATCATACAGGGAAATTCATATCTTGAATTTTGCAGGCATTTTTATTAATTTGGGTGGCATTTTCGCCCCTGCACAATGCTATTTTACACCAACGCCAGACTCGCTTTTTTTGTTGCTAAAATTAATGTAGGGCTATTAGTGGTTAAGAGCAGTTTAGTTTGATGACAGTGGTTTAATTTGACAATAGTGACAAACAATGCAAAGCTTAGGGTAAACACTATCATTACCTGGCTTTCACCAGTGCTGCTCCTCTCGATTTGCATGGTAGCTATGGCAAGGGATGTAGATGAGTGGGGCAGGGGCTCGTGCGGTCCCACAGAATTAGGTCTTAATGCAGATTTTGGGCACACACTTAATTTCAGAATTGATGCCATGAGCCAAATTTAAACTAAAATATGAAATTAAAAAAATGCACTTCTGACTTAAAAAAGCCACTAATCAAGGCAGAGACCAAAAGGGCAGGTGCTTGAGCCTCACTCGGGGTCTATCTGTGCACATGCCTGCAAATCAGTAGGTATCGCTTACTGCAGACTGAGAAACGGTGTTGAAAACTGAAATCAACCCCCAAACAAACAATTTTGTTCATATTTGCTAAATTTTTGTTCTGTGTGTGCATGCTGAAAAAAAAAAAAACTGTGTTTGTGTTTGTCCTGGCTGTGTAAATAGTAGAAATAACACAGTGAATTGCACCGATCAGACCAAGCACCACAACACTCTTGTGGCCAGTCAGCATAAGGAGGCGTATAAACTAATGATGGGGGAGGAGAGAGAATTAGCAAGCAGGACATTTGCAGAAAGACTGTAGAAAAAGAGATGGCTCGAGATGTTACAAAAGAGGAAAAAGGTCAGAGGAATATAATTGAAAGAAGTAGGTTTAGCTATGTTTCACAGAACTAAGATATGCTGTTTTATGCTGTTGTTGTTGAATCACAGCTGATTCATCCATACTTGCCCGAGCTGTCTGATGCACCAGCTGTTTAGTCGTGGCTGTGTTGCATAGCTTGTTTATTATTTTGGGTGTGGAGCAATGAAGGGAGGGGTGTGTTTCTTTTGGTGTGTTTGTTTGGGTGTCGATTCCAGAGTTTCTCAGAAATCACCTAAGGCAGGAACACACCAAGTCGATGGTCAGCCGTCGAGCAGTTTTTCATCGTCGGCCGACTAAGTGTTCTCAGTGTGTTCTGCACCGTTGGCTGAAGTTGGTCCTCGTTGGCTTTTTTCGTCCAATTAGACATGTTGAAACAACATCGGAGCTCGTGGGTCCGTCGGGCCATCTGATCATTCTGATTGGCTGTTCAGCTACTGCCACCTACTGGTACGGAAAGGCATTTCATCTTACGCAGGCGCAGAACGGACGTGCTACTTGGCCGCCGGGTGTAGAGCGTCGGTTTGGTGTGTCAGGGCAGCTTTGGACCTAGACGCTGCCGACGTGAGCCAACCCCGCATTCTGCTTTCGTCACCACTAGTTTGTCGCGTCAGCTTGATGTGTTCCTGCCTTTACAGCACCTTTAAAAGAGAAATAAATGACTTATTTATAAGCAAAGTACACTATCGCTCAAAGGTTTCGGGTCAGTAAGATTTTTTACAAAATTTTTTTTAAAAGAAATATCTTATGCTTACCATTCTTTGATAAATAGAAAGTTCAAAAGAACTCAAAAGAAAGAAAAAAAAAATCATAATCATACTTTCTCCAGTGTGTGTTGAGAACAGTGTGTGTATGTGTGAAAGGGCGGGAGCAGTGCTGCTGAGTCTGCGGTTTTATGGTGGTTTATCTTAATGTCTTATTACGGGTCAGACAAACAGTTATATCCTGAAAACAGTCATGGGCTGCTGATGACAGCCTACTGCAGACACTTCTTTCCTTCAGTCTTTTTGGTTCGTGGTTCTCTAAATGATCCCTTAAAAAACATTGTGAGACTAGTGTTTGTCTTGATAACGTTCGTTTTCCAGTTATCCATTGAAATTTTTTTTCATGATTAATTTATTTGTGCACTCAGTATTTATGGATGTAGTCAGGCTAAAGGGCATTGTGTCGTTCTCCTAATGCACACAGTGCTTTAAGAAGTCACCTTGAGTGTCTCTGCTCTGTCTGGAGGCTCTCTGAGAGTCACCGACTGATTGATCCAAGAGATAGACTTCATCAGAGCAGAGAATGATATCCTCTCTGCATGTCTCAAGGCTAAAAGAGACGTCTGAACACATATATAAACACACACGCTCACAGTCTCCATATGCTTCATTATTACTCAGGTATTATCTTGGTACAAAACAAGTGACCTGCATTTGAAGAGTCAGCATATCTAGATGGATGAATCTCATTACTATATGCTGAACATTTGTGCACCACTTTTATGTCCAAGATGATAACCACATTATTCATTAAATAATTATGCAACATGATGACATTTACAATTTTTTTTGCACTCCACAACTGCCTTTTCTTATGTGGTAATATGTTGAATATGGGATTATCTTATTCTCCTTGTTGTTGTGTAATGCTTCGTCAGCTTGTCTTTTGAACATCTCACCCTGAATTTTTTTTATATTAGTATTCAGTTTACATTATTTTGAGCAAGGGTTGTGAAAAATTCTGAATAGAAAAACTTCAACCTTTCATACTTTCTGTCCATAAGGCATATAAACCTCAAGGCTTTTTAAACTTTTTCAATATTTTGTCGAGCCAGCATTCACTTTTATAGTTAAAATTATTTTTACATTAATTTCTTTGAATTTCAGTTAATTTTAATTCTACTTCTACTTTTACTTGCATTCAGATTTAAATTGCAATTCTGCTAACTAACTCAATTTGAAATCAATTCAAGCTCAATTCACCCCATAAATCCAATGCTTAGCATGTGCTCTCTATTCTATTTGGCATCAAATGTTTTTGTATAAATAACCACTAAACTGTATATCTTACCAGTTCACCATCTTTCTCTTTTCCTCTCTCTCTAGTGGCATGTTTTTTGATGGGAATCACACATACATGATCGAACCAGGAGGAGAGAATAACAAGAGTGTAAGTATCGCCTAGTTATATCACCCAGTTATATCGCAATTATATCAGTATTTTTTTTAGATTTATAAAGTCTGCATTCATTCAAAATGGTCTTTTGTCATATCTTACCTATCATCCACATATGCAAAGTTGGTTGATAACATAACTGCAATAAAGTAATAGCCTAGTCAACTATTACTTGTTTACATAACATATATGATGTATTTTATATTATTTAAGTATCTGGAACCTTATCAGTTTGACAGAATTTTCTACTTCAACGTGCCATGGGAAAAACTAACTTTACTTAACATATTCTTATATTGAAATTGTTTATTTCCCACTCCTTATAAGTTCATCAGGCTCTTAATTATTTCACCTACATCATCTCTTGGAATATCGTAAGGCCAGGTTTTTCCTAATATCCGTCATCGTTAGAACAGAACATATTTTACACAGGGGGAAAAATAAAGAAAGTCCAGTTAAAAGTTCTTGATTGTAACTTGTACTTGCCCTTATTGAAAAATAGTTCTTGGAATTGCTTAATTGTAGCTTAATTTGTTACAATAAGGCTATAATTTGAGGCCATTGATGGTGCCTCATTACTATGCTTAGACCAATGTAGATTTTTTCTTTTTTATTATATAGCATTTTTTAGGAAAAATAGTAGCCTTCATATTTGGAAACTGTGGCTACAACATGCCACAGTTGTAATGTAATTCTATAGTAAAAATCTATTCCCTTAAAGGCAGGGTAGGTAAAAAAATGTATAAAAAACTTTTTTTTCAAAATTTGTTTAAACTTTATTTATATATCAATACATAATTAAAATGTAAGTACTCTGAAAAAGAAAGTATAAAAATCGACTGTTTTAAAGACAGCTCATTATTTCCATTCACTCCACCCCCTCCCTTCTGGGCTCCTTCCAAAGCCACGCCCCCAAAACGCATGAACGCGCGACTCCGACCACTGAGCTGGAAGACGCATTATTTACCTGAGACGAGCGGAGAGGAAGGAGCACAGTGCATGTAGTGACATCATGTCAGAATCACATGTAATAAAAATAACTTTATAATTATGAAGATAAACAAACAAGATGTATTTTAGTACTCACTATCAAGCTAGCATATTGATATTGGTAAAGTTTAAAATATACATTTTTTGATTCGCTAACGAGCTAGTTATCTATAAGGCAAAGCTAAAAACAGGTTGCATGATACACGTTTTTCCATTACCATCATTTACACTGTGATGAAGATGAATTTCGTGTAAGATTCATAACATATACGTTGTTCTACAGATAAACAGAGTAACATACACTCAAATATCAACTCACAACTGCATTGCAGACACAAAATAATAACACACACATACAACATGTGTGTACGACACACACAGATACAAGATAAAGACATCAGTAAACATAGGTAGAGAATATAAAAACAAAACAAAGGCGAAAAAAACGTGCAGGTAAACTTACAGGTGAACATGGTAAAAGAGTTAGACAGAGGGTAAATATAGTTCTAAGAAAAGTTCCTAGATGCGGAGTAACGTTAGGCCTACTATCTGTTAAACATGTATTTAGTTATCTAAAGCAAAATTATGCACAATTCAACACACATCTTGAGCTAGGCCTATAGATTATTTATAGTCTCTACAACGGCTCGCTGAGTAATGTTATGTTAGCGATATTACGCAGCTACGTGTGCTAATGACACATGCTTCATGAAAAAATAAACAAAAAAATATGTATGATCAAAATACAAAAAGAAAGATTTACCTGTCCAGCAGAAATAAAGCCATCAAGGAGTCACTTTTCAGCCCCTTGAGTTCCCTCAGTTCTCGCCATCGCTGGAAAGCCACGCCGATATTAACTTGCGTTTTATTTCTTTGTTTATCCAAAGACTTTTTGTTCATTGCCTTTTCTTGTACTGTTACTGTCTTCCTTTTTTTGCCTGGTTTGCCTTCACTAACTGCATAGGCCGGTACTGTGAATTTTGCTTGTTGTTTCTCTGCCCTTGTTTTGGTATTCCTAGGATCGCATGCCTCTTGAATTCCCCAAATCAAACGTGTGCGCACAAGTGGGCAGGTCATGTGTGGCAAAAGGGTGGTTGCCATGGTTGCGAGAGAGTGACAGTCGCCTAAGCCAATCCTGTGTTTCGTCCCGAATGGAAATAATGACTTGTGTTTAATACAGATTAAACGGTCTAGAGTCACTCGATTTTTATACTCTTTTTATCAGAGTACTTACATTTTAATTATGCATTGATATATATAGAAACTTTAAACAAATTTGGTACAAAATTTCTTACCTACCCTGCCTTTAAAGGGATAGTTCATCCTAAAATGAAAATTAAGTCATCATTTACTCACCTTAGTGTTGTCCTAAAGCCGTATGCCCTTCCTTCTTTTCCGGACCACAAAAAAAAGAAATAATGTCGAAAATAATGAAGAAAAAAATGTCCAGCTCATGCTCATACATATATGGCAGTGTATAGTAACCAGCATCAAACTATAAAAAAGGATGCAAAAGGATCAAAGAATGACCCCATGCAACACCATGTCATATGTACCACATTTTCTGGGGGTATACAATAGGGTTTGGTAAAAAAAAAAAAAAAAAAAAACGAATCAAAATGTAATTAGTCATTTGGCATTAGAACAAAACCAAGGTGAGTAAATGATGACTTAATTTTCATTTTAGGGTGAACTAACGCTTTAATAGATCATCTATTATAAATACTACAACAAGTAAGTCAAAATTTAGCACAATAACTGTTACAAAAATGTGATAAGGGTTGTCATCAGTTTAAAAAGCCTTCTAATTTATGTTGGTGCAAGATGATGTTTTCTCCTCTTTTCATCAGTCTTCTTAGATTATGTGTCTGTTTTAGGTCATGTCAGTAGTAGTAAATTCTCAACAGAAATTCAAATAAGTCTCACATTTTATAATCAGTGTCATTATAGGCTCACTCAAATCTCATCAAACTTTAGGATTGTGCTGTATACAGTGATTTGCCACTCATGTAAAATTAAACAAACCAGGCTTTAGTCATATTACGCATGCAATATGTTCAGTTCGGATGGGAACTTAGCACTTATAAAAGCTCTGAATGTGTGATGTATATAATAATTAGTAATTCTATAAGTTTCCATTAATCATAGTATAAATATTTGGGGGGGTTGTTCTTTCTAGTTTTGGTTATTGGGGTGGGGGTTACCTCCCTCCTGCAAACTACACCCCTGGATGAAACTCTATCCTTGATAGTGATTGTTTGAGGCAAAGAAATGACCCAGAGCAGTTTAACAGGGTTTTTCCTGTGCAGACAGGGCATATGTTGACTGATAAGCCCATCACACAGTCGATAGAGACACCTGACTCTCTAAAAGCACAGCTATTATCTGCTAATGGCAGAATCCCACGCGAACACTCCCAGAGAATGAGGAGGGCATGTCTGTGAAAGACGAGCTAAAGCTGTGTCACTGAGACACTAAGGTTTTAGAGAGGAAAATGTCATTTCTTAACCTCAGAATGGTGATCTGATTCATTAAGTGATTCACAGAGGAACATGCTAATGAAGTGATTTGTGTCATTTAGAGCAGTGGTGAAAGGTTGAAATGTTAAAGCTCTCTGATTATAGGAGAATGAAACCTGTTTAGTGACACGGAAGGGAGTTTATGATCCATCCACTGTTTGCTTTTATCTGTCAGTGCTTTTTTTATCTGTCACAGAAGTATTATAAATCTTTTTATACCATCATAAATGGCTTTAATGTACTAGTCAGAATTAATTTAAATATATAATACATTCAATTTAGCATAATTCACACGAATATATAGTCTGGGTAAACCCAGCCTGATCTGCCGGCGATTTGATTTTGCTCGGCAACTCAGTCTGGAAACCCGTGCATTAATTTCTGCTGCGCTGTTACACTTTTGCGGGAACCAATCACAGACTGGCTTATCCACCTTGCTCGCTATTGGCGGGTATAACACGATTACGATAGAGAAGCGACGGCAAGCAGCTTTCAAACTCTATCTGATCTACCCGTCTCTCGCACGACTGTCACTCCAAAATAACAATGCACAATCACAGTGACAGTGACCCCGATTGTGTTAAGCATTTACCTTATCTGAGAGAAATGTAGCAGAGCGTTGATCCGACAGTCTCTTCATAGGAAGATTACAAACAGCGATTAATGACACACAATGATTCTCTGTTGTTATTTTGGTGGTTTGCTTCACGATGTGAGTACAGGACTCTTTTACTTCAATGTCCCTTGATGGTAGACAATATTTTTATTATTTGCTCTATATGTTTGGTCTCCCTGCTTCTTGAATCTCGCGCCGCCTGAGCTGACTGGAATTCTTTTTGGTTGTCATGACAGTGACGTAGTTTAGGGCGGCTATATTCCGCGTTCATTTACACTGAACCAGAACAGTATCAGAGTCGCCTTTTAAACTCTCGACGATGCTGAATGACTTCTTTAGTTAGCAAACAAATTGCTCGAGTGGGTGTAAATGCCACTCACTTTCATGTTTTTTTGCACAACCTGCAAAATTGCTGCTTCTGCAAACCGCGGATCAATGCTACAAACCAATACAAACTAACCCTGCGTCTCAATCAGCTCCCTAGTTCCCTAAGTCGTGAATCAGTATATCATGCAAGTGAATGTGGCTGATTCCCTGATCAGTGCCCTGACTACTGAACTAGGGAGCTGATTAAGGGTGCTTTCACATTAGCAGTTTTGGTGCGCACCCGGGTTCGATTGACGTCAGAGTTCGGTACGTTTGGATGATGTGAACACGGTCTTCTGAACTCGGGTGCGCACCCGCGAACCGTACCCGAGTCCACTTAAAAAGGGTGGTCTGGGGTGCGGTTCAAGTGAACTCCGGTACGGTTCGCTTCTGATATGAATGCAAACGTACCAAATTGCGGAAGTGAACTGCTATTAATGCCGTATAATTTGATAAAAATGTGTTTTTGTGTGTGTGTTTCACTCACTTTCCCGACGAGCGTGACGGACATGCTGCCAACAGAGAGCTGTAGCGTAGCTTTTCTCATTTCTGCTCGCCTTCAACATTCTACATTCGCGGCAGATAGACGCAAGAGCCGTTATGAACAAAACCAACGGTTCAAAAACAAAAATATAAAAGTGAGGAGAGCAACGTTATGCATTTTGCCGCCTTCTCCTGTGCCATCGTTACTAAGCAACGTAGTAAACAGCTGCTGGTTTGATGACGCAAACGAACCGCGGTTCGGACCCAAATAATATAATGTGAACACAGTCCAGTGGGCGCAGGGGGAGGGGGGAGCAATCGAACTCGGGTTCGGTCCAGGCAATCGAACCAAGTGTGAAAGCACCCTGAGGGTGCTTTCACACCTGCCTCATTTAGTTCGGTTGAATCGTACCAGAGTTCGTTTGCCCCTTTGGTGCGGTTCGTTTGGGCAGGTGGGAAAGCAGCAATCGCACTCGGGTGCGCACCAAAAGCGGACCAAACAAGCGTACCGAGACCTGCTTGAAGAGGTGGTCTCGGTACGCTTTCAGGGTGCTTTCACACTTGGTTCGATTGCCTGGACCGAACCCGAGTTCGATTACTCCACCCTCCCCCTGCCCCCACTGGACTGTGTTCACATTATAATATTTGGGTCCGACCCGCGGATCGTTTGCGTCATCAAACCAGCAGCTGTTTACTCCGTTGCTTAGTAACGACGGCGCAGGAGAAGGCGGCAAAATGCATAACGTTGCTCTCCTCACTTTCATAGTTTTGTTTTTGAACCGTTGGTTTTGTTCATAACGACACTTACCTCTATCTGCCGCGACTGTAGTACGGAAGGTGAGCAGAAATAAGAAAGGCTACGCTACAGCACTCTGTTGCATCACGTCAGTCACGCTCATTGGGAAAGTGAGTTAAACACACACACAAACACACATTTTTATCAAATAATACGGCATTAATAGCGGTTCACTTCCGCAATTTGGTACGTTTGCATTCATATCAGAAGCGAACCGTACCGGAGTTCACTTGAACCGCACCCCAGACCACCCTTTTTAAGCGGACTCTGGTACGGTTTGTGGGTGCGCACCCGAGTTCAGAAGACCGTGTTCACATTATCCAAACGTACCGAACTCTGACGTCAATCGAACCCGGGTGCGCACCAAAAGTGCTAATGTGAAAGCACCCTCAAACGAACTCTGGAGCGGTTCGCTTGAGATGTGAAAGCAATCGACCCAGTTAACGGACCAACGAACCAAACTATATCATTTTCATAACGGAAAATATGATATAAAAATCAGTAATGTCTGATTCTGTGAGTGAGCACATTATTTACAATATCTGAAAGCCAACGATCGCCTCTGGTGTGTAATTACACTTCTCCGTGCGAGAATGCTGTCCCGACGAAGTCTCAATTCCCGCTCTGCTTCATTATAAAATTCAAATGGTCTCTCTCGACAGACGGACAACAGGTCGCCTACTAGACAGCGCTGGGAAATCCAGAGACGGAGAGAGAGAGAAAGAGCGCGGGTTTGAATTTGCCGCAGCAAATATGAATTAACTGCGGGAGAGAGCTACATTTATAAAGTGTTTGTGTGTGTCTCGACAGTTACAAATAAAGCCACAATAAACTCATGGAGCGAACTTGTCAATCATTATTTTGATGGATGACGCAGAGAAAATTCTGACCAATAAGAGGACAGTTTTACTCCCATGTGACTTACCTTAACGCATTTTGGTACGCTTTGAAATTTTGCCATGTGAAAGCGAACCGAACCAAGAAAAAAAAGCAACATTGTAACAAATTTAGTCCCTGTTTCGGAACAAAACAAGCGATCCATAGGTGTGAAAACACCAGACACACGGTAAACCTGTCTGGAGTTTTCGTGTCGCTCTGCAAAAGAATGTCACCCGGATCATTGATCTGATTGGTTGAAGGACTATCCAATTGCGTGACTAATGCTCATTGATCACGCCTCTTGTGCAGTAGGAAATACATAGCAAACTTCCCAGACCAATGTTCAATTTTAAATTGAGCTTGGTCTGGTGATAGCCAGACTAACATATATATATATACTGTATATATAATTTCCGACAGATATAGCCAGTGGCTGGCTTAGCAGTACAACGTCAAATCGGCCCTTGAAGTGTTGACAGATTAGTTGATTATAATGGGTGCAAAAGTTTTTTATTTTTTTATTATTTTTTTTTTATTTGTTTATTTGACAGGGACAATGCAATCAAACATAGTTACAGAACAAAGTTTGCAGCCGATGTGATGCACATAGAGTTTATAGCAAGTGCTAATTTTCAACTCCCGTCCCTGGATGGGCCTTTCTACTATAAAAACACAATATTCAGTTCTAAGAAAAAATACACAATGCCATTTTACATGTTCAGAACTCACTCATTCTAAAAAACTCATTCTAAAAAGTACACAGTGCAAATTTACATATTCAAAACTCACTTATTCACGTTCAGACATCTACAAAATGGGTACAGTTTTGGTTTGTTTTCAGCCAAGCCTTAAGCCTAGAGGTGAACATTTTAAACTCAGAAATGATCTTAATCTCTGTGGGCAATGAGTTCCACAGTTTACAAGCCCTGTAAGAAAAGGCTGATTTGCCAAAAGATGTTCTGCACTGTGGGATTTTACAGTTTTGATTTGAGGAACCTCTTGTCACTGTACTGCTGTTTGGTCTCTGGATAAATGTACTCAGGGGTTCAGGAGCCAAACTATTGATGCACTTAAATAACAATTTGAGAAAACATAAATTGCTAAAGCTGTCAAAACTTAATAAATTATATTTCTTAAAAATGTAGCAGTGATGAAAGCGAATAGGTTTTCTATCCATAATTTTCATTGCTTGGTTGTAAAGTGAACCAATGCGCTTTATTGCTGAGGGTGCTGCCTGGGCCCATGCTGTCATGCAGTATGAAATATGAGAAAAGATCATAACATGCATGTACAGCATGGCTGCCTGGTTCGGAATGTAATGTCGGATTATTTTGAAACAATTTAAATTTCGTTGTATTGTTTTTGATATTCTCTCAATATGTTTATCAAATTTTAGTTGGGGGTCAAGGACCAACCCAAGATACTTAAATTGAGTTACTAATTGTATTTTATCATTTTGCAAATGTATTTGTATCTGATGCGACTGATTCCTAGTTTACCTCGTAGTTTCTGTGGTAATGTGTGGAAAGGTTGTCTTCTTCTCCCTGTTGTGGTGTAATGCTTGTCTCATGAGCATCTCATTCTGAGAAATGACTCTATCGTCTTTATGCTGATGGTTTTTCATGTTTCATATCAAACCCGTGACCTTGCATGTTGGTGACCTCAGCAACAGGGCAGTCCTCTGATCTGATTCATTCAGACACAGTCACAAACCAGAGGGACAGTATCGTCCTGTTCACCATATGGCACACGCATCTGTCATCCGCCTCACACTGCAGCAGGGAACATGAAAACGTGTCCCTCTTTGGCCTTTGTAGCGTCTCTCTCTGCTGGATGCTGCACAAAGCTCACAATACATCCAGGGTCTCTGCCTCTCAGCCCGCCTATAGATTCAACATGAAATCAAAGTGGACAATTAATTCTTAATTCATATTAGTAATTTTACTCATGATTTATAAGTTTCCAAAGAAAAAAATGTTCATGCTTGCAATCATTCATCAAAATGTAGTATCTACACTTTTCGATTGATGTTAGCTTGGCAGGAAATAATTTTAGCCCTAAGCCAAATAGCTAAGAGTAGCTTTTCTGTCACAGTAAAAAAAATCTAATTTATTTGATAAATTATATATTTAATAATAAATGTTTATTAATGATATTTTTTACACTACTGTTCAAAAGTTTTGGGTCAGCAAGATTTTTTGAAAGACATTAATACTTTTTTATTTAGCAAGGATAGTAATAGAATTACAATGAAAATTTTTTAACTTTCTATTCATTAAATAAAAATATTAAGCAGCATTGATATTAATAAGACATGTTTCTTAGGCAGCAAATCAGCACATTAGAATGATTTCTTGAAGGATCATGTGACAGAAGACTGGAGATGCTGAAATGGCTTTACCACCGCAGGAATAAATTTCATTTTAAAATATATTCACATAGAAATCAGCTATTTTAAATTGTAATAATATTTCACAATATTATGGTTTTACTGTATTTTTGAATTAAATGCAGCATTGTTGAGAGTTCTTTCAAAATTATTTAAAAAAATCTAACTGACCCCAAACTTTTGAACAGTAGTGAATATATTATTATATTTATATGTTTATGTTTATTAATAATATTAATGTAATTTCATGCTGGTTAATGTTAAGTAGTAACACCTAATAAACATTACGGCAGTAATAGCAAATACAGATATATTAAAAAAGAAGCACTTTTGGGAAATGAACTTGACCTCAAGCCTCCACATCCCAAATATATACTTGTTTGTAATGCCAACTTGTTCTCTAGATACACAATTTTAATTTGTAATAAAATAAAATAAATATCAAATAATGATGCAGTTAACTCAATGATGCATATAGTTTGGTACAAATTTTGAATCTATTCCCAGCCATAGCTTAAAAAAGAAACAAACATTTTCTGTAAGCAAAATTAGTTTGTTTTTGGAGGGAAGGCTCACATCTGATTATGTGTCACTGGGTGTGTGTGTTTGGAGACATTTTTTATTTCTCCATGTGTCTGATTTTCTCTATCTTATGCTTGCTGGACAGTCAGGCTGATAGTGTTGGGGGTGGGAGATCGTCTCTGGAACGGGGCGGCAGGCACCCCACCCCCTCAACAACCTTAACACACTTTCACCCCCCAAAAAAAGAAAGTGTGCCATCCCCCAACCTGCTTTCTATTCATGATCTAGTCCCCAGGAGAACACACACACACCCTCCTCTGCTCCAATACAGAAAACCCCATCTTATTTTAAGCCAATACATCTGATAGGCCATCTGCGTTATACGGCTAATCCCTCACAAAGTGCCGCCTCTCATACGTGAGGATATGGGGGGTGGAGTGGAATAGCCTCCATAGAAACGAGGTCTGTGTCTCCCTCGTCTTTCTTATCTAGCGCACTGATATTCCCCACTGGCATCATGTGGAAGCGTGCAGGAGTGTGGTGGCAGGATGTGTAGTGTTTCTGTAGCTCAGCTGGTAGAGCATGGCACTAGCAGCGACAAAGTCAGGGGTTTATTTCCCAGGGAACGCACATCTGATAATACGTGCCTCATATCCACTGCAAATCACTATGGATAGAAGTCAAGTGTCTGCCAAATGCAGTGATATAATTGATATAAAAGTGAAAATGATGTTGTCATTTACAAGGTTTTCATTCAAAGCGGCGGAATAAGTCCCGCCTTCTAAATAAGAGCCAATCGCCAATTGGTACAGTTGTCGCGTCACTGCAGCAGCCGCTAGAAGCTCTGGTTTCTATAGAAACAGATGCGCGCCTCCAAATAGAGTACCTAAGGGATGACGCATTTTTGTTGGCAAAACCCGGAAGCAAGTTATCATTTTAGGGCTTCCGGTTCCAACGCCATGGGTTTTTTTGAAAAAAAAAAAATAAAAAATCGCCTGAAATAAGGTCTGTGGTTAACAAAGCCTATATATATTTCCATGACATAAAACACACCAGTTATAACCCGCTTGTGATTTTTTTAAACCTTTATTGTGTCTTAAAAATGGTGGTTGCTAACAAGTTGCTAAAAGGGACTCCTTCCTTTGGTGGGGACTTTAGACGTCATCATGACAAACAGGACATTTGGACAGCATTTCTCATGAAAAAGTGGATAAGTATTCATAACAGCACAGATCATAATCAGCGAACATGTTTTTAAATAATGTTTTTTAAATACAGTTTGAGGAAGCTTGGTGGTGATGACGTTGATCCGTGACCATGGTGTGCTGTAGTCCGTTTATAGCCTACTGTTAGCTTTTTATATCTGACGACTTTATTTAGGCTTCAAAATGTATTTATGTTGTTTTAACTTGTAAAGATTATCTTGATAGACAAAACGTGTTAGTGTCATAAAGTGTCATTTCCCAAGTCTATGGGAAAAATGCATAGGCTTTCAACCGAGGGAACCCGTGCGCTGCTAACTTCTGGGTTGGCCTACAAAAACGCTTCATCCCTGAGGTACTCTACTGAGACACACGAGACACGCACTTTAGGACTGCGCATGCGCATTAGCTTGAGCCAGCCAGAAAAATACAATTTTGTTTGTCATGATTCAAGCGTTTAGAATCAAAATTTCTGTTGTTGTCAGATTTCACTTGTGATTTTAAATATGAAATTTAATCGAAAGCTTGGCAAACAGCTTTGGAGGATTTGATGTTTCCCCATCTAAAGAGATAGGAGCTGCACTTGAATGTCCGAGAGGCATTTCAAAGATGGCCACCAAGTGAAATGACTTGTCTTAAAGGAACTTTGGTAGTAACTGATTATATGTATCTGGTTTGCATAATCAGATTCCAAAAATGTTGTACTTGTAATTATATTTTTTTACATTTTAAAATTCTCATAATCTGATTAATTACTTTTTATGGATTACATGATTACATATTCATACAATGGCAGTAAATTATTCATAATTTATCTTTTTACTCTTTACATTTTCCTTTCAAAAAATTTGTTGACAACAAAGAATGAAAAATATTTTGTATTTTGTTTTGTTTTTTTAAATCAATATGGTACACAATAATGATTTTCAAATAGTGATAAACAAGTTAGGCCAAAAGTAATCTAAAAGTCAGAATACCTTACCTAAAATTAGTAATCTAGATTACATAACTAACCACAATTTGCAAGTAATCTGCCCAGCACTGTCTACAAGTATATTTACCCTGAGCAAAGCATCTGTTATGCATCTCAGCAAATCACAGAACATTTCATTCAATAAACTGAACTTTAATAAAGAGCATTCAAGACACTAGTAGTCCATACACTATGTAAATAAAAATAAAATAAACAATTAAAATTAACATTTTGCAACAGAGCTTTGCAGAAAAAGGCAAAAAGAAATAGATCTGTGCAATATTTCATAGGCAATGTAAGACTATAACTATTTGTTTTTAAGACATTAGTGTTTTTCTCTCATTTCAGCAATGGAACGAGTGACTACGTAACAGTAAACAAACATTACAAGAGCATTCATTATTCAAATCCGCTGAATTACATAGTGATGACATCTCTAGTGTGGCACCTTTAAAAAGCAACAACAAAAACATTTGCACTAAAATGAAGAGACTGGAATGTAATGCAGTGTTTCATTAAAGGTTTGTTACTCATGTAAGGCTCATTATTACAGATAAATCAAAAAGTGGAAGTACAGTCTTGATAAGAGTAGTTAAACTTTTCAAAGGCAAAGGCAGAAAAGAGTAACATGAGTAAAACTACAAAGGTCCTTTTCTAAAACCTGCAAACTCTTCTTCAGTGTATAAAAGGACACAAAAACAGATCCTATAATGTTAGTGTTCATTTAACATTTTGACCAAAACAGGACAGAAATTAAAAGACAAATTTCTATCAATTTCAAAGATAATTATAATAAACAGCAGGTAAAAATGATTTATCCTTCACATATTATGTAACAAACGCATAGAGTAAAAAATCAAACAAAAAACAATGTTCAGGTATTAGAATTTAGAACAACAAAGCAACGCATTTCTAAACAGCAAATGTGGAACTTCATGGCACTGACAGTAATACAAGCCACAGAGATGAGTGCAAGCAGTTGCATCGCTTTCTAATAATTAATAATCACATTTAGATATTAGTAGACATTAACAGGTTACTACAGTGCTTAACATCAACATTAAGTTCAGTGTTACTATTGAGATTAATAAAAACATTAGGGTTATGAAAC
Organism: Chanodichthys erythropterus; assembly: GCF_024489055.1. Classification (NCBI taxonomy): domain Eukaryota; kingdom Metazoa; phylum Chordata; class Actinopteri; order Cypriniformes; family Xenocyprididae; genus Chanodichthys; species Chanodichthys erythropterus. The sequence continues at coordinate 32,865,743 of NC_090222.1, forward strand.
ACGAGCAAAATTCAGTTCTGTGTAAATCATATGTAAACATGTCATTAAATTTAATGCAACATACTCAGTGAAATTATGAAGAGTTTACACATATATTTGTTTTGCTTGTTTTATGAATAAAGCACATTAAGAGAGCAAGGCATGACTTCCTAATTCCACTTGTGTTATTGCTTTCATTTTTCACTTTTTGGCCATTTTCAGTGCTTTAACTAAGAGGCACCTGCTACATCAAAGAAATATAGTTGCTTCTTTCAATTTACCATTTTGTTCACAGCTGTTTTCTAATTCCTAAAAATAAAATAACAGATTGACCGCTTTGATTTCAAACAGCTGTGGACACCTCAACTCAGTGTCAGTCTGTAAGGACGGGAATGTCAATCTCAATGCCTGACATACGGGAGCGTGTGGAATAGCGGTGCCCAGCATACCTCTGTGAGGGGGCGTAACTTTGCGAGGGGGCGTATCCCTGAGAAGGCGCGTAGCTTTGCGAGGGGGCGTAGCTATATACTTGTGAGGCTCCGACTTCTGAGCCATAACCATCAGGCATAGACATCTGTGGCATGTAGACGTGGGGCGGCATAGGCTGCGTGGGTACAGGTTGAGGGTACCCCTGTGCTGAGACATAAGCGGGGGCATCCAGAACAGCTGGAGGGAAGCTCTGTGGGGCGTATGTCACAGGAGAAGGCAAGCCGTTGGTCATGAGGGGCTGTGCGGAGAGGCTGTTGGTCATTGTTGGCACTTCAGGGAGAGGTAACCAGAAGGGTGAAGGCAGTTTTTTACACATGCAGTACCACATAAACATCAGCAGAGCAGCTAAGATCAGACCACCTGCACTGCCGATGGCTACATACACCCCAAACTCAACGGCAAACAGGTTATCGTAGCGCTCGTTAAGGTCACGCGTGTGAAACAGGAACCAAACGGAGGGTGGCAAGGCGATGGCCCCACCTAGAAACAGAAGCATCCCAGCCACGAGATGGCAGCCTGAGCTGTTGACCAAGCAGCGCGAGTTCTTGATGTCGTCAGGAGTTTTGGAGCAGCAAGCGGTTTTACACATGCCAGTGAGACAGAGCAGAAGAGCCAAGCTGGAAAACAGCAGACCTGTGCAGAGAAGAGGTTGACGTCAACATTTAAGAATAAACTTAGGGCCTTGTGATTTCCGCAATACAGAAAATGTGAAAGGAATTGTGGAATCCAGTCATAAAAATGGAATTTACAGTATAACACCAGAATTTGGTGAAATTTTATATGACTTGTGTCTGATTATTAAACCACAAAAAGACTGCTATTTAGAAATTAAAATGGATAAAACACATACGGCCCTATAAACTAACAAGCAAGGTCACTGAACACATTATGAGCACCTACCAGCAGGTAAACAGAACTGTAGCAGTCTGAGGTCCAACTGGTCTACTTTCGAGTACCAGTCAGCATCAAAGTAATAGCAACCCGAAGAACCATCTCGCTGCACACACTTGGTCCACAGGCCGTCGTACACGGTCACGTTTTTGGCATTGCGGTTGAAGGTAAGCAGGCGTGTGGTTCTCCACTGAGGAATGAGCGTAGCAATGGTCAACCCGCCCACTGACAGCATCGCGACGATGAAGGCGAAGGCATTGGTGGCGTGAATGTCACGACAAGACATGGCTGGAGTCAGGAAAATCTATTATCCTTGTAGGGGGAAAAGAGATAAGAAAGGAAATCAGAAATTAGAAAAAGTTACATGTTTTGAGTGATTTGCAAAAGTTTGCTAACAAATTGAAAGTTTGTATACCAGTGCATGGAAATATGAAAGGTGTATGTTACTGTAGATCTTACAGTAATGTCCCCTCCCTCAGAGACATACAGTAAAAGATGAGTTAAAAAGGGTTGAGTGCATTATTGCATATGTCGTGAGTGTTTATATCAGTGATAATGTATGTATCTAAGTTTAGAGTGTATGTACACTACAATAAATGTCTGTGTCTATGTACAATAGACGTGTAGTGCTTATATGGAGTAAATGTATGTGTGTGCGCGCACTGTCATTACAACAATAGATGTCAGACAATCGCATCTGTCAGGAGTTTCTTACTGTCCTTATCACAAGCAATATTACTTATATTAAAGCTTTTTTTTTTAGTATTTCACGGGCTCAGCATGTGTGTTTTAGTTTACTGTTTGTTTTGATTAGAGATCTTGTTTGGTTATGATTTATTCACGAGTTCATTAGAGCGCTAACAAGCTAATTTCAGCTAACTGCTAACTTTACGATACAACATGTTGCGCTTTAATTTCGTCCGAGTGACGCTGTCAACACCAATATATCACACACATACCTGATTAGCAGTGAATTTTAAATGACTCTTTTGGTGATATAACGGTCATTTTCTCACACAATCGGTGATCCTCTGCCCTTTATCGTCGTGTTGTGTTTGAGGAGGACTCTCCAGGAGCGCGCAGAACTCACATGACGTCATGCGCGCGCTCACATGCGTATATTGTTCACAAACTATACTAGCGTAACGTATATAAACCACTAAAGCTGGATAAATATTGCCAATTAGTGGCTTAAAAAAAAGACAATTTTGTTGGTATTTTCAACGACGCAGTCTGGAGTTTTTTCTCGCGTAAATCAAATTGTATTTTGGCGCCTCCAAAAACGGTAACGCAGTCAAAAGGTTTATCTTCTACTTCTTTTTTATTTACTGTACCTTATTTTAAATTAGCTTGCCTATTTCTATACAATAAACTAGCTGTCAATGCTTCTCAGAGTGGTTATATTTTTATATAAATTTCTGTAAACAAACTCTTGGCTAAAAGAGATCTTTTGGACAAAACAATTCATTAAACAGCAAAAATGTAATATTATAAATATTAAACATTTGTTTAGGCCAACAAACATTTCAATTAATACATTTACAAAACATGTGTGACAACTTGCCCCAATGAAAATGTGACTGTTGCTTTATTAAATGTGCTGTCTATCTCTTTCTTATACAGATTGAGCACTGTGTCTCATCAAACAAGTGTTATGTGGGAGTATTTGACACATAATCATATCATTTCTTTTCTGTAGGAGGAGGTTCATGTGCACATGATTTATCAGTCTCATGGTTTGGATGCCCCAGAGGACTTCATTTCTGCAGGTATGGACCATTCTCCTGTTCTTTTTTAACCCATTATGGCCCATGGGGGATAATTAATAAAGCAGAATGAGTTCATTTTGTTTGCACACACTCTGTGTTCAAATGTCCATACTGATAGTTAATGTTTGTGTAAGTTCATCTGGCAGAGTCACCATTCCAGAACCCTCCACAGTTCAGTGCCGCCCACAGGAGGAAAAAGAGACAGGTGTGTATACTGTGTTCAAAACACTTGTGGTACATTGTGTGTGTCTGAGTATCCATTAAGGTTTGACTATCTGATGTGATTTCAGTGCTGTTGTAAGTTCTGCTCTCTCTCTCTGTTTCTTCTGTGTCTATCTTTTCCTCACCATCTCTCCTCCTCTCATGAAATATTTAGAGCAGGGCTGTGAACTCTTTATGGCACTAATGTATAGATCAGCTGTTTCTCTGCAGTAAGCATGTTTTGTGTGCTGCATGGTGATGATATGAAACATGGTTTGGGAGTAGAGAACTGTTCGAATTCCTTTTTTAAATAATTTTCGAATCGAAGGACTTGATGTTTATTCTGCATTCTTCTAGTGATGCTGATGGAACGCTATAACAAAATATGAATAAAATATGCAGTATGCGCATCAGTGGCACTTTAAACTTTGCTGTTGTCATCACAATGTTTTGGCGTATGTCAGACTGTGTGATACATTGTTTTTTAAGGATTAAAAGTTATTTTTGAATTATTGTGTTCTTTTAAATTTCATAATATGCCGCTGATAGTATAAAATATATATTAAGAATTAATTTCCACTCTTTTTTTTATTGTTTATTTCTTCTTCAGAACTACTTAAAGAATCATTCATGGAATCATAATGGAACCAAATTCCTGAATTGGAATCAGATCCAGAATTCTTTATGATCCTATCCCATGTTGTCACTATATCAGAACTCATCAGAGCCTTAAACTACAGGAGAATAATGTACAGTGTCAAATTTCTCACACAGATATCGCGAAGTCCACGGAGTGTTGCAGATGAAACCAAATATATAGAGCTGATGGTCATAAATGATCATTTGATGGTAAGATGAGTGACAGTCCATTATTGAGCTAATTATTCAATAATTAACCTAGATAATCAAGTCCAGTGTATTATGCAATTTATCATTGTTTTTTTCTTATGGCTGTAATGCATTCATTTTATAATGCATTCACGTTCATTTTCCCCAGTACAAGAAGCATCGCCTTTCCGTTGGACAAACAAACAACTATGCCAAGTCTGTTGTAAATATGGCTGATCTGGTAAGTTGCTCATATTAACAGTCTTTTTTATTCATGTACTGTTTTATGCCGGGCTCAGGCTACACAATATTATTTTTTTCTGTTACTACAGTCACTGTATCAGATTATGCGATTCTGACTCTAAATTCTTGTTGTGTCGTGGACATGAAGCATATCAGACTACATGTTGCTTCCCCACCAATCATCGCTTGCCATCTTTAACAACTTGCGTGATGTCATCGAGAAGGCTGAACTAGCGACTGACTTAGTCGTAAACAAGCAATGACTACCGAAGGGTTCCTGAAGCACCTCCGCTATCGTTCACCAGCATTTATCTTTTTAGTCATGGTAGTCCCTCGAGGAAACATCATAAAGGCAGGAGTATTGTTGCCATAACTTTCCTCCATTGAATAATTACACCTAGCAGCACCAATACCATTGTCTATCTTTCATTTTGCCATGTTTGAAAGCTATGTCGATCCTTTTGGTCAATGTGAAAAATGTGATGGAACTCATTGTGGAGGACGAAAAAATATTAAACATGCTTCTGCCGGGATGTTGTGAAGCACCACAGATGCTGCATTGGTTGTCGTCCGCTATGATGTACTATGGCCTGTTTCACAGATAGGGCTTAGATTAAGCCAGGATTAAGTCTTAATTCAATTAGGGCATTTAAGTATCTTTTAGTTACGTGTCGTAGAAAAAAACAAATTACTGCTGTGCATCTTGAGACAGAAGAATGGCACTTACATTATTTTAAAAGGTTCACCCAAAAATGAAAATTCTGTCATCATTTACTCACTCACTTTTGTCTGGGCTTAAGCCTTGTCTGTGAAACCGGGGGTATATGGGATAAAACGAACAATTTCTGCAAATGGATTGTGCCAAAAATGCTCTGATATCATGTAGTTTGAACCCAGCATAACTTGTATTGTAAATCTATTAAACAGATAATATTATAACTGCAGAAGGCTGATCCTCATCAGTTTCTCAAGACAAATAGAGCAGACTGACACGTCATGAGCTGCTTTATTTGCTTGTTTGTCAGTCTGTCTGCCCTTGACAGTCCCATAAACATTCCTCCATTTCTTTCTCTCTCTCTCTCTCTCTCTCTCTCTCTCTCTCTCTCTCACTCTCTCACTGTGTGAGAGACAGTTGGCATTTGGCTGCTTCAGCCTGTTGTTCAGTATGTCAAAATGAGCTCTAGAATGAACAACAAAAAAGATCCATCATTCTGCAGTCTTCATGTGTGTCCTTTGGATTCAGAATTGCATAGAATAAATTCAATTCTTATTCACCTGTTGTTAATAAAGACATACTCTTTTTTTTATCTTCAGTACTTCAAAGAGCAGCTCAACACTAGAATTGTCTTGGTTGCAATGGAAACGTGGGCGGCAGACAACAGATTCAACATCAACGATGACCCCATGGTGACATTACGAGAGTTTATGAAGTACCGAAGAGACTTTATTAAAGAAAAGTGCGACTCCGTTCACCTTTTCTCGTGAGTTATAAAGAAAAAAACACACATACACACAGCAGACATTATTTTTATGATCAAATGAAAGGGCATTTCTAATGAGTTTTCTGTCTGTCTCCAGGGGCAACCGTTTCCATAGCAACTGGGGAGGAGCTTCATACATGGGTGGTGTCTGCTCGCACACTAAGGGAGGCGGAGTGAATGAGGTTTGTGGTTGTGGTTATGAAAGACGTTTTTTAGTAATGAAAATTAATCTATTTGTCAATGTCGAAAGCTTTTAATTGGGTGTTTTTTTTTTCTTCTGATTTGTTAGTATGGAAAGGAAATGGCCATAACTCTTGCTCAGTCACTGGGACAAAATATCGGCATATTTTCTGATAAGAAACGCATTTTAAATGGTGAGTGCTCTCATTTCCTGTTCTAACCTTTATATTTTTCACGTATGTACTTTGGCAGTACACACGAGTACTCACACATACAGTCTCTCATAGTTTGTCAGTGCAATCCATCTTTCCCACACAGGGGAGTGCAAGTGTGAAGATAAATGGTCTGGTTGCATAATGGATGATGTTGGGTAAGTTTCTAACAAAGCAGATTTACCAGATCTCCTAACACACATACATAACTCATGTAGCTTTTTAGACCCTATTAGAAATGCATATTAGTCTTACTAAAACAGCCTGTCATTCTTTGTGCTGAGTCTGTGTTCCTGTGTTTTTGTTGCTTTAATAATGTTACATTAAATGTACTCAAAGTAACAGTGTTTGAAATTTGTGCCACTCACTGATCCATAACACTTTCTGTCACGTCAGATGTTGTTAACAGGCAGCTAGTGAGAAACTGAGACAGATTTAAACACTGTTTCTCATGAAAGTCCACTAGGTGGCAGTAAATAATTTGGCATCTCAATTCATCTGTCTCTGTGCTTACTCATACAGTATTTGTGTCCTGTTTTCATTTTCGCTGGAACCTCACAGACAGTTGCTGGGTGGGCAGATTAGCATTACAATCTGTGAGGGTGAATCTCACAAAACTTTCCAGAAAATTTCAGATTCATATTTCACCCTATATCCCTCTACCCTCTATAAGATCAAATCTTATTACTGTAATGCCAAAAATAACCTCATTCTTATCCCTGTTATATATATCTGTATAGTTCTGATAGAGTTTACTTCATGCCAAATATAAGCTATTGTTGTTGTTTTTCTGTTGATATTGGGGTGAAATAAGATGTTTTTGTGAGACTGACCTATGAACTCCTGTGTAAAATTAGAACACCGTATCCTCAAAATGTCATGAGAAAGTGTTATTGATCATTTTAATCCAGTTTTATATTTTTGGCTCTCCACTGTTGACATTTCACGTGTGGACATTGACATTTCACTGTTCATGATTCAAATTCACCCTGGAACTTTTTAAGTAATCTTAATATTCACAAACAGTGTTTGCCAGAGTCGAAGTGAAAAGTAGCAACGCACAACTGATTATTAGTATTTATGCCTAAAACAGTCAGAAATGTTCACAGTGGTCGTGCAAGAAATGCCGTGATGTGAGGTGATCAGATACGTGTGATGTGATTGGTGTTTGTTCATGTCACAGTGTGCATCTGTGTGTGTTGGTTTGTCTATATCCGTGTGTTTTAATACCTTTTGCGTTTCCCCTTGTTCCCGAATGGGACAGCAGGTGAGCAGACGCTTGGCTGTGTCATGCTACTCGCTCGTGTCCTGTCGACCAGTCAGCTGCTGAGTCACATCAGCCTCGCCCCCTCACTCCATCTAATAGCATTATGGCCTTAATTTTATTCAGTCAAGAGTGCAATATGGCGGAAGTGCATTATGTTGGAACATTCTGCAGTTTCCTGTGTGCTCTCTTAAATTTTTTCACTGTTTTTTAATTCGGCCGACATAGTGGGACATTTTTCGTTACGAGGGGATTTTTGGTCCTCCTCTCATTTTAAAGGGGTCATATCATGCATTTTTAATCGTTTATTTTGTTCCTGATCATATTAGGTTTTTCAGTATTTTCCACCCTTTGAGGTTCAGTATTGTTTGAACTAGCCCATAATTAAAGTGACAGTTCACCCCAAAATGAACATTTGTTGTTAATTCACTCAACCTCAGACCATTTAGGATGTAGGTGGCTTTTTTTCTTCAGTAGAACAGTAAAGAAGATATTTTTTAGCTGAAACCAAGGTCCTATATGATTCATATGATGAAAGTCAATGGGTGCTGTCACTTTGAGATGAAAACATTTTGAGATTTTTTTTGTCTGCATATGTTTTTTTGAATCTCAATGTAACGGCACCCATTGACTTCCATTATATGAATCGCAGAGGTTTCAGCTAAAAATCGCCTTTACTGTTTTGCTGAAGAAAAAAAGCCACCTACATCTTGGATGGCCTGAGGGTGAGTAAATTAACAGCAGATTTTCATTTCTGGGTGAACTATCACTTTGAGTAAAAGCCTTTTTGCAAAAAAAACAATCCATGCCAAAATCAAGTAGCTGAACACCCAGTTGGCATCCGTGTGTAGTTACAACCATAAAGATTTCAGAACTAGTTGTTTTTGCAGCATTGTTTAAAAAATGTTCTTTTTGGAATATGGAGGTGTTGAGTTCCGAAACATATAGTACGTATGTAACTAATTTTTTGAGAAATGACCCCTTTAAATAGTTTAAAACTGTCTGCAGTCATTCACAATCAGAACAGAACGATCATGATTTCATGCTAATGCCAAATGTCATAAAGCCTTCGTGATACACACACAATCAACCTCCAAACACGAAACTCTTTTTATAATACAATCAGATAATCAGAATTATGTGACTGACATCTGTCACTTGATATATGGCTTACTGACAGGACGTTAGCTGAAATTCACACCAGCACTCTCAGTGTGTGTTCGCCCTCCGTCTTGCTGTGTGCTTAGCTTCTCAGATAAGACTTCTTCTCTTCGCAAGTCATGGTTCTGAACACATTTAGTAGTCATTAACCATTTTTTTTTATCAATGCAAACATTTCCTTTGAAAGCTTAAATATCATTTGTAGAAGTTCATAAACTGAGAGAAAAAGTGTTGTAATCACCACACCAAGCTAAGCTCTTTCTCACTATCAGGAGAATATGGGACTATTGGGACAAAAAGTCCAAACTTCTGAGTATGAGAAAGTCCTCTGGTTCCAACATGCACATACATACGTTGTATTTGGATTGTTTTTGATATATATATATCCATCATTTCCTGAAAGCTACAGCACACTCTCACGGCTCATGTTATTAACACCAGTATCAATGGCCTTTCAGACAGACACGCTCATGTTGATCTGTCTCTCCATTGATAGATGTTTTGAGGAGTTTTATTTTCCGTGCAGCCTGCATGTCCGATCTGATCCACTAACTCCAGTGTTAATGTGGCAGGATGTTTTGTGTTCTCTGTTTTCCCCTTTAAGTTTGTCTTCCTGCTGTTAACAATCCTGTGAAAATGTCTGCAACACTTTAAAATTAATTACCAATGCTCGAGCAGGTAAGACAAGGTGCCCTGTTATTCCAGGAACACACTCAGCGTCTGGTAAACGAAGAGTAACCACTTGTATAAGGCATAATGTGAGATATGCACTTATTGATTCGCAGCCTGCATTTAAGGCTTCCTGAAACTGCATTGTTGCAGATTGTTACAGATTGGAATAGTGCTTACTGCTTCGGAATAATCTCTGCAGGATATTGAGGGCAGCAATCTGGATGATACAGGCTGAGCAGCGTGCAGCGTTCTCCTGATACTGTATGATTTGACTACTGCCACACCTCTGTGTTTACAAGAGGAGAAATCGCGATTTACATCAAAGGGAGGGTGTAGTGGATGGATAGAATGAGGAAGCAAAAGCTATGAAAGTGTCATCAGAATCAGAGGATTCACCTTAAAAAAAGAGAGTGATTTGGGTAATTTGGACCAGGGTTTCCAAAACTAGGGTTCCCAAATTTGTAGGGCTGCCCCCTAATAATCGACTAGAAGATGCTTAGTTGACCAAAATTTTATCAGTCGCTTAGTCAAAGAAAAAAAATCCACAGGAAGTGGCAAAATCACGCAGTCTGTGACGGACATATCTTTAACAGCTGTGTGGTAATTACAGTACATTGGACAGGGCGTCCAAATGCTCACCTATCATTCATCGACCTCAAATATAGCTTATCACCTGAAACATGTAAGTAGTAGCAGCTTTACGTCTGCTCACTTTAACGTTAACCTAGAAAAATGTGGGCCATTCAAGTGTTTGTGTGGAGTGTGAAAGCTGAATAGTGCGCTTATTGCATGACAGCTAACATGGAGGCACCTGTGCGATCTCTTGCACTTAATACTCAGTCATTTTTGGTCATACAGATAAGAGTAATACATCTTTTGAATCTGTGAAGAGTCTACTTTTATTTGTGTGCACTCACAATAACAACAAATCGTGCTTTTGTAAAATAACGAAAGCAAACCTTGCCTTTTCTGCCATCTCTCTGTGAACTTGAGCGCACCAAAAAAAGAAGAAAAAAAAAGAACCAAAACTCCATGTAAACTTACAGACATGAAAAAAAAAAAAAAAAAAATATATATATATATATATATATATATAAAAATATAGAAATCGCAATGTGTACTTTTAAATTTCTCTGGTTATGTGATCCGAATGAATGCATATACTGCGGAGATGACGAGTCAGCATTATCAACTTCATCTGCAGCCGAAAATACTAAATACACTAGTTTATCAATTAATTATTAAAATGTTAAAGGTGCCATAGAACGTATTTTCAAAAGATGTAATATAAGTCTAAAGTGTCCCCTGAATGTGTCTGTGAGGTTTCAGCTGAAGATTTTTTTTAATTCATTTTTTTAACTGCCTATTTTGGGACATCATTAACTATGCACCAATTCAGGCTGCGGCCCCTTTAAATCTCCCGCTCCCTGCCTTCCCGAGCTCTCGACCATTAAGTGCATTTATTCAGTGCATAAACAAAGTTCACACAGCTAATATAACCCTCAAATGGATCTTTACAGGATTTTCATCATTCATGCTGCATGCATGCATCGATTCCTGGGAGTATAGTATTTATTTGGATGTTTACATTTGATTCTGAATGAGTTTGAGGCTATGCTCTGTGGCTAATGGCTAATGCTACACTGTTGGAGAGATTTATAAAGAATGAAGTTGAGTTTATGAATTATACAGACTGCAAGTGTTTAAAAATGAAAATAGCGACGGCTCTTGTCTCCGCCAATACAGTAATAAACGATGGTAACTTTAACCACATTTAACAGTACATTAGCAACATGCTAACGAAACATTTAGAAAGACGATTTACAAATATCACTAAAAATATCCTGTAATCATGGATCATGTCAGTTATTATTGCTCCATTTGCCATTTTTCGCTGTTGTCCTTGCTTGCTTACCGAGTCGGATGCTTCTGCTGTGCACAGATCCAGATGTTCATACTGGTTGCCCTTGTGTAATGCCTTGAACATGAGCTGGCATATATGCAAATATTGGGGTCATGCATATTAATGACCCTGACTGTTACGTAACAGTCGGTGTTATGTTGAGATTCGCCTGTTTTCCGGAGGTCTTTTAAACAGATAAGATTTATATAAGAAGGAGGAAACAATGGAGTTTGAAACTCAACATATGTCTTTTCTATGTACTGAACTCTTGTTATTCAACTATGCCGAGGTAAATTCAATTTTTGATTCTAGGGCACCTTTCAAGCAATCTCCTTGCTGTTTTCCCCAATGCATTTATGATCATTACTTCTGCTGGTGCGCGGTTAGTCGACTAATCACTTAAAATGAATGACTACTAGTCGACCAGAAAAATCTTTAGTTGAGGACAGCCCTACAAATTTGCAATGTGACGATTAACTGACATCAGAGAACCATAAACGTGCAAATGTGTTAAATTATTGAAATATTGACTTTAAATCTCAGAGGGGCTTCAAATACATATTTAATTCAAAGTGGTTCGGCTGAAAAAAATGTTGGGAATCCTGGTTTTAGAGAATAGATATAAATACATAGATTCTACAGTTAGCAACTGCTATTTATATAATGCAATACACAGCACATCCGTCATATTGAAAAGGTCCAGATCTGCCTGTAAACACATGACAGGGCATTGACAGATTCTTCCATTTTCACCCAGTTTGGTTGCTGTGGTCCTTGTGTTTGTATGGTGTGTTTTGTTGCTCTTTGTGTCTGAGTCCTGCCCTCTCCTGGTCTGAATGAAAGTGAGTCAGTAGCCACTAACCAGACTGATGTTTACATTAAGTGTGACCAGTTCACATTAAACCTATTTTTATTCCGAGACTAAAATTTTTTGCAGTAATTTGCCCCATTAGAAATTTACCACAACAGTGACCACGTTTACATGAACATTTTGATTTTGGAATGGTTGTATTCTAATTATTTATGTGTCATGTAAACGTGATTTAACTTGATTACCATAAACCAATCTGAATAAGGCAGCTGGCATTTCCATGTAATAATCGGAAATGCTGTACTTTTTATTTGGAATTGGATTATCCACTTGTTCATTTACATCTACACATCCTCTACTGGTAAGCACTTCCAGTATTTCCATAAGGGAGTAGTGGGGAAAGAATCTGCTTGTCAGTTTGTTTGTATTACGGTGATTACATGTGCAGTATATGGGATTTTTTTTCTAAATAAGGGTTAGAATACTTTAATTGGAAAACAGTGTGCATGTAAATGTGGTTACTGAGGCAAGAATAGTTGCATTTCAGTATAAGCTCAATGTGAATTTGATAGTGTTACAAACACTTATTTGTATAGCCTGTGTCAGTTGTTGTGTGAATCAAAGAAAATTGGGCATTATGACTCTAGTGTTTTGTGGTTCTCTGTAACAGCTTCTACTTACCCGAGAGATTTTCTGACTGTAACGTGGAAGAGTATCATGAATTCCTGAACAGTGGAGGTGGTGCATGTCTCTTCAATAAACCTTCAAAGGTAAACCCGCTTCAGTTCTGTCTGTGTGTTCATAGCATTTACTTTCCTTAGCACATCACTATCAACATAGTATAAATCTTGCAATTCTGAGAAAAAAAGTCAGAATTGTGAGATAAAAAGTCACACTTACCTTTTTTATTTTTTTATTTAGTGGTGGAAACAAGCTTCCATAGTAAAGACTTCTGTTCAAAAATTATTAATATTTGCTGAACTTTATATTCATTATATTTACATATTCATATGTGCTGAACTTTATATTCAAAGAATATGGGGAAAAAATGTTTCATGGTTTCCACAAAAATATTAAACACAACAGTTTTCAGCATTGATTATAATAAGAAATATTTCTTGAGCACCAAATCAGCATATTAGAATGATTTTTGAAGGATCATGTGACACTGAAGACTGGAGTAATTAAGCTATGTCATCACAGCAATGAAATACATTTTAAAATATATTAAAATAGAAAACAGTTCTTTTATATGTTACAATATATGTGTATGAATGAGTAATATATGCAAATAATGAACAAATAAATGGTGCAAATTAACAGAGTTCTTCTCTCTCTCTCTCTCTCTCTCTCTCTCTCTCTCTCTCCTTCTCTCTTTTTGTAGCTCTTGGATCCTCCAGAGTGTGGAAATGGTTTTGTGGAGGCAGGAGAAGAGTGTGACTGTGGAAGCCCAGCCGTGAGTGATCTTACATCAACATCATGATCACAATAATCTGATACTGCTTATGTAATCTGTTTTTTTTCCCCCCTGTCTTTATGCAGGAGTGTGCTAGAGAAGGGGAGAACTGCTGCAAGAAATGTATGTTGACTCAGGGAGCCAAATGCAGTGATGGTCTCTGTTGTAAAAACTGCCAGGTATGCGCTGAGTGGTACAAGAAAATCTGCAGCCTTCTGTTTGTTAGATTTTTTTTAATGATCATTGTGCTGTTTCTGTAGCTGGAGTTTATGGGTGAAATTTGTCGTGAGGCTGTCAATGATTGTGACATACCGGAAATGTGCACTGGGAACTCCAGCCAGGTGAACAACACATCTTACAGCAGTAGAATTAATGGACTAATACAACAGAGTTTGGCTGTTTGAAATACTAGCATACTGCACAGTATGTACTGGATACTGTATACAATTTAAAAAGAAAAAAAAAAAAAATTTTTTATGTGACTAAACATTTTGAACAATTAGGTCACATGTTGCATGCCTTTTTTAGTGAGTGCTGTCCAGTTATCATCTATCTTTTTTTTTGCATATTAATCTTTTAATTTTAATTTAATATATGGCACTCACTTGGCAGTCAAGATATTACTACATTGTCAAACACATTGAGTTCCATACAGTGTTGTCTGCAAATCTAGTAGGTCATTCCATGCATACATAAAATTCACAAATCCTACTGGTATATGGACTGCACTGCATAGTTATTACATACTTTTAAAAACAGTAAATTATATACCAATATAAACATGCTCTTTTACTTTTCTAGAGTGAAGAATTTTGAATGGTATATGTTACATTTAAAGTGTAAAACTCAATATATTTTTCACAGTGTCCTCCAAACCTGCACAAGATGGATGGGTACACATGTGAGAAAGACCAAGTGAGCTATTATATATGAAATATAGTGGCAATTTATTATTTTATATTATGTGATATGTCAATGTGACCTATTTTTCTTCATTTTATCTAATTTCAGGGAAGATGTTTCAATGGCAGATGCAAAACCAAGGACAGGCAGTGCAAGTACCTCTGGGGAGAGAGTGAGTGACAGTTATTTTAGTATTATTTATATACTATTACAGTATTTATATATTTTGAATTTGCTTTTATTTTTATATTTTCAGTTTCCATTTTAGTTTTAGTAATTTTTTGTGCTTTTGTCATTTTTATTAGTTTTTTTAATATTTATATTTAGCTTTAATATAGTTTTTTTTTTATATATAGTTTTAGTTGTAGTAATTTTCCATGTAACTTCAACGTAAACATATTTAAGTTAGCTGCCAATGCAACATTTCGAATTAATTTCTGATATTTATATTTTAATTACCAAAAACATTTTTAATAGTTTTAGTTAACGATAATAAAATTTCTTCCTGCTTTTTTAAATTTTTTTTTTTTTTTTTTTTGTGGGTGGTTCTTGTGTGACTTTGTGATGTTTTTGTTTCTAAAGAAGCAACATCGGCTGATAAGTTTTGCTATGAGAAACTCAACATTGAGGGCACAGAAAAGGGCAACTGTGGCCGTGACAAAGACACCTGGATTCAGTGCAAAAAACAGTGAGTTTAACTGTCATAGTTGAGTTTAACTTTTCCCCCACAAAACCCACCGCACGCTACAGGCTTTGTTCATTCTCTATGAGCTCCAAGAGAGGCACAAGAGACGTGGACTCCCCCGTAACTTTACCTGTGGGTGTCGCTGTTGGACAGTGTTCCTTTAGAAAAACAAGTGACTTGTACACTTCTTCTTGTCACATTTTGTAACATTTACATTGTTTTAATTTTGTAATATGGATTATTTTCTCATCCTAATTTTTTGAGGAGGAACTGCCTCCCTTGCTTCTTTGGAGGAAACGCCCCTGATATATATGTGTAAATTTGAAGACTTGCAAAAGCCTCTAAGTGCCATCTGAAATTTTTATTCTATCAGGCTTCTATGTTTAGGTTCAGTAATTTCGCTTTAATGGCAATCTGTAAGTCCTTTTCATTGCCATTAAAGTGAAATAATGAAACATAAATAGGAGTCTGATAAATATGATCATTTTAGAAGATAATGTCAGATGACACTTTCAGGTTTTTGCAATGGAACTCTTCATATATTTATACATTTAAAATTCCATAATTTCCAATTTTTAAAGGAACCCTGTGCTACTTTTTTCATGATTATTATGGTATTATTTTCATTTTAATTACTAGTATTGATCACATTTAATTTAAGTCAATAAAAGGTTAGTTTACGGAAAATTCTTTAATTAATTAGTCAACCTCATGTCTTTCCTCACCCGTAAGACCTTCGTTCATCTTCGGAACACAAATTAAGATATTTTTTATTAAATCTGAGAGCTCTTTGACCCCTCTATAGACAGCAATGCAATTACCACTTTCAAGGCCCAGAAAGGTAGTAAAGACATTGTTAAAATAGTCCATGTGACTACAGGGTTCAAACTTAATGTCTTAAGACGAGAATCACATTGCTTTCTATGGGGAATCAGAAAGCTCTCGGATTTCATCAAAAATATCTTCATTTGTGTTCCGAAGATGAACAAAGGTCTTATGGGTTTGGAACATGAAGGTGAGTAATTAATGACAGAATTTTCAATTTTGGTTGAACTACCCCTTTAAAGCATGTGTAAGATTAGTTAACTTAGAAAAACAAGAGATTAAAAAGTGTGCACATGTGTGTTTTCAGGGATGTACACTGTGGATACCTGCTCTGCTCCAACATTTCTCCAGCACCCAGACTAGGGGAGTTACAGGGAGGTTTGACTTCTTTCTCAGTGGCCCAGCACAGCGCCTCACTGGACTGCAGGTACAGTCAGAGACACTCACTTCAGGTTTCTATGTGTTGATTGATTTTCCTAAAGTAAGTGTGAATGTTTCAGTGGAGGGCATGTGCTGATTGACGGCGACACTGATCTGGGATACGTAGAGGATGGAACAGCATGTGGGACGGATCGCATCTGCTTTAACCACAAATGCCTCCCAGTGCAAGAGTTTAACTTCAGCACGTGCCCCGGCACCAATGAAAGGGTGATCTGCTCCGGACATGGGGTGAGAGATTGTGTGTGGTTTGAACTGGGACAGTTGTGTCACCCACTGATCCAGTTTCAGCTGAAATGATGACATTAACTGTAACATGCAATAGAACAAATTAAAGCTAAAAATACATTTTGGCTGAACAAATATATAAAATGAGTGTATTTAAATATATTTTATTATGCATATATAAATAATAATAAAAAAACAATAATAATTAGTCTAAATTTAATTAAAAAGAAACAATTAAATAACTTTTAAAGGGGGGGTTACATGTTTTTTTTTTCTAGGCTTGATTGTGTTTTGGGGGCACAGTTTAACATGTCTTAATGCTTCGTTTTTTTTAAATGCTGTATTATTCATATATTTTATCTTAATTCTACACCTCTGTTTCCACTGTCATATGAACGGCTCGTTTGACTTCCTGCTTCTATGAAGCCACTCCCTCCGACATACGCAATGTGCTCAGATTGGTCAGCAGGTTGGTTACTGGCCCAGTCTGTCGTGATTCGCTGAAGTGTCCGGAAACACCACGCCCCTTACCATTCGTAGTTACGCGCTTAGGTGGAAAGTAAATAATAGCGCCTACATTGCTGTATCAAATTGAGCCAAATCAGACCCAGATGAAGAGGAGAAAGTAGAACCTCTGCGATCGCGGCTTTTGAAGGATGTTTATGAATGGTATTTCATTTAGTATGTGTGTCAAAGTGTTTAGATAAGCTGTCACTGCTGTTTGTTAGCTTTCAATATACAGTTTTATCCTGATTAAAGCTTTCCTGTAGTAAATACATGCCTGAGTAGTTGCATCCAGTGTAGAAAATATCACAGATAATAATGGGTTCTATATCTTTTGATGCGTCGCACAGCTCGCGTTCGGTGTAAACAACTCTTCCGCTTTCATTATGCTGCGCCACATGGCCTCGCCCACTTTGTTGCGTGTTCCCAGGGGCAGTGTTTATGTTAATAGCAAGGGTTTATGATGTCACCAACCCGGGAAGAAGCTTGTTGTAGTCCAAACCACCCGTTTTTGTAGGCAATAAAATGCCATAACTTTAAAAGACAATATCTCCGTGTGCATTGAACTTTCAGCGCTGTAACTTTGCAGATACTGTTTATGCTCAAGCAGCAACATTACACACTAACTAAAGTTAAAAAAGTGAAATCGCATGCAACCCTCCCTTTAAATTGTATAATTTAGAATTATTTTTTTTTCTCAAATCATGCTGTACCCCAAATATTTAATATATAAATAAACGATTGACTGATTCCTGCATGTAATTTTATTGTAGCTTTTAGTTGAAATGCTGTTCATTACTGTGGTATCTTTGTGTGTGTGTGTTGTAGGTGTGCAGTAATGAGCTCAGGTGTGTGTGTAACCTGGGCTGGGCAGGTGAGGACTGTAACTCCACCTCTCCTTTGAGTTACCTGCTGGTGCGTCCCACTTCCAGACCATCAGGTAGGCCAAACTTCCACTTTCTCTTAGACTTCACAAAAGGATGATGCACAGAACCAGTCATACTTCCACTACTCAGAGATCCTTTATCTGCACACAAAAAAGATGATGACAGAAGACATGGTGGTTATATGTAAAGGCCTCCAGCAAGTGTGAACTCTTCATTACCAAAGTTAAAAATTAGAAGAGGTGCCATTTCTGAACATATTTCATACGTAATTTCAATAACACAAATAAAATATGTCAAAATTAAAGTAATAAGCCATGTGATGCAGTGCATTACAGCGATTTACCACTATAGTAAGATTTTCTTAAGCACAACATGAAACAGTGGCACCAGCGATATTAACACACTGAAGGAATTTTTTTTAAATTCTTTATTTTTTTTTATTTAGTGAACAGAATAGAACTTATAGATTATTTACTAGACATTTTACATAAAATTAGTTCTTACGTAAAACTGTTTAAATTAGGGCTGTCAAACGATTAATCGCGATTAATCACATAAAAAATAAACATTTGAATTTGCCTAATATATGTGGGTGAACTGTGTGTAATTATTATGTATATATAAATACAAACACATTCATGTATATATTTGAGAAATATTTACAAGTATATGCATTTAGTTATATTTTTATATAATTTATATTATAAAAATATTGTGTACACAACATTTCTCTTAAATATATACATTCATTTGTGTGTATTTATATATACATATTAATTACACACAGTTTACCCACATACTGTTACGAATGGGGACTCAGGCAGGAGATCCAAGTGCAGCGTTTTATTAAGAATGAGAATGGTCGTACAGGCAGGGTCAATCAGGAACAAACAGGAGCAGCAAAGGACAGGCAGGGTCGTAGTCAGGGTACAGGCGGTAGGTCACAAGGCAGGCAGATATAACTCACAGGTCGGTATACAAAGCAAGGATCAGGACAGGCAGCAACGGGTCAAAAACAAGAAACAGGCAGGAACGATAACAAGCAGGCAGACAGGATAGAAACGCTCAGAAATTGCAACAATAGTTAACATGTGACTGACAGGGAGATTTGTGGGAAGTGTAGTCCGGGGAGTGACAGGAACAGACGGTGATCGTTACATAACGCCCCCCTCCCGGAAGGCGCGTCCTCGCGACGTAAATGGAACAGCTAGGGAGGGGGGGTGGGTGCATTGGGGACTGGTATGCGGACATGAACAGGGTCCCCAATGCAGGTTCCAGGAACTCGACCACCCTGGCGGGTCAGGTGGCTCAGGCGGCCACGGCAGGTCAGGTGGCTCAGGCGGCCACGGCAGGTCAGGTGGCTCAGGCGGCCACGGCAGGTCAGGTGGCTCAAGCGGCCACGGCAGGTCAGGTGGCTCAAGCGGCCACGGCAGGTCAGGTGGCAAGGGCGGCCACGGCAGGTCAGGTGGCAAGGGCGGCCACGGCAGGTCAGGTGGCAAGGGCGGCCACGGCAGTTCAGGGACCGCTGATGACCGCGGCCGTGCAGGGTTCCCACCCACAAACTCCCCACCCCTAGGTATACTGCCCCCCCCCAAAAAGTTCTTGGGGATTTCAGCGGGGCCCGTCGCAGGTTCGTGGGCAAGGGGTTCGGGTGGCAGCGGCAGGGCCAGGCGTGTGGGTGAAGCCGTCAGGGCAAGACTCCTGAGTGGCGCCGGCAGGGCTGGAAGCGTGGATGGTGCCGGCAGGGCTATAAGCGTGGATGGCGCCGGCAGGGCTTGAAGCGTGGATGGCGCCGGCAGGGCAAGAAGCACAGGTGGCGCCGGCAGGGCAAGAAGCACAGGTGGCGCCGGCAGGGCAAGAAGCACAGGTGGCGCCGGCAGGGCAAGAAGCACAGGTGGCGCCGGCAGGGCAAGAAGCACAGGTGGCGCCGGCAGGGCAAGAAGCACAGGTGGCGCCGGCAGGGCAAGAAGCACAGGTGGCGCCGGCAGGACAAGACGCTTGGACGTAAGAGGGGGAAGAACAGAAGGAGCCTTCTTCCTCCTCCTCCTCCTCTTCCGAGGATGAGGCGATGGTTCACCGACTGGAGCGGTTTCTGGAGCAGACTCACTGGCTGAAGCGGACTCAATGGCTGGAACAACCCCTGCATCCTTGAGCACCGCAGGGGCGGCCATCTTGCCCGTGGGCACTGGCAAAGCAGCCATTTCGTCCATCGCGTCCAGGGTGCTTAAGTCCACTGCAATCGGCGAACAAGAGTCCATAGCAACCGGCGAGCTTGAGAGCGTTGAAACCGGCGAGCTTGAGAGCGTTGAAACCGGCGAGCTTGAGAGCGTTGAAACCGGCGAGCTTGAGAGCGTAGCAACCGGCAGGTTTGAGAGCGAAGCGGCAGACTGGCTTGAGAGCGAAGCGGCTGGCTGGCTTGAGAGCGAAGCGACCGGCTGGCTTGAGAGCGAAGAGGCCGACTGATGCTTGGGAATTCCAGCCGCACGCGCCGACATCAGCGGTGGATCAGCCACACTGGAACGCAACCCTCTCCACTCCCAGACAGATCCGGAGATGTGACGTGATTCTGGGCGATCAGCGGCAACGTGACTTTGCTCTGGGCGATCAGCGGAGACGGGACGATGCTCTGGGCAATCAGCGAAGGCGTGACGTTGCTCTGGGCGATCAGCGAAGGCGTGACGTTGCTTTGGGCGATCAGTGGAGACGTGACGTGACTCTGGGCGATCAGTGGAGACGTGAACTGTTGTTGTGATGGTAGCCGCCATTTTGTGAGTGTCCATTGGCGCGGCAGCCATTATGTGGTTCAGCACGGTGTCGCGTTCCTCCGCGACCCCCACAGTAAAAGTTGAACCAGCGGTGAGCAGGGCAAAGTCCAAGAACTCCACGAACGACCCTCGTGGACCATTGGTGAATACATAGTCCTTAAGTGGTTGGTTTAATCCATAAATAAAAAAGTCAATGAGGGCACAGTCGGGTAGATCAGATAAGTGGGCTATATCCAGAAACTTCTGAATATGTGCCTCCAGGGTACAGTTACCTTGACGAAGGCTGACAAGACACATTGCTGGGTCCATGCTGATGCTGGATGAGACAAACACTCACGGTAGCTGCTGGATCTTGGTTTGGCGAAGTATTCTGTTACGAATGGGGACTCAGGCAGGAGATCCAAGTGCAGCGTTTTATTAAGAATGAGAATGGTCGTACAGGCAGGGTCAATCAGGAACAAACAGGAGCAGCAAAGGACAGGCAGGGTCGTAGTCAGGGTACAGGCGGTAGGTCACAAGGCAGGCAGATATAACTCACAGGTCGGTATACAAAGCAAGGATCAGGACAGGCAGCAACGGGTCAAAAACAAGAAACAGGCAGGAACGATAACAAGCAGGCAGACAGGATAGAAACGCTCAGAAATTGCAACAATAGTTAACATGTGACTGACAGGGAGATTTGTGGGAAGTGTAGTCCGGGGAGTGACAGGAACAGACGGTGATCGTTACACATACTGTATATTAGGCAAACTCAAGCTGTTTTGTATGTGATTAATCGCGATCAATCGTTTCATAGCCTAGTTTGAATCTAATTAGGTTAGGACTGTTAGGTATGGAAGCTTGTAAAAAAAAAAAAAGGTAATTGCAACTTTTTATCTCACAATTCTGACTTTTTTTTCTCAGAATTGCGTGGTATAAAGTCAGAATTGGGAGATATAAAGTTGTAATTGTAACTTTTTTTTCTTGCAATTGCGAGTTTTTATCACGTAATTCTGACTTTATATGTCACAATTCTGACTTTTTCTCTCAGAATTTTGAGATATAAACACAATTGTGAGTTATAAAGTCAGAATTTCATGATACAAACTTGCAACTTATATTTCTCAGAAATGTGTTTATATCTCACAATTCTGACTATAACTCTCAATTCTGACTTTATATCACGCAATTCTGACTGTATAACTTGCAATTCTGACTTTATAACTGGCAATTGTGTTTATATCTCGCAGTTGCAAGAAGAAAAAGTGAGAATTGTGTGATAAAAGTTCGCAATCACCTTTTTTATTTTTTATTTCATGGTGAAAACAAGCTTCCATAGTTAGACTAAGTTTGATGGCTCCTGTTATTGAAAAAACTAAATACATAAATATTAGGATTTAACAAATATGTTTAAAAATATCAAGATATAATAATTTCATTTTTCATTAGTCTGTTATTCTGTTCTGTTATCATATTCCTGTTCAACAGTTCATTCACCACTCACACATTTCACACGCTTTTAATTTCTCTTTTGATTTTTCTGTTTCATGGCTTTTGTTTATATGCACTCGTTCTTTGTGGACAGGCTCATGTCTTTTGCTGGAGTGACAGTGAGTTTAGATTTGAGTTGTTGTTTGTTGTTGTTTCTTCTCTGTCGTTTTGTCGTTCACTCACCCCATCATTCCTCCGTGTTTCTGTCTGAATGAAAGCTAACAGTGTTTATCTGCTGTGCTGTGTTGTTATAAACCTCGTCATATACCCTGTTTTATGGATTTGATTTGTATGAATGTCTTTAACATACAGCCTCCGTGGAGAGAACGAGTCATGAATTTTGATCTAAATCTTTTTTCTAGTTCCTGTCTCTATCTGTCTTTATTCCAGATTGATTTTGTCATGCGGTCAACCGGACAAAACAAACAAAATTCTAAATCAAACATAAATATGAATCATGATCAAGATTCTAATTTTGCTTTGTCCAGATGATTGCAGGTCAGTGTTGTCTGCTAGTTGCCATGGCAACAGATTAAACATTCTGTTCTTCTGACAGGCATCACAACTACTAACATCATCATCGGGGCCATCGCTGGCTCTATCCTGGTCCTTGCACTGATTCTAGGCATTTCTGCATGGGGATACAAGTGAGTCACATGACTACAGATGTCTCACTAGCTGAAAACATTATTAAACTTTGCCTAAAGTGACAGTCCATCCAATAATGAAAATTGTACTCACCCTCATATTGTTCCAAACTTGAATGTCTTTCTCTGAAGAGCATCTCAGAGATATTCATAAATTTCCCTGTTGTGCTCCACGGAAGAGAAAAAGTCATACATACAGCTTTGGAATGATATGACATTTTTGAGTGAACTGTCCCTTTAAATTGCCATTTTATATTTAGATTTGTTCTTTTCTTATGATTTTCTCTTGATGTTTATTTTGTTAATTTTTTTTTCTCCCCACGAAGGAGCTACAGACAGCGTCAGTATGTTGAATCTGAAGTACACAGAAGATTCTGTCGGTTTGTTCAGCTTTCTCTTCATTTTATGATTGCGCTTTTATGTGTTGTGTAAAGGAAAGTTTTGAATTATTTCTAAGGCTGTTATTAATGCTCATATATAAGGATTTGAACAAGCATATTACCCTAAGTATTACATTGTGGCAAAAGTTTGGGTAGGTAAGATTTTTTATATTTTTGAAAGAAGTCTCTTATGCTCACCAATGCATTTATTTGATCAGAAATACAGTACAAACAGTAATATTGTCTATTTAAATATTTTTTAAATGTAATTTATTCCTGTGATGCAAAGCTGAATTTTCAGCATCATTACACTAGTTTTCAGTGTCACATGATCCTTCATAAATCATTCTAATATGCTGATTTGATGCTCAAGAAACATTTCTTCTTATTATCAGTGTTGAAAACAGTTGTGCTGCTTAATATTTTGTGAAAACTGATGCATTGTTTTTTCAGGATTCTTTGTTGAATATAAAGTTTAAAAAACAAGATTCATTTCAAAAATATAAACATTAGAAACTTTTGTAAGATTATAAATGTTTTTACTGTCTCTTTTGATCAATTTAATGCATCCTTGCTGAATAAAAGTTTTAATTTCTTTCAACAAAAACCTTACTGACACCAAACTTTTGAACGGTAGTGTATATATTTTTCTAAGGGATCAGATTTTGCTGGTGGATGATATTCCCAGCCCAGTTTTCAGATCAATGCTTTTTCTGTTTGTCAGTCAAATGCCTCCAGGTGATTACGTGAAGAAGCCTGGAGACGCGGATTCTCTCTACAGTGATATGCCGCAGGGCGTGAGCTCAAACTCTGGAAGCAGCTCCAAGAAGAGGTCTGCTTACCTGTCTCACCTCCAGATCAACACCTGCTCTTTCACCCCCTCTATCCCCTCCATCAGCCAAAACATCTCTCTGTTCGGCTTCAGGTGTGCTTCATCTCCATCTTCATCTTCATCGCTTTGCCTGCTCTGCTAAAAAATTGTTAAAGTTTACTTTGAGAGCTTAAAAGACTTGGAGTTTTCAATTGTTTAATTTAAGCATCAACTTTGTCTCAGATGCTTCTGTGAAAATACTTTTGAGACATTTGACATAAATGAGCAAAATTGGTGACAGAGAGTCTTAAAGCTTAGAGCTCAGAGTCTTAAAAAATTGATGAGTAATGTCTGAGTACAAAACTTTCGATTGCAGTCTTTAGGTATCTGTAAATCTGAACACAGTCTGAGACATTGTAATTTCTTCTGAAACTCTAGAGGAGACACATGTGAGATTAGTGGGGCATTTTCCTTAGGAGAGACGTCTCAGAGCAAAAGTCACCATTTACTCTGAATTTAGTCTCATTACTGTCTAGGAGATACAACTGAGATATTAAAGAAATCTCATAAAGAAAGATTGTTTTTCTTTTTAAAGGATCTCTTCAGAATTAAAATTTCCTAATAATTTACTCACCCCCATGTCATCCAAGATGTTTGTCTGTCTTTCTTCAGTCGAAAAGAAATTAAGGTTTTTGAGGAAATCGTTCCAGGATTTTTCTCCATATTTTAAATGCATTTTTAAATGCAACTTTAAAGGGCTCTACACAATCCCTGACAAGGAATAAGGGTCTTATCTAGTATATACTTTTTAACCACAAATGCTCATCTTGCACTGCTCTGCAATCCGGCACGCATTATGTAATCACGTTGGAAAGGTCACGCATGATGTAGCCGGAAATACCACGGTAGGGTGAAAAACTTATTTTCAACTCCAATTTCAAAATTGTCAAACATCATTGTTTTAACTTTTTTTTGTAAAGACCGTTTGACCTAGAAAGACTACATTCGCTTTGTAGACACTGGATTGGTACTTTCACGTACATCACGTGTGGCCTTTCCAACGTGATAACGTAATGCGTGGCACATTGCAGAGCTAGTGCAAGATGGGCATTTGTGGTTAAAAAGTATATACATTATTATTATTTTTTTTTAAAAATGACAATTTCGCTGGACAAGACCCTTATTCCTCAGCTGGGGTCATGTAAAGTCCTATGAAGCTCCACTGAAACTGCAATTTGGACTTCAAGCCGGTGAACCCCAGTGAAGTCCACAATATGGAGAAAAACATTCCTGGAATGTTTTCCTCAAAAACCTCAATTTCTTTCCGACTGAAGAAAGAAAGATATAAACTTCTACCAGAAAGACTCGGGAAGCAAAGAAACGTTTGAATACGATTTATTCAACAGTTTGAATGTAAAAATCAATGATATATGATACAGTTCTTTGGCGTAGGCCCCGTCCATAGTACAATCTGGATTGTAGCAGACGTTTGCAGATCCTGCCTTAAGATGAAGGTAGGGGTGGAGCCTACTCCCATTGTATGGACAGGGACTGACCTGGTGGTGGTGGGGAGGATGGGGGTGAACGCTGGCGATGGTATCTGCGAACACAATAGTGGGTGGGAACACAACTTATATACTCAGGTGACGTGTAATGATTGGTTAGATAATGAGCAATGACGTGCATTAGAGTTTTCCGTGTAGAACTTCCGCTAAAGCTCCCATATCTTGGATGACATGGGAGTAAATTATCAGAACATTTTAATTCTGAAGTGAACTAATCCTTTAAGGGCCAATTCATGCATTTGACTCTGAGCTATATTATTAAAAGTATGAAATAATTCCTGTTTTATTTGGCACAGACTTTAAGTTTAAGCATGCAGTCCCTTCTACAAGATGCCATTTTAGTCAATACTTGCTGGTTTTTATTGCTTCTTGATGACTTCTCCACTGCGGATTTGTGTTGTTGGCTCAAAATGCTATAACTGTCTGTTTGTCTCTTTCTTGGCTATTGTTAAAGTCCTATCAGGTTCTAGTACCATTAATACTGAGGCTGTAAGTAAGTCTTTGTCTTCATGGTGTCCCATCTCCATGATCTCATGCTCATCTCGCTCATCTCAGTGTGTTTGTTCTGCTCATCACAGTGATATGGACCATACCTGCTTCACAGTATATTTTGATCTCTGCAATGATTTACAAATGCTGTATTTAAAAATGAATACTGCAGTTGTTATAATTTAGTTAAGAACTTTAAGGAAGTACATGATGTAGTACAGTGATGTCAATAAAAACTGAAATTGAGGACTAAACCTATAAAATTATTATAAACTGCAACAATATTTTGAATGAAAACTTGTTTTGTTAGACATTTTAATTTGAGAAAAAAAAAACCTGCATTGTTGCTTAATATATTGCTAAATGTTAGAAGTTAGTGCAGCACACAGAGACATGAGAAAATCACCCCGCATTCACTCAATTGTGATATTGTGATAAAAGAAAGCTAACTAATCTAATCTTTCTATCTTTAATAACAGTTATTTTAATATTGTACCCAATATATTAAGACATGATAGGCACATTAAAATGTACTGCTAAGTAGGAATGAGCCATGTGACGTCTCTCAGCCATTTGTTTTCCTCATACAGAACCTCTGTAATTCCATTTAATGAACTTAAAAGAGAATTTCTCTGTTCTTTGGTCTGAAGATCTAACGGTCTGTCTCACTCTTGGAGTGAAAGAATCCCAGATGCCAAGCACATCTCTGACGTCTGTGAAAATGGACGACCCAGGAGCAACTCATGGCAAGGTAACACATCCATAAATGCATCAGCTCTAAATGACAGAGCTTGCATCAGATTAATCTCAGCATTCATATCACATGTTCATCTCCTCTGTCACTACAGGAAACATCACAGGTACCCGCAAGAAGCTCAAGGGAAAGAAGTTTCGTCCTCGCTCCAACTCCACAGAGTAAGAGATTCAGTGTTGCCAAAGTTCTTTACCATGTGGAAACACAGGGTGGATGTTGGACTTTGCATCGAGTCTTAAACTCTGTGCCATGTATCAGTACTGCAGTGTGTCCAAGTTAAATCATTGAAACTTTGTTCTGTGTGTTTTGGAGTAATTGCTGGTTTGTTCTGGTTTTGGGTGTGCATTGATGTGTGCATTGGTTTAATCTCCGGAACGAACAGCACGCTGAAACAGACCTGCACGTCTTCATCTGTATGAACCCAATATACACTCAGATTCTGATTTCAGCTTGACGCTTGTTTCTGCACTTGAACTCTCCTTTTCAAACGCATGCGACAAACTGACCACAACTAAAACAAAGAACAACATTCAGCTGACCTACACAAATACAACTACTTCATTTTGTAATATTCGTTCAAGTCTCAAGCAAGACAAAAATGCATTAGCAAGCGGCATTGCACTTCTGTGATGTGCTTTAACGTTGCTTAGCTTGATGGTTGTGGAAAAGTTAAATTTAAAGGAATAGTTCACTCAAAAAATAAACATTCTGTCATCATTTACTTGCCCTCATGTTGCTCCAAACCTGAATGACTTTGTCTTTCTGTC
Organism: Chanodichthys erythropterus; assembly: GCF_024489055.1. Taxonomy (NCBI): domain Eukaryota; kingdom Metazoa; phylum Chordata; class Actinopteri; order Cypriniformes; family Xenocyprididae; genus Chanodichthys; species Chanodichthys erythropterus. Next base: position 32,893,401 of record NC_090222.1, read on the forward strand.
TAATATGCTTATGTGGTGTTCAAGTACATATTATCAATATTGAAAACAGTTGTGCTGCTTAATATTTTTGTGGAAACAGTGATACTTTTTTGTCAGGATTCTTTGATGGACAGAAAGTTCAAATGAACAGCATTTTATGTTGTCTGTTTTTGTCATTTTAGAAGTTTACCAGCTCCTTTCCCCATTCAGTTTCATTGAATGGAAAGGAACATTTTGCCATATAGTCATATAGGTTTGCAATGACATGAGGATGAGTAAATGAAGACACATTTTAATTTTTTCTGTGAACTAAGGTCAATTGGATGCTGATGTTACAGCAGCTGTGTCTTCATTTTGTTCTGTCCAGCACCAGCCACAAAGCGAAAAAGCTTGATGATATCTGTGTAGGTGCTGTAGTCTGAACTGCTGTCTGATCTCTCACCTGCATCTTGGACCGTAAAGAATGTCAGTGCTGCTGCTGTCTTTTACCAACTTCCTTCTTTCTCCTCTTTCTCCTACCTCTCCCGTTCTTTCTCATCTCCCCCCACCCTTCCCCTTTTCTCTCTCTCTCTCTTTTCACCATCGCTCCTTTCCCATCCTCCTCCTGCAGGTATTTAACCCCATGCGTCAAATCAGAGTATTATGTAACTAAATGGGTAGAAGATGTGAATAAAAACACTGAAGGACCTTTTATTAGGTACAATAACATCAGACTGCATTATATCTGTCCCCTATCCATCAGTTTCCCTCCTCAGTTGTTTGTTTCCCTGACCAAGTATCATTTTTCAGAGATGAGAGCTGAGCGTTAGGGTTTGAAGAGCATTCGCTGGCAGATCCTCTCAAAACCGAACATTCATTTCAATGTATTTGTTTCTTTTTGATCTTCTAAACGTGTATTATTCCATTCCAACAGCTACAAATGTAACTGCAATGTCACATTTTTTTTAAAGTGCATGAGCATTTCTGCAATTTCAAGGATTAACATCCAGAGTTTTGTAATCATGAATCTTAAATGTTTGTCATTAGAAATCTTCCAATCATACGTCATAATATAACTGGCCACTTGTCTTTAAAGGAGACGGAAGGCATTTGTTATTCAGTAGATCATTTGATGTAAACATCAATAACCATGAGATGCAAGTATCCAGGAATGCCTTTCATATGATCATCTCACAAAACCAAGATCAGATTTCACCCCAAAATCACCAGAAATAATTTTCCACATATTTTTTAGGCCCATTAAGGTTTTTGTTGCATTGTGACATTATTCAAACATTAGTAATACAAATAACATTAAATCCAAAATTCCCATTACTGTAATTCAAATAAATTATTAAATGAAATAGTTTTTTTTTATTTATTGTAAAGCAGTTATACACATTTTTGTACTACCTTTAATCTATTCTCATTTAAACAAAAATACTACAGTAGTTCTTTCACTGTAATACAATTAAAAGTTACTATTAATTAGAATCACCAATTAGTTATAATTACAAAACTATTTTTAAAAAGGTCAAATGTCCTAAGACTTTGGGAGTGGCCTGTGTGGGAAAAATTAACTTAAAGGAACACTCCACTTTTTTTTAAATAGGCTCATTTTCCAGCTCCCCTAGAGTTAAACAGTTGAGTTTTACCTGATATTACGCAGCGCCCGTGAGCCCCTGCTTGCACAGGGAACGTGCCTTGCAACCATGGAGACGTATGTGAGAGACGCTGCGTAATATCATTGCGCCTGCTGCAGCCATGGAACGGCAGCAAAGTTCCTTGATTATTACGCCGGAAAGAGAGTATAGTTCCTAGCCATATCAGCCTAGAAAATCGCAACTTTTCATTTTCTGTCGGTCTTAGTACACGATTTAACTACAGAAGAGTCAAGTTTTAAATAGGAAAACTATCAAAACTCTTTGGTCATTTTTAAGCGCGATGCTAACGGTCTAATCAGATTCAATGAACTATGCTAAGCTATGCTTAAAGTGGTACCGCCAGAACCGGAGATCGGCTGAATGGATTCGAAAACGGTAAAACTCAACTGTTTAACTCTAGGGGAGCTGGAAAATGAGCCTATTTTCAAAAAAAGTGGAGTGTTCCTTTAAAGGGATAGGTTACGCAAAAATGAAAATCATCCCATGATTTACTCACCCTCGAGCCATCCTAGGTATATATGACTGTCTTTTTACAGACGAACACAGTCGGAGATATTTAAAAATATGCTGGCTCTTCCAAGCTTTATAATTGGTAGTGAACGGGGGCGCATGTTTTGAAGCCCCCCAAAAATGCATCATAAATATAAACCATACGGCTCCAGGGGGTTAATAAAGTTTTAAATATGGATATTTTTTCCTACAAAAACCCATTGTTTCCCTTAAGAAGGCCTTTATTAACCACCTGGAGCCATTTGAATTATATTTACGATGGATGAATGCAAATGAATTCAAAACATGCCCCCTTTCACTACCTTGGTAGAGTCAGGATATTTTTAAACATATCTCCAATTGTGTTTATCTGAAAGAAGATCATCATATACACCTAGGATGGCTTGAGGGTGAGTAAATCATGGGCAATTTTTCTTTTTTAGGTGAACTGTCCTTTAAAAATGGGTATATTTCTTTTTAGATATAGCTATAACTATGTAATTAATTTTACTCAACCTAATTTTTTTCTTTTGATTTTGGACTGAAATGTAACTAGTATGTGTTTTCGTGAGATTCACTCAGGTGCTCAGTGTCGGTTGTTGTATTTGTGCATCTGTGTGTGTACATCAAAAGACCAAACCAGCCTCATTGACTGTAGTTAAAGCTCTTGTGTTTGTATGATTTTTTGTATTGTATTCCTCTTTCACTGTTCTGTCGCTCTCACACTCAGTGTCCCCTCTCTGCATGCCAGCTGCTGCTTAATGTGTGTCGCTTTTGCACTCTATAATGTCATCAACGTATGGCTGCCATATTCTCTATGATGATAATCACTTGTGTCTGTCCTGATCACCTCATCATGTCCGCCATGTTTGTAAGCCCACATGACGCCGGGTATGTTTGTTCGTTAAACATCCCAAAAGCACTACATTGTGCTTGCAGTATCTGCCCAGCTTCAGTCTCCAGTAAGAGCCAGTGGGTATTTTTGTGGCAAGGACTGATGAAGTTAGTGATTTTGGATGATGGCTTGCCTTGAAAACACTCCCTCTGACCTCTTCAAGGGGTCAAAGGTGACCGCTCCATGTTTGTTCTGGATCTTGACGCTGTTGTCCAGTTCACAAACTTCAAGACTAATGTCACATCTCTCTGATAACACAGGACACTGTCACCGGCCAAATCACCCACCTCTTCAACGGGCTCCATCGCCTCCAGCCGGAGATATCCCTACCCCATGCCTCCCCTTCCGGATGAAGAGAGGAAGGCGAACAGACAGAGTGCCAGGGTAAGACTTGCCACACGTCAGCCTCTTTTTATCATTCAGCACATTTCAGGTATTCAGGATCAAAATATTTAGACAATTCCATCAGAATTATGATTTAGCACACTACATTTTCTACACTATAATGTGGGAGCGCAGCTACAGGAGCATATGCACGAAATTTAGAGCTTTTACAATGGTCTGTCCACTGATCATATGAAGCACGTAGTAGCAAGTAAACTAAATTGACAAAAACGTTGTAAGAAAAAAGTTAAGAAATTTCTTTGAATTCATCTTAAGTACAATTCTTGGAAAGTTCTCAAATATTTTCTTAAAGTGATAGTTCACACAAAAGTAAAAATTATCCCATGATTTACTCAACCTAAAGCCATCTTATGTGTATATGATTTATTTCAGACAAAAACAATCTGAGATATATTTAAAATGTCTTCCAAGCCTTATAATTGTAGTGAAGGGGGGGCCATACTTTAAAGCACAAAAAAACCTTCATCCATCATAAAAGTAATCCATACGGCTCTAGGGGGTTAATAAGGGCCTTCTGAAGTGAAGCGATGGGTTTTTGTAAGAAAAATATACAATTTTTTTTAACTGTATAAATCAAAATACTGCACAAGCCGACTTGTACCACAAGAGTAACCTCCCACGTAGAAGGCAATGTTCTCAGGACCTTGCACAGTGTTCCCTAAAAGTTCTCAAAACGTGACAAATTCCAAACCTTTACAGAACATTCGGGACATTCCTAAAACATCCTCTTTTGGTAATGAAAGTGCTGCAGTTCAAGGTTCCTTATATGACTTTAGGGGGACATTCCATTTAGGTTATTTCATGGTCACATAAGAACGTTACAATGAGGACATTTGGGACATTAACAGAATGCTCCCACATGGTCCTCTATTGGTCATTTAATAACTTTCCCGATATGAGTTTAGGGGGACGTTCTATTTTGGTTATTTTGTGGTCATACAAGAATGTAACATAAATGTAATATAAATTTTGATAAAACAAAAAAAAACATCTTATTAAGAATATTTGTATGACAGAAACAAAGTCAGAGTGGTTTGTAATAAGTGAAGATGCAGAGATCTAGAGAGATCTGTTAGAGTTTAATGTTCTGTTTCTGTTATCTGAGTTTTGTGAGGTTACCATTGTGCTGGAGAGTAGCACCTGTGCTTCAGTCAGTGATGATCCAGAAACACTGATGTTCTGCTGCATGTTGCTTTATTTAAAGGTTGCAGTAGCTGTGTAGTTGCTGATGCAGTGATACAGCAGTTACATTAGCTTGTGCATGTGCTGTTGTCAGCTAATGACTTACTTCAAGAGATTTGCATTTTAAAGAAAAGGTTTTGTAATATTAATCCAGGAATTATCTGTAAAGAGCTTTTTTGTAAGACATTTAAGAAAACTTAGTTTTTGTTTGAACAGCTACTTTTGTTAGTCAATTTATCTCTAATTTTCAATTAAATTTTCTTGATAAGGGCAGCAGGGACGTTCTGAGAACATTTCCTAATAAAGTATGGTTCCCTAAGCATTCAGAGAACGTCTTGAATGTTCTGTGAAGGTCCTCCATAAATTTTACGTTCCCGGAACATTCTCAGAATGTCCCCACTGGTGTTAAGGACGTTGTCTAGTAACATTCCCAGTACATTCACAGACAGTCACCATGTGGAGTTTTTTTTAAGGTTTGGGGAACGTTATTTGGTGGACCTTCACAGAACATTCAAGACGTTCTCTGAACGTTTAAGGAACCATATTTTATTTGGAAATGCTCTCAGAACGTCCCTGCTGCCCTTGTCAAAAAATTGAATTGAAAATTAGAGCTAAATTGACTAACAAAAGTGGCTGTTCAAACAAAAACAATTTTTTTCTTAAATGTCTTACAGAAAAAAATAAAGCTTTTCTGAATTATTATTATTATGAAACCTTTTCTTTAAAATGCAAATCTCTTGCAGTAAGTCATTAGCTGACAACAGCACATGCATGAGCTAACGTAACTGCTGTATCACTGCATCAGCAACTACACAATTACTGCAGCCTTTAAATAAAGCAACATGCAGCAGAGCATCAGTGTTTCTGGATCATCACTGACTAAAGCACAGGCTCTACTATCCAGCACAGTGGTAACCTCACAAAACTCAGATAACAGAAACAGAACATTACACTACGTTCCAAACATTGAGATTTTAATTTTTCTAAGAAAATGTTTGTTTGTTTATTTATCCATGTCTTTTTAGATAACTGGTATCAATGTCAGACAAAATAATTTAAGCAAGTCACAGTTCTCATGCAATATGGAGAGGAAGAAAGATCTTTCTGAAGATGAAAAGCATGAAATGGTGCAATGTTGTGCAAAAGGCATGAAAACAACTAATATTTTGTGAAACTGAATGGAGATTATTGAATTATAATGAGATTTGTGAGTGATTTAGAGCACAGCAGAACTCGGTCAGATAAAGGCTTATTAATGAAAGTTCCTGTCAAAAAAGTTAAATGTATTAAAAGGGCAGCTAAAAAAGCCAGTGTTGAGCAGCAAACAGGTATTTGAAGTTGCTGGTGTCTCTGGAGTCTCAAGAAGCTCTCCATGCAGGCTGGCAGTTGTGCTTAAAGATGCATTTCAGCCACTCCAAATCAAACCTCACAAAGAGAAACATTTACAGTGGGTGTAGAAATACATTTCAAACAGTTTTATTGCTGTGGTGTTTTTTTTGCAGAATGGGATAGTGCATGGTGCATTGTATTTCAGAAGGCACTATCCTCCTTTTTATATCATAGCTGAAAATGGCCAGTTATGAACTTCACACAAAGTAATTTTAATACCCTCAGAGACCCTAAAGGGACCTTCCATCTCACTTCCCAATGTTCCAGCCCAAATCATCACCCACCAGATCCTTGCTGACATCGCAGTCTTGTTGGAACGTGGTGGCCATTCACCAACCATCCAGAAATCCATTCGTTTAGACCATCTATTGTAGTACAGCATTAGTCAGTGAATAAAACTATTTAAAAAATGAGTTTTCATGTAATTCTAAACCCACTGTAAATGTTTCTCTTTGTGAGGTTTGGTTTGGAGTGGCTGAAATGCATCTTTACGCACAACTGCCAGCCTGCATGGAGAGCTTCTTGAGACTCCAGAGACACCAGAAGCTTCAAATACCTGTTTGCTGCTCAACACTGGCTTTTTATAGCTGCCCTTTTAATACAATTAATTTTTTTGACAGGAACTTTCATTAATAAGCCTTTATCTGACCGAGTTCTGCTGTGCTCTAAATCACACAGAACGCGGTGTAAACTCTAACAGATATCTCTAGATCTCTGCATCTTCACTTATTAAGGCCGGAACACACCAAGCCGACGGTCAGCCGTCGGGCAGTTTTTCTTCGTCGGCCGACTAAGTTTTCTCAGTGGGTTCCGCACCGTCGGCTGAAGTTGGTCCTCGTCGGCCTTTTTTTGGCCGATTCGAAATGTTGAATCGGCGTTGGAGCTCGTCGGTCCGTCGGGCCATCTGATCATTCTGATTGGCTGCTCAACTACTGCCGCCTGCTGTTTCTGAAAGGCATTTCATCTCACGCAGGCGCAGAACTGATGTGCTGCTTGGCCGTCGGCTGTTTAGCGTCGGTTTGGTGTGCCAGGGCAACTTTGGACACAGACGCTGCCGACGTGAGCAAACCCCGCAGTCTGCTTTCGTCTCCACTCGTGCGTCGGCGTCGGCTTGGTGTGTTCTGGCCTTTAGAAACCACTCTGATTTTATTTCTTTCATACAAATCTTCTTAATGAGTTGTTGGTTTTATCAAAATTTATAAATGTCACCATTACGGAGGTAAGCGCTTGCTTTAGTTGGGCTCCTGACCCTTGAGGTTTTGACTTTACTTTTTCACCATTTGTTATAACTGTGTGTTTCTAAAGCACATTTGTTACAAAAAAAAAAAAATGTGAGAAAAAAAATCTGATCAAATGCATTTGGTTGCTCATTGTTGATGAATATATCATCATACAGTGGCCTTATTCACTAATCTCTGAATAATGTATTTCTTTCATGTTGTTGTAGTCCTGTGATAGTGCATAAATTCCTGTCCTTCTTTGACATTTTGAAAGTTTTTATCCTTATGCAGAAATGGTTCAGACAGCATCATGTAGATTCACACAGACATCAAGATTCTACGTGTGATCCTCAACAATGGTGACAAAATTTTCAGATAAACAGATTAACTCTGAGCATCACAAAACAAGCTACTAAAGACACAAAAAAGATTTTAGTTTATTGTCACCATTGTTGAGGTTCATACACTGATTCATGATGTCTGTGTGAGTCTAAAAGACAAAGCTCGGTCAGTATAAAGAATTAAAAAAAAAAAAAACCTAACCATTAATTAATGCAAAACTAGCAGTTAATACACTCAGAGTTTAGTCTCTAGAGAGGTTCAGTGAATCACCATCACTAAATAACCAATTTAATTTGATCTAAATTTTCTCACATTTTTTGCATGTTTTGGAAACAAAGTTAAAGCAGCCAGAGTAAATCTGATGTTAAAATGTCAAGAATCAAGAGCTCAACTAAAGCAAACGCTCACCTCCATAACGGTGATTTCAAACTTTATTATTTTCTATAAAACACCCACGTAGAAGGCGACATTCTCAGGACCTTGCACAATGTTGCCTAAAAGTTCCCTAAAGGTGACAAAAATTCTGAACCTTTACAGAACATTTGGGACATTCCTAAAACATCCTCTTTTGGTAATGAAAGTGCTGCAGTTCAAGGTTCCTTATATGATTTTAGGGGGACACTCCAAATTGGTTAATTTTATGGTCACATAAGAACGTTACAATGAGGATATTTGGGACATTAACTGAATGTTGCCACATGGTCCTCTATTGGTCATTTAATAACGTTCCTGATATGAGATTAGGGGGACGTTCTATTTTGGTTATTTTATGGTCGTGCAAGAACGTTACAAAGAGGACATTTGGGAAGTTAACAGAACGTACTATAGTAATAGTCCCCAAAACATTCCCATAACGTCCTGAATGTTCCCTGAAGGTCCACCAAATAATGTTCCCCAAACCTTAAAAGATCTCCACATCGTGACCGTCTCTGAACGTTTTGGGAACGTTACTAGACAACATCCTTAACACCAGTGGACATTCTGATAATGTTCAGAGACAGTCACGATGTGGAGTTCTTTTAAGGGTTGGAAGACGTTATTTGGTGGACCTTCAGGGAACAATCAGGACGCTTCGCTTCAGAAGGCCTTTATGTCGCCCCCCGTTCACTATCATTATAAAGCTTGGAAGATATTTTTAAATATATTTCCGATTGTGTCATATACATCTAGGATTGCTTGAGGGTGAGTAAATCATGGGATAATTTTCATTTTTGGGTCAACTAACCCTTTAAGATCATCTTTTTTTTCTTTGCACAAAAATGACAGGTTTTGGTGTTATCTGATTGTATAGTGGTTATAGCCGAAGACTCGCTGATCAAAAACACCTCAAAGGCCGTCTTTTTGCACTGCCTGCTGATTACCGTAATAATCATAATAAGCGAGCACACTTTTTTCATAGTGACTGGCTTGACAGGAGTTCAGAGGCCGGATTCACGAAAATCTTCTTAAGAAAGAAGTTATGAAAATGAATGTAAGAACGTATTTTTTTCTTAAGAAGAAAATGACAGGGTTTGGTGTTATCTGAGTGTATAGCGTTTCTTGCCGAAGACTGATCAACTCAGTGAAAACACTTCAAAGGCCGTCTTTTTGCACTGCCCGCAGTTTACTAGAATAATCATAATAAGCATGCACACTATTTTCATCACTATTAGCTTGACTGGAGTTCAGCAGTCTGAGTTGCGTTTTTTTAATGCTCTGTGTATTTTAAATAGTTATTTTTAATGTGTCTTTACATTTATTAAGTGTATATCTGCTAAAAGTTGTGTATAACAAATTGAATTTGTTCTGAAAAGTAGATGAATAGTTGTTTTATTAAATAACATGAGTCATATTTACTAGCGTGTGTTCATTTTTCAGCTGTGGGAAACGTCAATATAAAAGAACTCCTCGAAACTGGTCTGCAAAACTCCGTAAGGATTTTCCTCTGCTTTTGTATGAATGAGAAAATGAAACCAGTAAGAAAATAAGGAATTCAAATGGAGAAACAAGGGACTAGTGAATGGAAGAGTTGGGCGTGGTCTCCTCCGATGTCTGTTCAGCATTTGTGGCATGGAGCCGTCTTACCCTGGATGTTGAGGTGTGCGGCATCAGATTCCCATTCCCGCTGTCATTCGTAAAAAGGACTCAGGAACACGATTTCATCACGACACAAACCCAGAATGGCAGCCGTGCTGAGCAGATACAGAGACAACAGCAGCCACTCGTGCCCTCATTAAACCCCGCCCCCTCTCGTGACCCCACACACAGCCTGGCCCGCCTCCAAACACAAGCTGTCTTGTGATTGGTGCCCTTGTTGCCCGGGTGCAAGAAGCTCATGCAGGAGCAGGAAGTTAACCATTGTTTTGAACGCACGCTGTCACTGTAGAACCTACTGCTGTATGCATGAGAAAACATGTTTATCGATTCCTTGTAGTGTAACGATGTACAAATGTTTTAAGATCTTTCACTCAAGGGTGCCGCATGTATCGAAGGACAGCTCTGTAGGCTGGTAAGATTCAATCACGTCTCAAACGTCCTCTCATGCCCGCATCACCAGAACATCATCCGGTCACCTTTTCTCAGAGAATTTTGTACATATGTCATATAATTCAGAGTGAAATGTGAGATTGTAGTATTTTTCGCTTTTAATGTTTGGTTGTGGAGAGCGTGGCGGAACTTTTCTTCTGCTTTAGTGTGTCAGTCCTGTGATCGTCTTCCTAAATTTACAGAATCCATCTCAAGCCTAGCGCACGCTACAAGACAGAAGTGCCATTTCATGTTTTCTCCATCCGTCCCGGATTGAGCAGCACATGGCAGTCACCGACGTTCTTGTAATGTGCACACTTCTACTTCAGATAGAGTAGTTGAAGGTGCTATTAAAAATGTTGTGATGAAACGGAAATAGCAACAGATTTTTTGTTCTGCATTTTAACCATAGACTAAAAAAAGATTGAAGACGCACATTCACTCTCTGCCATTATAAAAAAGTGAAGCCGCCAATGACCGAATATGGTGCTGACATCTTGAAACCCGAGTCTGAGCAGTAGTGAGCGTGAAGTGGAGCCGTGGTGTCAAGGCCACGCCCACACTCCCGCAGAATCAGTTAGTACAGTTTACTGCAGAACAACTCATTATGTCGGTGTGAAATAAACAGTTATGGAAATGTAGAAATTAAAATCGAAGCTCCAATCTCCTCCCGAAAATCCTCAGTGACTACTTCGTTCAACTTTCTCAGCTATCAATCATGATGTCAAACCACCGTTTTTATAGCATCAAATAACTAACTAAACCCAAGCTTGTTTAAAAAACGAACACTTGAATATACATCAGTGTGATTAAAAACTACCAAAAATGACAGAAACCATCTTTGGAAACAAATCATTCAAAGTGTAATTTGATTGTTTAGTTTGTCTCACGTCCCATTTGATTACATGGAGAGGGTGGGGTTTATGAGCTATACTGCATCCAGCCACCTGGGGGCGATCAAAATGTTTTGGCTTCACTTTTCAGGACTTGCGCAGCACACTTTGATTTTTACATACAGTCAAACCAAAATTTATTCAGACACCTTGAACATTTCATTCATTATTACAGTTTATTCACTATAGTTTAATTTATCTTAATTACATCAGATAACACTTAAGCAAAACATGGTCAGGTCAAAGTGTCTGAATAATTTTTGTTTCCAAATGTTTATCAATTTTACTGGTAGTCCACTGTATGAAGAATTTTTGGGTATAATATGTTACAGTTTACTTTATTTTGTTATCCTCACTTATATAAATGCACTATAGTGTCCTGCACCAACTAGTAAATATATATCAAAAAAATCTGAAACATTTTTGGTTTGACTGTATATCCGAGTTTAATAGATTAAAGAAATAGAAAAACTATAGGATGGGAACTTCTATCAATCAGTTGTTGATAGGATGGAGGCAGATCTGAATGTGAGGTTTCACTCAATAGATTTCCTCAGGGATGATGTGTTTTTGTAGGCAAAACCTGGAAGCAAGTTAGCATTTTAGGACTTCCGGTTCCATCGCCCTAAAGTCTATGGGTTTTTTGAATGGGTTTTTGCTAAATCGCCTGAAATAAGGTCTGTGGTTAACAAAGCCTATTAATATTTTCAGGTTTTGATCTATGACATAAAACACACCAGTTATAACCCACTTGTGTTTTATTTAAACCTTTATTGTGTCTTAAAAATGGTGGTTGCTAAAAAGTTGCTAAAAGAGACTCCTTCCTTTGGCCGGGACTTTAGACGTCATCATTAAAAACGGGACATTTGGACAGCATTTCTCATGAAAAAATGGAAAAGTATTAATAACAGTGCAGATCATAATCAACGAGCATGTTTTTAAATAAAGTTGTTTTTTTAAATAAAGTTTGAGGAAGCTTGGTGGTGACGACGTTGATCCGCGACCATGGTAGTCCGTTTATAGCCTACTGTTAGCCTTTTATATCTGACGACTTTATTTAGGCTTCAAAATGTAAATTTTGATCGAAATCTTGATAGACAAAACGTAAGTGTCATAACCCCAGCTTATTTTTTGCAATTTTTTAAAAGTCTATGGGAAAGCTTTCGATCGAGGGAACCCGTGCGCCGCTAACTTTCGGGTTGGCCTACAAAAACACGTAATCTCTGAGGTACTCTGTTGTAAGAAAGGGGTGGGGTTTAAGCAGACTAAATGATTGGGAAAGTCTGGCTTACGTCACCAGTGAAAAGTTTTCAAAGATCGAGGTCAAAACTAACTTAATAATGGGGTAATGTTCACAGTAAGATCAACAACGTACATTTAGAAAATAGAAAGGGAGAATTTACATTTCAAGATGACTTAAAATCAACGCTAATGTCGCTGTTCTGCGTGAGTCTGTAACATGGTCGATTAGTTGTAAAGTGCTAGCAGAACAACACGAGAGAAAATGAAATGTGCAAAGGACCACGAGCTTCTGTTTTGTAATGCGCAAGAGGCCTTAGTTTGGTGTTTCAATTGAGTTGATTCTCCCTCATGTTCACAACCGAATGTAATTCTTTCATTTCCTCATCGTCATCATCTCATGGTATATATAATTCTCTCTTAAGCGTAAGGAATGTGATTTTAGCTGATTGTTTTGGGTACGTGGCTTTTCTGTGATACATGCTGCGTTCATAAAAACGACAGGAACGGATTTGCATATCCACCTTATTTTTTATGAAATAGCAAAATTAAAACTTGAATATGCCAACAGAGAAGGCGTCCGGTGTCAACGCTTTAGTTATTTGAACAAAAATAGCCCAGCTAACAAAAAATATGTTCTAAGAACATTTTATGTTCCCATTAAGTTATGAAAACATTATTTTTCGGTGCAAATAGTTCTGTTATCTGCACATTTAGTTATTTACCCGATGATGATACAACGTCTCGCGCATTCACAAAAATTAGCTTACTTCCGTGTGGATTTTCTTTTAATTAAATGCTTAAAAACATTTCCGCGTTAAAAAAAAAAATAAGGTGGATAAAACGAACGTAAGAATTGAAGTCGAATTCAGAACCACAGATGAAATAAATGGCTGATGTGCTTTACAGAAGTGACTGAACTAATATTCTCAAAAAAAAAAAAAAAAAAAAAAAACCTGGAGATGTGTGAATGTAAGGCTAAACATATTTCCTTTGATGAATTAATGAGATTTAGTGAGGAATCAATGTTGAGATTTTTTAAATCACATCCTCCCTGAATAACATTTATGTAGACTAACTTAGCTGTTATGAACCCATAATCACAGTTTTCTGATTTTTGGTAGATGTTTGATTACAGCATGACACTTCACACTGCAGTATCCCTCTGGTCACGTGACCATTCGGCCTTGATCGATTGCCTATTTCTGGTCAGTATTGTATTAGTAATGGCAGTTTTCATCTGTACATAGTCTGCTGTGCGGTCGACGATTTTTGCACTCTGCCTGTAATCCACGAATAACACCGCCATGATGCATATGAAGTATTTTTAAGGAAAATTTGTAAAGTCTTTCCCTTCCCCAGTATTACTACATGTACATATTTAACCCAACAACGATTAAGTGCTTTAGAATGATTAATGCCGCAATAGGTTTCTGTGCAAACTAAGGTTTTATTTCATTTCAGGTCGCCTTTGTACTTCTTGTGGGACGATCGTCCTGTTTCTGTGTGTTTGTATTTGCAGTTTACGTGCAAAATTACATTATATGCCATCAGGAGACTAAATCCACACAAAGAACATTCAGCTGACAATAATTCAATGTAGTTTCTTTTCGTTTATAATAACCATCTGAAGCAATACTCTGCTCACTGTGACCCTGACCCGCCAGAAACAAATGCACATTCGTACTGGAATGAAACGTGTCAGTCTGATGCCAATCGTCAGATTAATCAACTCATCAGGCATCTCAGGGCATTGATCCCTGATTGAAGGACACAACCAAAATGTCAATGAATGTATTTAAGGAAACTCATATTTACACATAAACAGACCACACCCACACACATACTGAAATCCAGTACAGCATTAACTGGAAATTATTTGTTTTGCAGCTGAAATTTACATCTTTTTCTAGTCAGCC